>NC_092046.1:97478678-97795168 GCF_003086295.3 Arachis hypogaea | reverse complement strand
ATCAACAGCTGGGGCAAATCAACAAACCGAGGATTACTACACTGTCAGCAACATACTATCATTAGAGCATGCTGAAATTGAACACCAGAGAACAAAGAAGAGGATCACGGTCAGGGGAGACAAATTGAGGCCCTACAAGCACCAACCACCATAAAAGAAAGCCTCAATGTCAAGCTAGTGACAATAAAAGAGCGCTCCATGGGAGGCAACCCATGCTTTAAGATTCATGTCATTTTACATTCAATAAATTATGATCACTTGATGCATGAATTCTTTTCTCTTTTTATGAACATGTCCATTTATTGCATGCACTATTTTGAAACATATACTAAGTTCGGTGTATCTTCAAGCACACTTAACCAATATTACAAAGGATTTTGTTTCACATGCTTAAAATGTTTGATAGAGCATATGGCCGAACACTAAGTTTGGTGTCCACATAGCTTCATGAAAATTTGAAACTCATGCATCAATAATCATACATTTGTTTTTTTCCAAAACCTTATAAAAAGAAAATTTTTTTTTTCGATAATGAAGGCATTAATTGTGATGTACCCTTTGACAAGAAACAAGTTTGGTGTTCATCAAACCTTGATGCACCGATTCAAGGATACAATTAATCCTTCATGAAAAAAAAAAAAAAAGAAAAGAAAGTATGGTGAAAACAATTCTTATGAACATTTAACATTTGAACTTCACCAATTGGAGGAAGAAACTCATTTTCGTTATACATTACCAAACACTAAGTTTGGTGTCCTCCAAAGAGAGTGTCACGGTTCACATGAGATAAGAATTGATGGTTCACATATTTTTACTAAAAAGAACAATATTGCTACGGTTGGATAAGACTAATGTATTTGTCTTGTTGTGATGACTAGGAGGTCAAAGAATCTTCAATGAAAAAGACAAGACAAAGGAAAGCATAGCATAAGGACAAAATCCTATCACATGTTTCAAGGAAGAAATCTGCCACTCCTTGAGAATGATCACGGCAAAGGCAAGGGAAGGAGAAAATTTTGTCTTCATTCATCCTTACATGCATACCTTTGATCTCCATAGTGTCTAATTGCATCCTAGCCCTTCATTGCTCATTTAAAAGCATACCACCTTCAAGCCATGCACATGACCGAATCACTCCTCAACATAACAAGCCTTGTGCAACCTTTCTTCTACTTTAAACTCCAACCACTTAAACTTCTCTTCATAACTTCTTGTCATAGCAAGTCTGGACCTAATCTCTTTTTCCTCCAAACACACATCAAACTCTCCAACATTCTTCACATTCCCTCTCAACCAACAAAGTGATCATGGCATCCTCCTCAAGAACCAAACGACAAAAAGGAAAAGATCCAATAGTGGAGGAAGAAACACATGAATATGACCAACGGAGGTTCAAGTCTTGGTCTCATCAAATGCAAATTCAATGGATGAACGAGAAAAGAATCTATCCTGAAATTCCATTCATGTTGCCGGAGGATGGATGTCAAGAAATAAAGAACAAAATCCGGAAGAGGAGATGGGAGGAACTTACATCACCAGCCACCCGAATTAATACCAATATCATAAGAGAGTTCTATGCAAATGTCCCAAGGATTGACATGCGTGAACCCCCAACGTACAAGAGCTATGTGCGTGGGGTGGAAGTAGACTTTAGCCCGGATGCAATCAAGAAAGTCTTGAAACTAAAATCAGTCCGCTTTGATGAACCGGGATACCAACAAAGATTGAATGAGGAGCAGGATTATGAGGAGATTGCAAGAGACATTTGTTTTGAGAACTCAGAATGGGAAGGAGATAACAAGAACAGATACAAGTTCCTGAAGAGATGTAACCTCACTCCGGAAGCAAAAGGATGGTATAAGTTGATGAAAAGGTCAATTCTGGGGATAGTGAACACCTCAGAAGTTAACAGGGAGAGAGCCTTAATGCTGCATTGTATCATGGTGGGTGGAGAGATAAGAGTTCATGAAATCCTTGCAAGAGACATTCAAAAGATAGCTGAAAAGAATTTGGCCGGATCTTGGTTGTACTATCCGAGCACCATTTGGAGGTTGTGTGCAAAGGCTAAAGTTCCATTGGAAGAGGAGAATCCAATGTGGTTAAGCCAAGGCATGCCCATAACCATTGAACGAATGATGATGCCCCTTGAAGCACATCAAGGCCGAAGACCACATGGAGGAAGGGAAAGAGAAGAGCCAATGGAAGAAGATGAGCCACACATAGAAGAAGAGCCACAAGAGGAGGAGGAGCAGCCACACTTTTTCCCACATGGCAATATGGATATGACTCAAATGCAAGAAGCAATAGGGAGATTGTCTCAACAGTACACGAGAATCCAGGAGAGGCAAGAGGAATACCATTCTCTGTACATGCAAAACCAACAAGCACAAGAAGAAAGAGAGCTAAGAATAATAAACAAACAAAATGAATTCGAGTCAAGATTTCTTGCGATGCAAGAAGAACATGCCTTTCAATCTCATGAATCTTTTGGGAAGTTGGAACAAATGCAAGCTGAAAGTTTGAAGGCTTTCAAGGAGTTCACAACACTCCAAGAAGCAAGGTATGAAGTACAAGCCGATTACAACATCAATAGCCAAATCAAACTGAACTATATTGGAGAACATTTGCATAACATGGATCCGGCATTCCCAACTTTTGATGAATTCTTCAAAATGAGAAGTGAGGTAGAAGTGAGCAGAGCTATGAGACTCGAAGATAGAGTGGATGAGGCTATGAATAAGGCTGGCTTTTGGCAAGATCAACAGGCACCAAACAAGGATGGTGGGAACACTAGAAGCCAAGTGTATGAAAGGAGAAAGAAAAGGCATGACAAATGAAAGGTGGACTTGCTCCTTGTTCATCACTACAAAGAAAAAGCATGCATTCTATCTGTTCTAAGTTGTCTCTGCATTTCTAAGTAGTTCTTCTTAAAAGTCTTTGCATTATGTTGGTTTCTTTTAAAATAAGTAGGCTAGTTTATGTGTGTGCTTGTGTGTTTATTTTCACTTGACAAGAAGCATGTGTTGTCCCCTGCATCTTTAAATTCAATAAAAGAACAGTTTGAATGTGAAGTGAAATGGTTTCTGTTAGATAGAAGTGGAATAAAAGTAAGTGGTGGTATGTGTGTGATTGTATAATAGCTCACTTTTAGTGAATAAAGAGCTAGGATATCTCCTTCTAAGTAAAGAGTGACCCACTGTCTATAAATCTCAATTGAATTAAATTCCTTGGTTAGAAAGAAAAACAAAAAGAAGGAAAGAAGAAAAGATAGCCAAAAAGTGGCAAAACAAAAGAAAAACAAAAAGAAACAAAGCTGGACACCAATAGCTTGAACCTTAGAATATATGCCTGTGGTGTCTTTGTATTAGGATCTGCTTGGACTATTAAGCTCTTTGGAGTGCCTCAAAACTTGGTGACTTGGATTAACTAATCCGGGATCATCAGCTGAAAGTCCACTATCAAGAGCAACCTAACTACAAGGCATTTAGTAGCCCAAAGAGGTGCTGGGCATCAATGTTTTAAGAAGGAATGTGAGCCAAGTGTCTATGGTGAATAATGTGTCAAGTATAAAGAAAAGAAAATGAACTTGCTACACATGACACTCAAATAAAGCTTATGAACAAAGTAATAGCCAAGGATAAAGGAATAATGAGAAGTCATAGGAGTATGTCACTTGAAGCTTGAAGGAGACTTTCTAGGCCTAGGAGTCAATAAGAAGTGAGTATTTGCATATCCACACAAAACCCCATGAACTATCAATAATACTCTGCTAGCATGAACTTCCTCTTCCATTTCATTCTTTCTTCTCAATAATTCATTTCTTGCTTGGGGACAAGCAAGCTTTAAGTTTGGTGTTGTGATGACAAGTCATCCTAGCCTATTTTAACTAGTCTTTTTCTTTTGTTTTCATTAGAATTATGCACTTTCTTGAGCTACAAGCAAGCTAATTGAGTAGATTTTCATGTTTCCCTTGATTGAACCAACCATATATGAATTCATGCCATTTCATGAGGTTTTATGCTATATTTGTTGCATATTATGAAAGAATGAATATCTCATGATTTTGAGCATAGCTTTGATGAGTTTGGTTGATTAATGATAGGTGAAGAAAGCTTGGAGAAAGGTTGAAGCAAAGAGGAATGGCTAGGAGTGAAGAGAGGACAATGGAATAAGTGAAATTGAACCAGGAAGCAAGAAGTTAGCCCCAACGTTAGCCCCCTAACTTGGAGGCTAACGTTGGAACTTGAAATTTCCTCCCTGGCCATCCCACGTTTGTGCCAACGTTAGCCCCCTAACTTGGAGGCTAACGTTGGCATATGAATTCCTCCCTGGCCATCCAACGTTTGCGCCAACGTTAGCCCCCTAACTTGGAGGCTAACGTTGGCACATGAAAACATAAGGGAGAAGGGCCAACGTTTGCGCCAACGTTAGCCCCCTAACTTGGAGGCTAACGTTGGCACATGAAGACATAAGGGAGAGGGGCCAACGTTTGCGCCAACGTTAGCCCCCTAACTTGGAGGCTAACGTTGGCGCCACTAGCATACAAGACAAGGCCAACGTTAGGGTCAAAGTTAGACCCCTAACATTGGCACCAACGTCCATACCAGAAAAATGTGTTGTCTGCTATGAAAAGTTGGAGCCAAAGTTAGACCTCTAACTTTGGCTCAAACTTTTGGTCCAACTTTTGCTAACCTCAAACCCGGTTCAATTGGTTCACTTTGGTTCTTCTTCAAACTTCAAGAGCAATCAACCAAGGCCTCTTTCAACCCAATTCCACCAAGAGCAAAGGCCCAACTCAAGGCTTGAAGATCATTTGAAGAAAGTGTATAAATAGGATAGAATTCAAGTTATTCGGAGAGCTTTCCTTTTGGAATTTTCATAATAGTTTTCGGAGAGCTTTTGAACTTTAATTTCTTTGTTTCCATTGATTTCAATTTCATCTTTACATTTGTCTTGGATCTTGGATTGGAGAATTGAAGAAATTCTGTTTCAATCTCAATCTTGGATCTCTCTGTTTCTTTACTGTTAATTGAATTTCATTTCCGGTTAATTGCTCCTCATCTCTTTTCTTTGCAATTTACAATTCCCTTGCAATTGTTCTTGTTGGATCTAGGAAGGCATTGAGATCTAGACTTGGTTTTCTAGTCTCTGGGTCCTGAGATCTAAATTTCCCATTTCAATTCCCTGTTTACTGCTTTTTCTGTTCATTTACTTTTCTGCTTCATATCCGGTTCAATCCCAATTCCCTTTTACTCTTCTGTTTGATGCAATTTAGCTTTTCCTTGTTTAATTTCTACAAATCCACATCCCAATCCCCTTTACATTTCAAGAAATTTACATTCCTTGCACTTTAAGATTCCGCAATTTACATTTCTTGCACTTTAAATTTCTGCCATTTACTTTCTTGTTCTTTAAGTTTCAGCAATTTATTTCTTGTTTTCTTTACTTCAATGCAATTTAATTCTGCAAGTCACAAAACCATCAACCAAATCTTGATTCGCTTGACTAAATCAACCACTAAGCTAAAATTGCTCAATCCTTCAATCCCTGTGGGATCGACCTCACTCCCGTGAGTTTTTATTACTTGATACGACCCGGTACACTTGCCGGTTAGATTTATGTGTTTTGGGAGAAATTTATTTTTCCTCCAAAATAACTCATCAGCCATCACTAAGAAAAGGATGGAGCAAACAAGAGATCCCACTCATGGACAAGAGCATGAGGAAATTCCTCATCATGAAATTCCTGAGATACCTCAAGGGATGCATTTGCCTCCACAAAATTATTGGGAGCAAATTAACACCTCCCTAGGAGAATTAAATTCCAATATGGGACAACTAAGGTGGAGCACCAAGAGCATTCTATCCTCCTTCATGAAATTAGAGAAGATCAAAGAGTCATGAGAGAGGAGCAACAAAGGCAAGGAAGAGACATTGAGGAGCTCAAGCACTCCATAAGATCTTCAAGAGGAAGAACTAGCCGCCATCACTAAGGTGGACCCGTTCTTTAATCTCCTTGTTCTTTATTTTCTGTTTTTCGAATTTTTATTCTTTATGTTTATCTATGTTTGTGTCTTTATTGCATGATCACTAGTGTCTAAGTGTCTATGCCTTAAAGCGATGAATATGAATCCATCACCTTTTTTAATGAAAAATATTTTTAATTGCAAAAAGAAAAAGAAGTACATGAATTTCAAATTTTAAAACAGATTAATTATTTTGATGTGGTGGCAATACTTTTTGTTTTTTTGAATGAATGCTTGAACAGTGCATATTTTTGAATTTGTTGTTCATGAATGTTAAAATTGTTGGCTCTTGAAAGAATGATGAAAAAGGAGAAATATTATTGATAATCTAAAAAATTATAAAAAATTGATTCTTGAAGCAAGAAAAAGCAGTGAAAAGCTTGCAGAAAAAATATATGCGAATAAAAAGAGGCAAAAAATAAAAAAAAATTAATAAAAGAAAAACCAAGCAGAAAAAGCCAATAGCCCTTTAAACCAAAAGGCAAGGGTAAAATAAAAAGGATCCAAGGCTTTGAGCATCAGTGGATAGGAGGGCCCACAGGAATAAAATCCTGGCCTAAGCGGCTGAACCAAGCTGTCCCTAACCATGTGCTTGTGGTGTGAAGGTGTCAAGTGAAAACTTGAGACTGAGCGGTTAAAGTCGTGGTCCAAAGAAAAAAGAGTGTGCTTAAGAACCCTGGACACCTCTAATTGGAAACTCTAGCAAAGCTGAGTCACAATCTGAAAAGGTCACCCAGTTATGTGTCTGTGGCATTTATGTATCCGGTGGTAATACTGGAAAACCAAGTGCTTAGGGCCACGGCCAAGACTCATAAAGTAGCTGTGTTCAAGAATCAACATACTGAACTAGGAGAATCAATAACACTATCTAAATTCTGAGTTCCTATAGATGCCAATCATTCTGAATTTCAAAAGGATAAAGTGAGATGCCAAAACTGTTCAGAAGCGAAAAGCTAAAAGCCCCGCTCATCTAATTAAGACTGATCTTCATAGATGTTTTCGGAATTCATTGTATATTCTATTCCTTTTATCCTATTTGATTTTCAGTTGCTTGGGGACAAGCAATAATTTAAGTTTGGTGTTGTGATGAGCGGATAATTTATACGCTTTTTGGCATTGTTTTTAGTATGTTTTTAGTATATTTTAGTTAGTTTTTATTATGTTTTTATTAGTTTTTAAATAAAAATCACATTTCTAGACTTTACTATGACTTTGTGTGTTTTTATGTGATTTCAGGTATTTGCTGGCTGAAATTGAGGGACCTGAGCAAAAATGTGATTCAGAGGCTGAAAAGGACTGCAGATGTTGTTGCATTCTGACCTCCCTGCACTTGAAGTGAATTTTCTGGAGCTACAAAAGCCCAATTGGCACACTCTCAATTGCATTGGAAATTAGACATCCTGGGCTTTCCGGAAATATATAATAGTTCATACTTTGCCGAAAATTTGATTGCCCAAACTGGCGTTCAACATCAGCATAGAAATTCTAGCGTCAAAACGCCAGAACTGGGATAAAAGCTGGAGTTAAACACCCAAACTGGCACAAAAGCTGGTGTTTAACTCTAAGAAAAGCCTCTACACATGAAAGCTTCAATACTCAGCCCATGCACACACCAAGTGGGCCCGGAAGTGGATTCTGCATCGTTTACTCATTTCTGTAAACCGTAGGTTACTAGTTTTTTACAAATAGGACCTTTTGCTATGTATTTGAGAGAATTTTACATGCTTTTCATCTTGGAACTTGTATGTTCACGCTTTGGGAGGCTGGTCATTCGGCCATGCCTAGACCTTTTGTTCTTATGTATTTTCAACGGTGTAGTTTCTACACACCATAGATTAAGGTGTGGAGCTCTGCTGTTCCTCATGAATTAATGCAAAGTACTATTTTTTTTCTCTTCAACTCAAGCCTATTTCTACTCTAAGATATCCATTCGTTCTTCAACATCATGAATGTGATGATCCGTGTCACTCATCACCATTCTCACCTATGAACGCGTGCCTGACAACCACTTCTGTTCTACGTGCAAACAAGCTTGAATGTGTATCTCTTGGGATTCTAATCTAAGATTAGAACCTTCGTGGTATAGGCTATAATCATTGGCAGTCATTCTTGAGATCCGGAAAGTCTAAACCTTGTCTGTGGTATTCCGAGTAGGATTTGGGAAAGGATGGCTGTGACGAGCTTCAAACTCGCGAGTGTTAGGCATAGTGACAAACACAAAAGGATTAATGGATCCTATTCCAACATGATCGAGAACCAACAGCTGATTAGCCGTGTAGTGACAGCGCATTTTGAACATTTTCACTGAGAGGACGGTGATGAACGGATATTTTATACGCTTTTTGGGGGTAATTTCATATAGTTTTTAGGATATTCTAGTTAGTTTCTAGTTTATTTCCATTAGTTTTTAGGAAAAATTCATATTTCTAGACTTTACTATGAGTTGTGTATTTTTCTGTAATTTTAGGTATTTTTCTGGCTGAAATTGAGGGAGCTGAGCAAAAATCTGATTCAGGTTGAAAAAGGACTGCTGATGCTATTGGATTCTGACCTCCCTGCACTCAAAGTGGATTTTCTGGCGCTACAAAACTCGAAATGGCGCGCTTCCAATTGCGTTGGAAAGTAGACATCTAGTGCTTTCCAGCAATATATAATAGTCCATATTTTGCTCAAGGATAGATGACGTAAACTGGCGTTCAACGCCAGTTCTCTGCCTAATTCTGGCGTCCAGCGCCAGAAAAGGATTAAAAGTTGGAGTTCAACGGCAGAAATGGATCCAAACCTGGCGTTGAACGCCTAAAACAGCCTTATGCACGTGAAATATTTAAGTCTCAGCCCCAGCACACACCAAGTGGGCCCCAGAAGTGGATCTCTGCACCATCTGTCATAGTCTACTCACTTTTTGAAAACCTAGGCTACTAGTTTAGTATTTAAACAACTTTTAGAGAATTATTTTGTATCTCATGACATTTTAGATCGAAACTTTGTACTCTATGACGGCATGAGTCTCTAAACTCCATTGTTGGGGGTGAGGAGCTCTGCTGTGTCTCGATGAATTAATGCAAGTATTTCTGTTTTCAATTCAAACATGCGTGTTCCTACCTAAGATATCCATTCGCGCCTAACTATTGAGAAGGTGATGATCAGTGACACTCATTGATGTGTGGAAAACGATCCAACACAAAACTCACCGGCAAGTGTACCGGGTCGCATCAAGTAATAATAACTCACATGAGTGAGGTCGATCCCACAGGGATTGAAGGATTGAGCAATTTTAGTTTAGTGGTTGATTTAGTCAAGCGAATCAAGAATTGGTTGGGTGAATTGTGATTTGCAGAAGCTAAATTGCATGGAAAGTAAAGGGGAAGGGGAAATTTGCAGTAAACTAAAGAGCAGGAAAATAAAAGAGCTGAATCTTAAAGTGCAAGTAAATTAAATTGCAGAAACTTAAATTGCAAGTAATGTAAATGGCTGAAGCTTAAAGTGCAAGAAACGTAAATTGCTTGAATTGTAAAAGGGATTGGGAGTTGGGATTGCAGAAATTAAACAAGAACAAGTAAATTGCATCAAACAATAAAAGAGAAAATTGAATTGCAGTGAAGTAGATCTTAAACAGAAGAGTAAAATGCTTTGAGAATTTAAAAACAGAGAAAGCGGTGCTTAATTTGCAGCAAAGTAAAAGAGGTTGAAGATCTCAGGGTGGAAGAGACTAGATAACAAGTCTAGATCTCAAATCCTTCCTTGATCCAACAAGAATAATTGCAAAAGAAGTGAAGAAGAGTAAATTGCAGAATTGAAGAGAAGATGAAGCAATAAACAGAAAGTGAAATTCAATTATGCAGAGAAAGTAAACAAGAGATCTCAAGGTGAGATTGAAACAGAAGTTCTTCAATTCTTCACCCAAGATCCAAAGCAAGAAAAATAAAAGAGTGCTCAAGCAAGAACCAAGAAGAAGAGAGAGCAATTCTCCTTCCAAGTTCTCAGAAATCTAAATTCAAAGTAAAGAGCTCAAAAATGAAAATGACAATTAAAAGAAAATTCAAAGTAAAATCTAAAAGTGTCAAAAGGTCCTAATTACATCAAACTAACTCCTATTTATACACTTTCTATTCTTGGATTTTGGAATTTGGATGGGCTTTTGATTTGGTGAAGAAATGAATTAAATTGGATTTTTAATCCAATTTGTAGCCCAAAGTGCACCTCCATGGGAAAGCTCAGTTGGAAAATCCAACTTAGCTTTCAAGCATGCTCCATCCGTGTCAAATTGGTGTGCCCAGCCTTGTTTGGGTGTCAGTTGTATTAGAGCTAAGTTGGAAAATCCAACTTAGCTCTAGACCGTGTCATGATGTGCAAGGCTTCCTTCTTGGTGCGCCAAAATGTGTTGCTGGGCCGTGTCATGATGCTTTGGTGTGCTAGGAGTGTGCGCCAAAGTGTGGAGGCTTGGGGGAGAGGCAATGCTCAGTTGGAATTTCCAACTTAGCTTTCCTTGTAGCGCCTTTGCATGAGACTTCAAGGTCCCAGGTTCAACACTTGGTAGAGGAAGCCTTGGAGCTAATTTCCTTGGTTGAGTGGGTGTTCCTCCCTTGTGTTTCCAAGAGTTCCCAAGTTCGAAACTTGGGGGAAGCATTTAAGCTATTTCTCCTTGATTTTCCTTTCAAGCTTGATGGTACTCCTTCCTTATGTTTCAAAGAATACCCAAGTTCAAGTCCTGGAGGAAGCATTCTAGCTATTTATTCTCAAATTCCCTTGCAAGAGTAGCGTGTGGTTCCAAGTTCAAACCATGGAGGATGCATTTTGGCCATTTCATCTTGAATTTCCTTGCAAGGTGAGTTCCTTGCTTCTCCTTGGTCCTTGGTTCGAATCTTGTTGGCTTCACCCCTTGAAATTTTCTTCTTGAATTAATATGGAGAAGTCCCGATAAAGTTAACTTAGTTAACTTAGCTTTGCACCATTTCCTTGCTTTCTTTGGTGCTCAGTTAACTATTTTAACTTAGCTTTGTAGCTTCCTTCTCCTTCCATTCCTTATGAAGCTCAGTTTGCTTTCTTAACTTAGCTTCCCTTTCTTCCTCAATGTGGTCATACTTTTCCTTCCCTTTGCCACGCTTTCTCTTTCCTTTGGACACGCTTCTTGCTTCTTTGGGCATATTTCTTATGCCACGTTTTTCTTCTTTTCTTCTTTCTTCACCTACAAGCAATCAAAATAACCAATCAAAGTATCACAAAATTCACAAGGTTTATAAATCAATTAATTATCAATTAAATTTAGCTTAAACCTCATGATTTTACATCAATTAAATGGTGGTCATTTAATTTAGAGAAGTCATGCATTTTCACTCCAAATTACTTACTTAGAATGCAAGAAAGTGCATAAAACCTACTAAAATTAAAGAAAAAGGCTAGTGAAACTAGGCTAAGATGACTTGTCATCACTCATCACCTTCCACAATCCATGAACGTGTGTCTGACAGTCACCTCCGTTCTACATCAGATTGAATGAATATCTCTTAGATTCCTTAATCAGAATCTCCGTGGTATAAGCTAGATTGATGGCGGCATTCATGAGAATCCGTAAAGTCTAAACCTTGTCTGTGGTATTCCGAGTAGGATTCTGGGATTGGATGGCTGTGACGAACTTCAAACTCGCGAGTACTGGGCGTAGTGACAAACGCAAAAGGATAGTAAATCCTATTCCGGTACGACTGAGAACCTGCAGATGATTAGCCGTGCGGTGACAACGCACTTGGACCCTTTTCACTGGAAAGATGGATGGTAGCCATTGACAACGGTGATCCACCTACACACAGCTTGCCATAGGAGGACGTGCGTGCGTGAATCAGAAGACAGAGGAAAGAAGAGATTCTGAAGACAAAGCATCTCCAAAACTCCAACATATTCTTCATTACTGCATAACAAGTAACCTTTAATCCATGCTCTCTTGTTTGTTCGCAATACAACTGATAAATATAATTGACTTCCTGACTAAGAATTGCAAGATAACCATAGATTGCTTCAAACCAACAATTTCCGTGGGATTCGACCCTTACTCACGTAAGGTATTACTTGGACGACCCAGTGCACTTGCTGGTTAGTGGTACGAGTTGTGAAAAGTGTGATTCACAATTCGTGCACCAAGTTTTTGGCGCCGTTGCCGGGGATTGTTCGTGTTTGAACAACTGACGGTTTATTTTGTTGCTTAGATTTGGAAAATTTTTCTTTTTGGTTTAGAGTCTCTTATTATTGTTCTTGGTTAAAAATATCCTTCTTCAAAACAAGTGTTACATTTATTGCCCAATTGGCTAGAGTGTTGGTTTATGTTCTTGATGATTGGGCACCAGTTTTATTAAAAATCTTTTTCACAAATAATTTCTCCTTAAATAAATCTTGTGCCAAACTCTAAGTTTGGTGTTTTCTTGTTGATTTTTCTTTGTTTTTCAAAAATTTTAGTTTGGTTTTCTAAAAATTTTAAGTTTGGTGTTCTTTCTTCATGTTCTTGTGTTCTTGTGAGTCTTCAAAGTGTTCTTGAGTTTTCCTTGTGTCTTGATCCTAAAAATTTTAAGTTTGGTGTTCCTTGGTGTTTTCCCTCCAAAATTTTTGAAAACAAGGAGCATTAGATCTAAAAATATTTTAAATCTTGTGCTATTTTATTGTTTTTCTCTTTCCTCTCTAAATTCAAAAAAAAATATCTTTTCTCTCTATTTCTAAAACAAATTTTCGAAATTCATTTCCAAAATTCAGATTTTTTAAAAAAAAAAATTTAAAATCTTTTCCAAATCATATCTTTTTCAAAACTTCCTGACCACATTCTCTTCCCTCATTTTTTCGAAAATCTTCACTTATTTTTATTTATTTTATTTTAATTTATTTCATTTTTGAAATAAATAAATAAATAAAAATAAATTTTTTATTTTACATCATCTCCCTTTCTCCATCATGGATCTAAGTGGAAATGAACAGTCCAGGAGGACTCTGGGGTCATATGCTAACCCCTCTACTGCTTCATATGGGAGTAGTATCTGCATACCCTCCATTGGAGCCAGTAGCTTTGAGTTGAATCCTCAGCTCATTATCATGGTGCAGCAAAGTTGCCAGTATTCCGGTCTTCCACAGGAAGAACCTACAGAGTTTCTGGCACAATTTTTACAAATTGCTGACACAGTACATGATAAGGAAATAGATCAGGATGTCTACAGATTATTACTGTTTCTATTTTCTGTAAAAGATCAGGCTAAGAGGTGGTTAAATAACCAACCTAAGGCCAGCATAAGGACATGGAAACAGCTGATAAAAAAAATTCCTGAATCAATAATTTCCCCCAAAACGGATGACACAGCTAAGGCTGGACATCCAAGGCTTTAAACAAGGAGATAAGGAATCTCTTTATGATGCCTGGGAGAGATACAGAGAGATGCTACAAAAATGCCCCTCTGAAATGTTTTCAGAGTGGGTTCAGTTAGACATCTTCTATTATGGGCTTGTAGAGGGAGCTCAGATGTCTTTAGATTACTCAGCTGGTGGATCTATTCACATGAGAAAGACAATTGAAGAGGCTCAAGAGCTCATTGATACAGTTGCCAGGAATCAGCATCTGTACCTAAGCAGTGACCCTTCCATGAAAGAAAAGGTTAAAACAGTAACTGCTGAATTCAGCCCTATACAACAAGCTGCTGAATTCAATCAGCAATTGGACTTTCTAACAAAGCAGTTAGCTGAATTCAAGGATAAACTACAAGAGACAAGGATGGCTAATATAAACATGGAAGAACAATTGAAGCAAACAAAGCAGCAGCTGTCAAGACAAATAACAGAAGAATGCCAAGCAGTTCAATTAAGAAGTGGGAAAACATTAAATACCCCACCTCAAGGCAGCAAAGAGTTAAGGAATGAGCAAACCACCCAAAATTCACCTAAGGACAGTAAGAGCCCAGGGAAAAGTAATTCTGGCGTTAAAGCGCCAGCAATCAGGTGGAAGGCTGGCGCTGAACGCCCAGACCATGTCCAAGACTGGCGTTCAACGCCAGTAACAAGCAAAGACTGGCGTTCAACGCCAGAAACAAGCAAGGATCTGGCGCTGAACGCCCAAAATGGGCAAGATCTGGTGCTGAACGCCCAAAATGGGCACAGTTCTGACTCTGGCACTCAATTGCCAGTGAGGGATCAGACACACACAAGTGCTGATGACAACCCCTCTAAAAAGGCTTCTTCAACCACTTCTGTAGGCAATAAACCTACAGCAACTAAGGTTGAGGAATATAAAGCTAAGATACCTTATTGATGAGATATTTTGGAGGAAAAATAAATCTCTCCCAAAACATACAAATCCAACCGGCAAGTGTACCGGGTCGTATCAAGTAATAAAAACTCACAGGAGTGAGGTCGATCCCACAGGGATTGAAGGATTGAGCAATTTTAGTTTAGTGGTTGATTTAGTCAAGCGAATCAAGATTTGGTTGATGGTTTTGTGACTTGCAGAATTAAATTGCATTGAAGTAAAGAAAACAAGAAATAAATTGCTGAAACTTAAAGGACAAGAAAGTAAATGGCAGAAACTTAAAGTGCAAGAAATGTAAATTGCGGAATCTTAAAGTGCAAGGAATGTAAATTGCTTGAAATGTAAAGGGGATTGGGATGTGGATTTGCAGAAATTAAACAAGGAAAAACTAAATTGCATCAAACAGAAGAGGGAAAGGGAATTGGGATTGAACCGGATGTGAAGCAGAAAAGTAAATGAACATAAGAAGCAGTAAATAGAGAATTGAAATGATAAATTCAGATCTCAGGGCCCAAGGACTAGAAAACCAAGTCTAGATCTCAATGCCTTCCTAGATCCAACAAGAACAATTGCAAGGGAATTGTAAATTACAAAGGAATTAGATGAGAAGTAAGTAACAGAAACGGAAATTCAATTAAGCAGTAAATAAACAGAGAGATCCAGGATTGAGATTGAAACAGAATTTCTTCAATTCTCCAATCCAAGATCCAAGACAAAAGTAAAATGAAATTGAAAGCAATGAAAACAAGAAATTAAAGTTCACTCAAGTTCAAAAGCTCTCCGAAAACTATTATGAAAATTCTAAAAAGAAAGCTCTCCGAATAACTTGAATTCTATCCTATTTATACACTTTCCAAAATGATCTTCAAGCCTTGAGTTGGGCCTTTGTTCTTGGTGGAATTGGGTTGAAAGAGGCCTTGGTTGATTGCTCTTGAAGTTTGAAGAAGAACCAAAGTGAACCAATTGAACCGGTTTTGAAGTTAGCCAAAGTTGGACCAAAAGTTTGAGCCAAAGTTAGGGGTCTAACTTTGGCTCCAACTTTTCATAGCAGCAAACATAATTTACTGGTATGGACGTTGGTGCCAACGTTAGGGGTCTAACTTTGACCCTAACGTTGGCAATGCTTTGTGCTAGTGGCGCCAACGTTAGCCTCCAAGTTAGGGGGCTAACGTTGGCGCAAACGTTGGCTCCTTCCCCATTGTAATTCATGTGCCAACGTTAGCCTCCAAGTTAGGGGGCTAACGTTGGCGCAAACGTTGGTGCCCAGGGGAGATCTTCTCAAGTTCCAACGTTAGCCTCCAAGTTAGGGGGCTAACGTTGGGGCTAACGTTGGCCCTTCTCCCTTTGTAATTCATGTGCCAACGTTAGCCTCCAAGTTAGGGGGCTAACGTTGGCGCAAACGTGGGATGGCCAGGGAGGAAATTTCAAGTTCCAATGTTAGCCTCCAAGTTAGGGGGCTAACGTTGGGGCTAACTTCATGCTTCCTGGTTCAATTTCACTTATTCTATTGTCCTCTCTTCACTCCTAGCCATTCCTCTTTGCTTCAACCTTTCTCCAAGCTTTCTCCACCTATCATTAATCAACCAAACTCATCAAAGCTATGCTCAAAATCATGAGATATTTAATCTTTCATAATATGCAACAAATATAGCATAAAACCTCATGAAATGGCATGAATTCATATATGGTTGGTTCAATCAAGGGAAACATGAAAATCTACTCAATTAGCTTGCTTGTAGCTCAAGAAAGTGCATAATTCTAATGAAAACAAAAGAAAAAGACTAGCTAAAATAGGCTAGGATGACTTGTCATCACTTATCCTCAAAAACTCCGGAAAGAGGAGCAGGATAAGCAATTTGCTCGCTTTGCAGATTATCTCAGGACTCTTGAAATAAAGATTCCATTTGCAGAGGCACTTGAGCAAATACCTTCTTATGCCAAGTTTATGAAAGAGATCTTGAGTCATAAAAAGGATTGGAGAGAAACAGAAAGAGTTCTCCTCACTGAAGAATGCAGTGTAGTCATTCTGAAAAGCTTTCCTGAAAAGCTTAAAGACCCTGGGAGTTTTCTGATACCATGCATATTAGAAGGTCAATGCACCAAGACAGCTTTATGCGATCTTGGGGCAAGCATCAACCTAATACCTGCATCCACTATCGGAAAGCTTGGCTTAACTGAAGAAGTTAAACCAACCCGGATATGTCTCCAACTTGCTGATGGCTCCACTAAATACCCATCAGGCGTGATTGAAGACATGATTGTCAGAGTTGGGCCATTCGCCTTTCCCACTGACTTTGTTGTGCTGGAAATGGAGGAGCACAAGAGTGCTACTCTCATTCTAGGAAGACCCTTCCTAGCAACTGGACGATCCCTCATTGACGTCAAACAGGGGGAAATAATCCTGAGAGTCAATGATGATGAGTTTAAGTTGAACGCTGTCAAAGCCATGCAGCATCCTGACACATCAAAAGACTGCATGAAAGTTGATCTTATTGACTCTTTGGTAGAAGAGATCAACATGGCTGAGTGTCTCGAATCAGAGTTGGAAAACATCTTTAAAAATGTTCAGCCTGATTTAGAGGATTCAGAGGACATGAAAGAGCCTCTGAAATTTCTTCTGGAAGAAGAAAAAGCTCCTAAACCCGAGCTCAAGCCATTACCACCATCCTTGAAATATGCATTTCTGGGAGAAGGTGACACTTTTCCAGTGATCATAAGCTCTGCCTTAAATTCACAGGAAGAGGAAGCATTTATTCAAGTGCTAAGGACACACAATACAGCTCTTGGGTGGTCCATATGTGACCTTAAGGGCATAAGCCCAGCTAGATGCATGCATAAAATCTTATTGGAGAATAATGCTAAACCAGTGGTTCAACCACAGAGACGGCTAAATCCAGCCATGAAGGAAGTGGTGCAGAAAGATGTCACCAAATTACTAGAGGCTGGGATTATTTATCCTATTTCTGATAGCCCCTGGGTGAGCCCTGTCCAAGTCGTCCCAAAAAAGGGAGGCATGATAGTGATTCATAATGAAAAAAATGAACTGGTTCCTACAAGAACAGTTACAGGGTGGCGCATGTGTATTGACTATAGAAGGCTCAATACAGCCACCAGAAAGGATCATTTTCCTTTGCCATTCATAGACCAGATGCTAGAAAGACTAGCAGGTCATAATTATTACTGCTTTTTGGACGGCTACTCAGGTTATAACCAGATTGCAGTAGATCCTCAGGATCAAGAGAAAACAGCATTCACATGTCCATCCAGAGTGTTTGCTTATAGAAGGATGCCATTTGGGCTGTGTAATGCACCTGCAACCTTCTAGAGATGCATGCTCTCTATTTTCTCTGATATGGTGGAAAGATTTCTGGAAGTCTTCATGGATGACTTCTCAGTATATGGAGACTCATTCAGCTCCTGTCTTGATCACCTGAAACTTGTTCTGAAAAGATGCCAACAGTCCAACCTAGTTTTAAACTGGGAAAAATGTCACTTCATGGTGACTGAAGGGATTGTTCTTGGGCATAAAATCTCAAACAAGGGAATAGAGGTGGATCAAGCAAAAATAGAGGTAATTGAAAAATTACCACCACCTGCCAATGTTAAGGCAATCAGAAGCTTTCTGGGGCATGCAGGATTCTATAGGAGGTTTATAAAGGATTTTTCAAAAATCGCAAAACCTCTAAGCAATCTGCTAGCTGCTGACACGCCATTTGTGTTTGACACAGAATGCCTGCAGGCGTTTGAAACGCTGAAAGCTAAGCTGGTCACAGCACCAGTTATTTCTGCACCAGACTGGACATTACCATTTGAGCTAATGTGTGATGCCAGTGATCATGCCATTGGTGCAGTGTTGGGACAGAGGCATGACAAGCTTCTGCACGTCATTTATTACGCTAGTCGCGTTCTAAATGATGCCCAGAAAAATTACACAACCACAGAAAAAGAATTACTTGCAGTGGTTTACGCCATTGACAAGTTCAGATCATACTTAGTAGGATCAAAAGTGATTGTGTATACTGATCATGCGGCTCTTAAATATCTACTCACAAAGCAGGATTCAAAACCCAGGCTCATCAGATGGGTGTTGCTTTTGCAAGAGTTTGATATAGAAATAAGAGACAGAAAAGGGACAGAGAACCAAGTGGCTGATCATCTGTCCCGGATAGAGCCAGTAGAAGGGACGCCCCCCCCTCTCTTGAGATCTCTGAGACTTTTCCGGATGAGCATTTATTTGCCATTCAGGAAACACCATGGTTTGCCGATATTGCAAACTATAAAGCTGCAAGGTTCATACCCAAGGAGTACAACAGGATACAAAAGAAGAAATTAATTACTGATGCAAAGTACTACTTATGGGATAAACCCTATCTCTTTAAGAGATGTGCAGACGGAATAATCCGTAGGTGTGTGCCTAGAGAAGAAGCACAGAGGATCCTGTGGCATTGCCATGGATCTGAATATGGAGGCCATTTCGGAGGTGAGCGAACAGCTACCAAGGTCCTCCAATGTGGCTTCTATTGGCCCATACTCTATAAAGATTCCCGAGAGTTTGTACGTAACTGTGACAGTTGCCAAAGAGCTGGTAATCTGCCTCATGGTTACGCCATGCCTCAACAAGGAATCTTGGAAATTGAGTTGTTTGATGTATGGGAAATTGACTTCATGGGACCTTTCCCACCATCATACTCAAACACTTATATTCTGGTGGCAGTTGACTATGTATCAAAATGGGTTGAGGCCATTGCCACGCCCACCAATGATACTAAAACAGTGCTGAAGTTCCTCCAGAAACATATCTTTAGCAGGTTTGGTGTCCCTAGAGTACTAATCAGTGATGGGGGCACTCACTTCTGCAATAAACAGCTTTACTCTGCCATGGTTCGGTATGGAATTCGCCATAAGGTGGCTAGTCCATATCATCCACAAACTAATGGGCAAGCTGAAGTCTCTAATAGAGAATTAAAGAGAATCCTAGAACGGACAGTAAGTACCCGTAGAAAGGATTGGGCACGGAGCTTGGATGATGCTCTGTGGGCTTACAGAACAGCATTCAAGACCCCTATAGGGACCTCTCCATACCAACTTGTGTATGGTAAGGCATGTCACCTGCCCATGGAACTGGAACATAAAGCCTACTGGGCAACCAGATTCCTAAACTTTGATGCCAAATTAGCAGGAGAAAAAAGATTGCTCCAGCTAAATGAGCTAGAGGAATTCAGATTCACAGCTTTCGAAAATGCCAAGCTTTATAAAGAGAAATAAAAAAAGTGGCATGACAGAAAGCTGTCATCTAGAATCTTTAAACCAGGACAAAAGGTTCTGTTGTTCAACTCTAGGCTTAGGCTATTCCCTGGGAAACTGAAATCCTGGTGGAGGGGACCATATGTGATTACAAGTGTATCACCATATGGTTATGTGGAGCTTCAGGATATTGATTCTGATAAGAAGTTCATTGTCAATGGACAGAGAATCAAGCACTATCTTGAAGGCAACATTGAGCAAGAGTGCTCAAGGCTGAAGCTAGACTAAAAGCTCAGCAAGGTCCAGCTAAAGACAATAAAGAAGCGCTTGCTGGGAGGCAACCCAGCCATGGGGCATCAATCCTCTAAGCATTTTGCCCTATTTTTATTTTTATTTTTATTTGTTTATATAGAGTTCATTGATAACAAGGTAAAGAATCAATTGCATAAGTTCACAGGGTTACAGAAGGAATCTGCACACAAAACAGAGAAAAAGAGCTCACTGGCAAGAAAACGCCAGTAAGAGCCCATTTTGGGCGTTCAGCGCCCAAAAGAGGCAGCCAGTGGGCGCTGAACGCCAGTAAGGATAGCAATCTGGCGTTCAACACCAGAAAAGGGCAACAACTGGGCGTTGAACGCCCAGGAGAGCAGCATTTGGGCGTTGAACGCCCAAAACAGGCAGTGTTTGGGCGTTCAAACGCCAGGATATTGGGGAGGAGGTAAAAATCATTCTTCTTCATATTTTTTCATTCTAATTTTAAAATTCCATGTTTTTAATTCATGATTTCTTGCATAAACATGTTAAGAACCATGATTTCAAAAATCCCTCTTTAAAAATATCAAATGTATCTTAATCCATAAGCACCAAGCCTCTTTGCAAATTCAATCCAACTCTTTTCAAATCTTTTTTTTAAAACAAATCTATCTTTTCAACTCATCAATATCTATTTCAAAATCTCCACTTTATCTTTTTCAAATCTAGATTTATCTTTTTCAAAAATTTTTCATATCTTTTCAATTTTAAACTATATCCTCCCTTATCATATCTTCTATCTTATCTTTTCCAAATCAATCTTTTTATCATATCTTTTCAAAATTTTTGAACCCACCCCCCCTCCCTTTATATATGGGTTCGACCTCCCTCCCCTTCCATCAACAATTGCACCTAGCTCTCCTTCTATCCCTCTCCTTTCTTTTCTTTTGCTTGAGGACAAGCAAACCTCTAAGTTTGGTGTGTTTATCCGCGATCACTAAGATCATGGCTCCTAAAGGAAAACAACCCACTCCAAGAGGCAAGAAAGAGAGCGTTCCAAAACCACTTTGGAATCAAGGGAAGTTCTTATCTAAAGAACATTCAGACCATTATAACAAAATAATGGGTCTGAGATCAGTGATTCCGGAAGTTAGATTCGATCTGAAAGAAGATGAATATCCAGAGATCCAGGAGTAAATTCGAATCAGGAACTGGGAAGTCCTAGCTAATCCTGAGACGAAAGTGGGAAGGAATATAGTCCAGGAGTTCTATGCTAATATGTGGCAGACTGACAAGCAAAAACTATCTGGAACTGCTTTCTATGAATATCGGACCATGGTCAGAGGAAAGATTGTTCATACCATCCCTGACAAGATCAGAGAGATCTTAAAGCTACTTCAGCTGAAAGATGATCCAGACTCTTTCAACAGGAGAGTAATGAGAACAGAAGGAACAAAGTCAAATTCTCACCTATTTGTTTAAAGAACAAGAGGAGCAAGGGTGTGACTTAAGGGAATTGAAGCGCCAGAAGTTATCTCTTGAAGGACCAAGCACCCCACAGATCAGAGGAACATCCACTTCCCAGAACAAAGGTTGTTAAATTCCAATTTCTGCTTTAACTCTGTGATAGTGTCATTATAGAAGTTCACCTTAGGAGTCATATAGTAGTAATTAGTATCTATTTTGATTTTATCTCCAATTAAGCCATAGTTTATTTTTCTCATCATCAGCAAACATGAATAAAATAGTAGATCTTTTGAATAAGAGGCAATAAAATTTCGAGTTTTTAATAAGAGAAATTCTAATTAGTTACATGTGGTGGCAATACTTTCTGTCTTCTGAATGAATGCTTGAACAGTGCATATGTCTTTTGAATTTGTTGTTAAATATGTTGGGTCTTGAAAGAATGATGAACATGAGACATGTTATTGATAATCTGAAAAATCATAAAAATGATTCTTGAAGCAAGAAAAAACAGCAAAAAAAAAAAAAGCCAATAGCCCTTAAAACCAAAATGCAAGGGTAATAAAAAGGATCCCAAGGCTTTGAGCATCAGTGGATAGGAGGGCCTAAGGGAATAAAATCCTGGCCTAAGCGGCTAAACCGAGCTGTCCCTAACCATGTGCTTGTGGCGTGAAGGTGTCAAGTGAAAACTTGAGACTGAGCGGTTAAAGTCAAGGTCCAAAGCAGAAAGAAGAGTGTGCTTAAGAACTCTGGACACCTCTAATTGGGGACTTTAGCAAAGCTAAGTCACAATCCAAAGGGTTCACCCAATTATGTGTCTGTGGCATTTATGTATCCGGTGGTAATACTGGAAAACAAAGTGCTTAGGGCCACGATCAAGACTCATGAAACAGCTGTGTTCAAGAATCATCATACTAAAATAGGAGAATCAATAACACTATCTGAATTCTAAGTTCCTATAGATGCCAATCACTCTGAGCTTCAATGGATAAAGTGAGATGCCAAAACTGTTCGGAAGCAAAAAGCTACTAGTCCCGCTCATCTAATTGGAATCTGAGCTTCACTCAAAAACTCTGAGATATTATTGCTTCTCAACCTATTAGTCTTCTATTTTATTTGTCTAGTTGCTTGAGGACAAGCAACAGTTTAAGTTTGGTGTTGTGATGAACGGATATTTTATACGCTTTTTGGGGGTAATTTCATATAGTTTTTAGGATATTCTAGTTAGTTTCTAGTTTATTTCCATTAGTTTTTAGGAAAAATTTATATTTCAGGACTTTACTATGAGTTGTGTATTTTTCTGTAATTTCAGGTATTTTTCTGGCTGAAATTGATGGAGCTGAGCAAAAATCTGATTCAGGTTGAAAAAGGACTGCTGATGCTGTTGGATTTTGACCTCCTTGCACTCAAAGTGGATTTTCTGGTGCTACAGAACTCAAAATGGCGCGCTTTCAATTGAGTTGGAAAGTAGACATCCAGGGCTTTCCAGAAATATATAATAGTCCATACTTTTCTCAAGGATAGACGACGTAAACTAGTGTTCAACGCCAGTTCTCTGCCCAATTATGGCGTCCAGCGCCAGAAAAGGATTAAAAGTTGGAGTTCAACGCCAGAAATGGATCCAAACCTGGCGTTGAACGCCCAAAACAGCCTTATGGACGTGAAATGTTTAAGTCTCAGCCCCAGCACACACCAAGTGGGCCCCAGAAGTGGATCTCTGCACCATCTGTCATAGTCTACTCACTTTTTGTAAACCTAGGCTACTAGTTTAGTATTTAAACAACTTTTAGAGAATTATTTTGTATCTCATGACATTTTAGATCTAAACTTTGTACTCTTTGACGGCATGAGTCTCTAAACTCCATTGTTGGGGGTGAGGAGCTCTGCTGTGTCTCGATGAATTAATGCAAGTATTTCTGTTTTCCATTCAAACATGTGTGTTCCTACCTAAGATATCCATTCGCGCCTAACTATGGAGAAGGTGATGATCAGTGACACTCATCACCTTCCTCAATCCATGAACGTGTGTCTGACAATCACCTCCGTTCTACATCAGATTGAATGAATATCTCTTAGATTCCTTAATCAGAATCTCCGTGGTATAAGCTAGATTGATGGCGGCATTCATGAGAATATGGAAAGTCTAAACCTTGTCTGTGGTATTCCGAGTAGGATTCTGGGATTGGATGGCTGTGACAAACTTCAAACTCGCGAGTACTTAGCGTAGTGACAAATGCAAAAGGATAGTAAATCCCATTCCGGTATGACTGAGAACCTGCAGATGATTAGCCGTGCGGTGACAGCGCACTTGGACCCTTTTCACTGGAAGGATGGATGGTAGCCATTGACAACGGTGATCCACCTACACACAGCTTGCCATAGGAGGACATGCGTGCGTGAATCAGAAGACAGAGGAAAGAAGAGATTCTGAAGACAAAGCATCTCCAAAACTCCAACATATTCTCCATTACTGCATAACAAGTAACCTTTAATCCATGCTCCCTTGTTTGTTCGCAATTCAACTGATAAATATAATTGACTTCCTGACTAAGAATTGCAAGATAACTATAGATTGCTTCAAACCAACAATCTCCGTGGGATTCGACCCTTACTCACGTAAGGTATTACTTAGACGACCCAGTGCACTTGTTGGTTAGTGGTACGAGTTGTGAAAAGTGTGATTCACAATTCGTGCACCAGACGGGAAGTAGCCATTGACAACGGTGATGCCCAACATAAAGCTTGCCATGGAAAGGAGTATGAATGATTAGAAGAAGGCAATAGGAAAGCAGAGGTTCAGAAGGAACAAAGCATCTCCATACGCTTATCTGAAATTCCTACCAATGAATTACATAAGTATCACTATCCTATTTTATGTTTTATTCATATTTTAATTATCAATTCTCCATAACCATTTGAATCCGCCTGACTGAGATTTACAAGGTGACCATAGCTTGCTTCAAGCCGACAATCTCCGTGGGATCGACCCTTACTCACGTAAGGTTTATTACTTGGACAACCCAGTGCACTTGCTGGTTAGTTGTGCGGAGTTGTGATAAAGAGTTGAGATTACAATTTTGCGTACCAAGTTGTTGGTGCCATTGATGATCACAATTTGGTGCACCATCCTCCCACCCACAACTTAAGTAATTGTTGAATTCATCACAGGGTGGATTATTTTGTAGCACGGAAGAGCAATCTTCCATGTATGTACTGATAGCATAGTCAAGTGATAATATATTTGAATGATTAGAATGTGAATCATTGCAATTTCCTTCCCAGCCGTAATTTATGTCAGTGTCATAACAATAGGAATCACTTTGTGGCTCTGGAAAATAGTTCATTTCACTTGATTATTCATACTCCCTCATTCCTTGTTGATATTCCCAGTCACCATGAGGATAATGACCTAAATCATCTTGTGGTGGTGGGCAATATCTCCTGAAATTGTCTTGATCATTTTCTGAAGCATATCCCCATTGATTGGGTTGCTCGGAATCTGTTAATTCTTGGTGATACTCCCAGCCACCATTAGGATACTGATATAAATCATTTTGTGGTGTTGGGTAGTATCCCATGAATTTGACTTGCTCATCTTGTAGCTCTGAAACATATCTTCATTGATTGGAGTGCTCAAAATCTGTGATTTCTTGGTGATATTCCCAGCCACCATTAGAATAGTCAATTGGTGATGGTGGGTAATATCCCATAAAATTTTTTTGATCACAAGATGAGTTGAACTCCATTTGAATTTTGTAAAACACATCACCAATGAAAACTGAAATTCATGTCACAGAGAAGAATTTCTTAGTGAGGCAATAACTCAGACACCTTCGTATCAACTTAAAACAAAAAATTAAAAGAACAAAAACAAAGAAAATGCTTAATCTAGACTTCTCACCTACTTAATCATTGTCGATCTATATCAATCCCCAGCAACAACGCCAAAAACTTGATGGGTGAAAATTAGGTTTTCACACAAACTCGCCGGCAAGTGTACCGGGTCGCATCATGTAGTAATAACTCAAAAGAGTGAGGTCGATCCCACAGAGATTGATGGATCAAGCAACTTTAGTGAGTGATTAGTTTAATCAAGCAGACAGTAGTGAATTGGGTGAAATTGAAGCAGCAAAAAGTAAATTGCAGAAAGTAAAATTTCAGAAGCTTAAAGAGCAAGAAAAGTAAATTACAGTAAATGTAAAGGGAATTGGGTGCAATGAATTTAAAGAAAGCAATAGAGCAAAACTTAGAACAATTGCAAAAGAATTAAATTGCATGAAAAGTGAATTCAGATCACAACAAACTCAAATGTAAAGTTGCAGAAAGTAAAATTACAGGAAAGGAAATTGTAGCAGAGGATTGCAGAAACTGAAATTTCATAAACTGAATTCAATACTAAAATGTAGAAAGTGCAGAAAAAAAAAAGTGTATCAAAGAGAGCCTTCTATTCTACTCCTACTCATACTCCTACTGCTGCCTACTACTACTGCAGCCTAACAGATCCATGTCTAATGAAATAAAACTGATGTCTTTATATAGGCTTTACAAAATGAAATGAAATTTCAAACAAATTACAAATCAAATAAAATTACTAATCTAACTATCTCTTGTGCCTTTGAGTGATGATATTGGGATCTGCTTCCTTTGAATTATCAATTGGGCTTGGAATCAGACAAATTGAGCAGAGTTGCAGCTTCCAGGAGAGCATAGCGTTCATTTAGAGAATGGAGCATTCGGGCACCCACGCGTACGCGTCCCTCACGCGTGCGCGTGCTTTTGCATTTTTCGCCCACCGACGCGTACTCGTCACCCACGCGTACGCGTCCTTTGCAGCGTTCTTTTAATGAGCGCTACATTGGCTTAGTGAGCGCTACCCCACTCGTGCGCGTCATGTATGCATGTGCGTGGGTAGCAAAATCCCAATTCCGTGCTTCAGCGCCAGCCACGCGTGCACGTACTTCAACCCAGGTTCTCCATCGACGCGTGCGCGTCGTTTGCACAACTTTGCTTCCAAATTTTAACTTGCCTGAAAACGCTGGCTTAGTCAATGTAGCGTTCTTTGTGCAAATGAACGTTGATTGTCAAACAAAGCACTCTTCCTTGATTTAGTCATGGGTCACACTTTTAAAAGCGTGGCCTAAGGCTCTAAAGTGTGTCCAAGCTCTAAAATGTGCCCAAAATTTTTCTTTTCTCCTTTTTAGCTTATTTTGTGTTTTTTTTCTTCTTTTTCCAATTATTTCCTAAAAAGTTTATAAAATCAAAAGAACAAAGAAATATGCTATTTAAGCACAAAAACATTCAATAATTAAGTTAATTTCTTGTGTGAAAAAGCATAGGAAAAACATGCCATGTTGACATATCATCAGGGGTTAACCTTTGTCCCCCCTTTTTTTCTTATCTTTTCTTTTTTTTTCTTTTTTTATTTTACTTTTTCTTTTCTTTATTTTTTTATTTATACATGTATAAAAGGTTAATGCATATGATTTCTCTTTTGATACATGGATGTGTACCCAAATTTTTCCAAAGTTTTCAACAAGAAGTGTAAAATACCCAATGCTCCCAACCAATGTCCCCAAATCTAATTTTCCCACACTTAAATCATGTACACTCTCACTAGTTTAAGCCAACCAAAGATCCAAATTAATGACATTTATTTTTTTTACTTAAAGTTAGTACTGTATTAAAATAAAAAAAAATAAAAGGGGTTAGATAGGCTCAAAATGGGTTAACAAGGATTGATAAAAGGGTAAGGCTATTTGGGTATGTGCGCTTTAATAAAATAAAGGCCTTAATCATATAAATACATTCATACACCGAATAATAGATATATAGAATCAAACAAGTTAAAGATTACAATTTTAGACAGAACCACACACACCAAAACAAAATATTGGTTGAAAAGATGCAACCAATCAATTAGGCTCAAAATCTCACTAAGTTTATATGTTCTAGCTTTAAACTATGTTTCAAAATTAATTTTTTCAAGCAAGTTCAATGAAAACTTTTCACTCAAATTAGTGGAATACCCTACTATAACTTTCTTGGAAAAATCATTACTCTAACCAAATTGTCCTAAAATTTTTTAATTTTTTAGGTGGTTAGATGGAATGCAAGGGAAACACAATTTATATACATCCAATCACACAATGAAAGTAAAAGAAAAATGAACAAAACCTCCTAGAAGAGGGACTAAGAATCAAATCAAATTTCTAGAGATATTTACAATCCACTATAATGCAAAAAGTATTAAAAATGAATTCTAACACTTAAATGCTAACAAATAACTACAAAGTGTGAAATATCATAACTAATAAAATAAATTAAAGTTTAGGTGTTGGAGAGAAGGGTTGTTACCCACGGAAGTCGGTCACCGATCTCCCCATACTTAAAACATTGGCACAATCCTCTGTGCCATGAGTGATGATCAAGAGGGGCTCGAAATATCCACTTCCAATAGCCTGACGATGGTGTGACAAGGGAGCCTCCATGTCCACCTCCTGATTGCCTTCTCCGCCATGATCTGAAGTGGGCTCCGGAGTGTCGGGGTCTTCCAAAGGTGGGTTGCTACAATTGATGAGCTTCTTCAAATATTCATAGCGTCTCCTATTGCGACATTTACTCTGCTCGATCCTCCGGCCTTTTTGGTCTACCATCTTGATGAGCTCAATTAACAACTGGTGGATAGGTTACTGAGGTTCAGATGGTGATGATGATGATGGAACTGATGGTCCCATAGCATCTGAAGGCGGGTTCTTGTCCTTGGTTGCAACTTGAGGCTTGATCCATTTTCCATGTGGGATAAATTCCTTGCCCTTAGGCTATTTCGCTTTCTTATCATCGGCTTCTTGTGGAATGCCTACTGCAGATGCCAGTTGTGTAATTAAAGTGGGAAACGGGAGGTTGCCAACTATTTGAACCTGGCCCATAGCTTGACGGATGAGTCTTGAGAGATTGAGAGGCTTCTCCTTCAAAATACTCCAAACAAGGACGGCCATATCTGCAGTGATGGTATACTCATAAGTGCTTGGCATTACATAATGAGACCTAATTTGTTGCCATACCCTAGCCTCCATAGTTAACGAATTCACCGAGATACACTTGGGATTATATTTGCATGACCCATAAATCCAACAGTTTCCGGGTTATGCAATGACTTTAACGATGTCATCCCAATCAAAAATGAATATCTTTGCGGTCAAACTCTGTTTCTTGATAAGCATCCTTCCCTTTCGGACTTGGTTGAAGTCCAAGTGCTTGCTGAATAGTGGCTTTAGATACCGGAACATTCTTCCGGCGCAAATAAACTAATTCAAGGGTCTGTGTCTGATAATTGGCATAGAATTCATCTGCCAAAGATAGGTTGGCCATGCTCACATCTCGATTTAAGAACTCCCAACCGCACTACTTAATGCGGTCCACCACAAATTGAGCTAAGTGCTCTGGAGCAAGTAGTTGACGTTCACAGTGAGGGGTTCTATCAAGCAACTTGGAATACATCCGCTCACAATAGCGGTTAGCAAATCTTGCTACGTTGTTTGGAGGAACATATTTTTCCACCTCATCGATGCACTCAACCGTCTTCAGCCACTTAGGAGGCAGTGGCTTGACGGTTGGTGTGCAAGCCAACGCCTTACTAGGTGCTTTCTTGGTCACCTACTTAGTAGCTGTCTTCTTAGAGGCCTTTTCCTTTTCTTTCTTGGTGGCCATCCTGAAAAGAAGGAAAAAGAAGAAATATTAAGCCTAGATACAGAGACAGCAAAATGAAGAAAATGCAAGAGAGAAATAATGCCATATAAAGATAAGGGTTCTCAACTATATGGTAGCTACAACATGTAAGCGAGAAAGCAATAAAAGCATTGAGGCATATCAACTAATACTTGATGCAAGATTGTAACAAGCACATAAGTAAATGGCATGAAGAGAGTAATCTCAAGCACCAATGTCAAACAACAACGAACACATGCAAGGTTAGTTACAATCACGAGAAAATCCGGTCTCAGTCTAACTCTAGGATAATGAAACACAAGAAGTGAAGAATACTGAGTTAAAGAAGACTAAATCACTAATCTTGAATGAATGAGCAAAGGTTGCAAGCCATAATCAAGAAATATTTGGTCATTAAAGGTAATATAATTCCACATCAATGCACAAAGAATACAAGTGTCATAAAAGATCAAGCATTGATTTGAAAAACATGACCAAAATAAAGCAAGTCCTATTGGTTCCTTTTCACAAACACTTGGTGTGCATAAGGTAAAGAACAAACAAATTTGCAAAACCAAGTGTTTAGTATAATCCAAAATCAAATGAGGAACATTATACCATCATCCAACAATACAAACAAGTTAAAAAGTACTAAAGCAACCCAATAAGTCCACATAAATTAAGTAGTAAGTCCAACACCAATGCAAGAATATCAAGCATAGAAAAGTTAAGAACAATTTATACAAACTAAAGCTAAAATGCAAACTAATAACACCTAAGGTATTTAAAAGCATCAACTAAAAGAGAATTAGAAAGGAAAAGAAAGTAAGGAAGGTAAACCTTGAAACAAAGAGGAAGAAGATGAGGATAATTGAAAGTGGGGGGTAGGATAGGAGGAATGAGAGGAAGAAGAAGAATGGTGGTTGGGCCTCCGAAAAGAAGAAGGGAAGAAGTGGGGGAGGGGAGGAGGGAGGAAGAAGGGAAAAGAAATGAAGTGAAAAGAGAGATGGAGAACAGGGTGCGTTCTTGAGAATTCAAATCGCGAAGGTCGCGCGTACGTGTGAGGCGAGCGTATGCGCGACAGGGAAGAGTGATAAGAATGAAAATTAGTGTTGATCTAGAATTTTTCAAAATAGGGTCACTTCGTTGCAAGTATAGCCAAATCAACAACTAATTATCAACATCAAATTTAATTCTAAAAGGTAGTCACAATCAAAATACAATAACCGGGTGTTTAAAGTCCCGGGTCGTCTTCCATAGGAGTTGCAAATGAGGTGCTAAGATTATTGGCTATGATTGATTGCAAGAGAGGCAAGAAATGTAAATAGCAAGAAAGTAACTTAACATGCAAGAAATTCAATGAAAGCAATTAAATGATCATGCAAGGAATTAAAGTCAAAGCAATTAAATTCAAAGGCAATAAATCAAAGAGAAGGAAAATTTAAGTGCTATGAAACCTCTTGGCAAGGATTGGGAGCTAAGGTTACCTATCCTAGTCATTGACCACAAACACATGATGATTATGAAGAGTTAATCCTACTTAGTCAACCCTACATCGAGGATAAGTCAAATAGGCATAGTTGATCCCAATCCATAAGTCCTAGTCAACACTTTTAATGGGAGACTTAGAGTCAATGGAAACCAAATCAACTAACTACTCTAATGTATCAAACAAGAATGGACATCAATAACTCAAGGGTCACCAAAATCCTCAATTCCAAGCCAAGAGTGAAGAAAAACTAAACAAAATCTAAGCCAATCATTTTATCAAAACTTGGTGTGCATGAAAATAAAATAATATTAAAATGCATTAAAAATAAAATCTAACTACCAAAAGCAAGAAAATGATAATAACAACTAAAGGAAGCAACAATATTGAAATTAAAATTAACAAGAGTATCCATAAACATAAAAATGATAAAAAAGGAAAATTAAGGAGAAGAACTAAGAGAACTAAAACAATAAAGCATGGAAACATAAATGAAACTATATTAGAACAAGAATTAAAAGCTGAAATTAAAGGAAAATTAACTAAAGCTAACCTAATTCTAGAGAGAGAGGGGAGCTTCTCTCTCTAGAAAACTAAGACAAGAACATAGAAAAGCTAAACCTAATTGCCCTCCCCCCTTGCTTCCACTTGAATTGGGGTTGAAATAGCTTCGGAAATGAGTTGGAATGGGTTTTGGAGGCCCAAAATTCGCCCCCAGCGATTTGCAATCAATAAGCTCACGTGACTCAGGTCACGCGTACGCGTGGGCCACGCGTACGCGTTGCCAAGCTCACACTTGTGCACGCGCACGCATCGCTTGTGTGCACGGACGGACGCTGGAAATTCCAAACTCCATTTCTTCATGGTTTCTTCCCTTTTGCATGCTCTTTTTGTCACTTCTTCAACCCATACTTGCCTTGGAAACCTGAAATCACTTACCAAACATATCAAGGCATCAAATGGGATTAAAGTGAATAAAATTTAACAATTAAAAGGCCTAAAAATCATGTTTTCACTTTCAAGCACAATTTAGGAAGAAATCATGAAACTATGCTATATCATTGGATAAGTGTAGGAAAAGTTGATAAAATCCACCCAATTAAAGCAAATAAATACCATGAAATGTGAATTTATCAAAGAGGTGTGGGGATGATGCAGCTGCACAAAACACGCATAAATAGCGTTTCATTTGGGAAGGGTTGTCGTGCGTACGCGGGAGTAGGGCTGGAAGTGAGTCAAGCCAGCTCGAGCTCGACTCGTTAACAGCTCCATAAGCTAAGCTTGTGAGCTGGTGAGCCAAGCTTGAGCCTAAAATTGAGCTCATAAATTAAATGAGCCGAGCTTGAGCTTGGATAAGCTCAGCTCATGAGCTCGTGAGCTAACTCGATATATATATATATATATATATATATATATATATATATATATATATATATATATATATATATTATAACAATCTTAATTATTTAATATTTATATTTATTTTTTACATATAATTTTAATATAGGACATAAATAAAAAATTTATAATTTATTGATAGATAAACAATATATAAAATTGATCTTTTCAAATATTTTTAAAAATATATAAGTTATAATTTATTGATATAAAATTATAGATTACGTATTTATGTTTCTCTTATTTGAGCCAGCTCGTGAGCTCGAGCCAGCTCGTGAGCTTTTGGTGAGCCGAGCTTGAGCTTAAGAAATAAGCTCGATTGTTAATGAGTCGAGCCATGAGCCAAGCTCAATTTTCGTGAGCCGAACTTGAGCTTGGTCTAGCTCGGCTCAACTCGGCTCACTTCCAGCCCTACGCGGGAGGCAGGCGTACGCACCACCTGTGAATGTGCCCAACGCACAGCTTTCGCACGATACGCGCATGATTAGTAAAACTCCCTGTACAGGTGGCATGCTGGGGCACGCCACACGCACAATCCACACGCGATAACCATTTCCCTCGGGTAGAGAGTCAGGCGTACACTTGACGCATGCGTACGCACGACCCTTTTTTCTTTTTTTTTAACAAGTATAAGAGCAGCTATAATAGCAATTTCAATATCTAAGGAAGAAAAATAGCATAAAACACCTATAATTCAATGTCACTAACAAAAGAAACCAAACTAATCAAACTAACAACAATGAAAACCTCATAAAACGCTTATAGTTTAAATCCAACAAACCAATACTCAAGAAATTCAACCAAAGAGATGGAAATTAAGCAAAAGCGTTATATTGGTGGTCCAATTTTTGCGATGTGGGTTCACACTAGTGTCATGTTTTTTAGTGACCCATGTATTAGCATAGAACTCTTGCACCACTAAAATTCCAACTTCCGGTATAGCATTGGTTAGGACTTCCCAACCTCTCCTCCGGATTTTTCGTCGGATCCCTAGGTACTCAAACTTTTTGAGCCTAAAGGTGACTTCAGGAATCACCCTCTTCTTTGCCACTACTTGATAGAAGTGGTCTTGATGAGCTTTGGTGATGAATCTCTCCATCTCCAAAGATTCAGAGGTGGAAGCAACAACTTTTCCTTTCATCTTTCTAGCGGATTCTCCAACTTTGGATGCCATAAGTGTGAATCGAAAGCAAAAAGTAAGGTTTTTCCAACACCAAACTTAAAAGCATTGCTCGTCCTCGAGCAAAAAATGGAAGAAAAGAGTAGAAGAAGAAGAGAATAGGTGGAGAAAGAGGGAGAGGGGGTTCGGTCAAGTGGGGGCTAATGAGTATGAGGTGTATGCATGAAAGGGTTGGAGAAAGGGTTATTTATAAGGATGGGATGGGGTAGGGTTCGAATGGAAGGGGGAAATTGGGTAGGAAAGTTTGAATTTGAAGTGGGCGGAGGTTGGAAGTAGTTATGATGGTTTTGGGAAGAGATATGAAAGTGATTGGATGAGGGTTGATGGGGAAGACTGTGTGGGGAAGAGTGAAAGTGAGAGAGAAAAGAAGGTGGGGTAGGTGGAGATTCTGTGGGACCCACTGGCCCTGGGAGGCTAGGGAATTCAAATTACCTGCCCCTTTGTGGTCATTAAACACCCAGCTCCTGCTCCTGGCTAGCGTTCAATGCTAGCTTCATGCTCCTCATAGGGCGTTGAACGCCCATAGGAGACCTTCTTCCTGGTATTCAACGCCAGGTCTCTGCCTCCTGGCTGGCGTTCAACGCCAGCAATGCTGCTCTTTATGGGCATTGAACGCCCACTCTTGCCTCTTTGTTTGGCTTTCAACGCCAGCAAGGTACCCGCTCCAGGGTGTTCTATTTCCAGTTCTGACTGTATCTGTTTCTGTTCTAACTACTACACATGATCAGAAACTTAAAGAAATAACTATGTAAAATAAACTTAAAGAAAAACAGAAATAACTAATTATTAATGGGTTGCCTCCCAACAAGCGCTTCTTTAACATCACTAACTTGACGGTAGCTCCCTACGGAGATGGTTAGAGGCTCATAATTTTGCCCCTTACAGTGAACTTCTTGCCTATGCTCTTATGGATAAGCTCCACATGCTCTAGAGACAGGATCTTGCTCACTGTGTATAGAATGACTGAGTTGTCAGTGAAGACAACTCTCATGCTAGGTGGGAGGCCTTTAGTGGGGATCTTTTTGTCCCTCCAGCCTTTAGGTACTTTCTTCTTAGTACCTTTATTCTCAGTGCTTGATGATGGTTGCCCAACACCAAATTTAGAATTGGTGTCCAGGGGCTCTGTATAGCTTTGAACTAAGAGAGAGGGTTGGAATATTAAGTGTTGCACAACTGTCTCTCTTTTTTCAGAGGGAGAGTTGGGGTCAGGCATCTTGAAAAAGATGTGGTCCTCCCATAACTATAGAATCAGCTCTCCCTTTGCTACATCAATGATAGCATTGGCAGTGGCTAGGAAAGGTCATCCAAAGATGATGGATTCATCCTCTTCCTCCCCAGTATCCAAGATTATAAAGTGCGTAGGGATGTAGAGGTTCTCAACCTTTACTAAGACATCCTCTACGCGACTATAGGCCTTTTTCATTGACTTTTCTACCATCTCTAGTGAGATTCTTGCAACTTGTATCTCAAAGATTCCCAGTCACTCTATTAAAGAGAGTGGCATATGGTTTATGCTTGACCCTAGGTCACACAGAGCCATCTCAAAGGTAATGGTGCCTATGGTGCAAGGAATTAGAAAGCGTCCAGGATCCGGCAGCTTCTGAGGTAGATTTTGTTGAACCAAGACATTGAGTTCCTTGGTGAGCACTGGGGGTTTTTCCTCCAATGTCTCTGTTCCAAATAACTTGGCATGTAGCTTCATGAGGACTCCTAGGTACTAAGCAACTTGCTCTTCCCTAGTTTTCTCTTTCTTATCAGAGGAAGAGTGATCTTCATAATCTATGATTTGCAACAAGGCATTTAATGGAACTTCTATAGTCTCTTCATGAGCCTTAGTTGCCTTCAGTTCTTCAATGGAGGAGTTTTTAGTGGGCGTTGAATGCCCAGCTACCCCATTACTGGCGTTCAACGCCAGGAATGGTTCCTCTTTGGGCGTTGAACGCCCAGTAAGGACTTTCCTATTGGTGTTCAATGCCAGGAATGGCTCCTCTTTAGGCATTGAACGCCCAGTAAGGACTTCCTTACTGGGGTTCAACGCCAAGAATAGCTCCTTTTTGGGCATTGAATGCCCAGTAAGGACTTTCTTACTAGCGTTCAACTCCAGATCATCCCCTAAAGATTCGGCTTCCACTTCTACAGTGATGGCCTTGCACTCTTCTCTTGGGTTCACTTCAGTGTTACTAGGAAGAGTGTTAGGATGGGTCTCAGGGATTCTCTTGCTCAGTTGACTAACTTGTACCTCCAGATTTTTTATGGAGGACCTAGTCTCTATTATGAAATTGTGAGTGGTCTTCGAGAGTTCAGAGACTATGATTTCTAAGTTAGAAAGGCTCTACTTAGAAGTCTCCATGTATTATTGAGAAGAAGGGAATGGTTTATTATTAAACCTATTCTGGTTTCTTCTACCTTGATTATTGTTGAAGCCTTGTTGAGGCTTCTGTTGATCTCTCCATGAAAGGTTAGGATGATTTCTCCATAAGGAGTTGTACGTGGACTCTCCCATGTAATTTACCTCTTTCATCATGGGTTTATCTGGATCATAGACATCTCCTTCATAGGAGGTGTCTTGAGGGCTGTCAGCTGCAGCTTACATTCTAGTCAAATGCTGAGAGATCATATTGACCTATTGGGTCAAGATCTTGTTCTGAGCCAATATGACATTCATAGTGTCAACCCCCAGCATTTCTTACTTCTGAGCTACCCCATTGTTTACAGAGTTTCTCTCAAATGTGTACATGAATTGGTTATTTGCAACCATTTCAATGAGTTCCTGTGCCTCTTCAGGCGTTTTCTTCAAGTGGATGGATCCACCAGCAGAATGGTGCAACGATATCTCAGATATCTCATATAGACCATCATAAAAAATGCCTAGGATAGTCCATTCTGAGAGCATGTCAGGAGGACATCTCCTGATCAGTTACTTGTATCTTTTCAAAGCTTCATAGAAGGATTCTCCCTCTTTTTGTCTGAAGGTTTGAACTTCCACCCTGAGCTTGCTCATCTTTTGAGGTGGAAAGAACTTGGCCAAGAAAACATTGACCAACTTTTCCCAAGCCAAGAAAACATTGACCAACTTTTCCCAAGAGTCTAGGGTTTCTTTGGGTTGAGAATCCAACCACATCCTAGCTCTGTCTTTAACAACAAAAGGGAAAGGCATAAGTCTGAAGACCTCAGGATCCACTCCATTGGTCTTAACAGTATCACAAATTTGCAAGAATTCACATAAGAATTGATGTGGATCTTCTAGTGGAAGTCCATGAAATTTGCAATTCTGTTGCATTCGAGAGACTAACCGAGGCTTAAGATCAAAGTTATTTGCTCTAATGGCAGGTGTTCTAAGGGTTACCTGAAACTGAAGGTTGATCTTGGAGGAGATCTATTGTTGTGTCCGGTGCTGTCGTGTCCGACTTGCTGAGCCTTGAGATGTTTCTGATCCTTGATCACCGGAGGGTGGTGGTACCTGCAAGAGACTCCGATGCTTAAGTTAGCACGGGCTTTTAGCAGATATTTTGTTTAGAATCAGAGTATGAGTTATACCTGGGTGCTCTAGTGTATTTATAGTGGTGTGGAGTGACCTCCCTTAAGATAAGTTAGTTATCTTATCTTATCTTTTGTGGGTGAGTCTCCTTATCTTTGGCCAGCCGCTTTTAGGTGGGCTGTGATCTTCTGCTTTGGGCCTACTTGAGCCCTTATAGCAATTTGGCCGAGCTCTTTGGGAAGAAGTCGGTGTCGACCAACCTTTATAAGTGGTCGGTCGTTTTTATCTTCATCTAACCCATCTCGCTAGCTCGATCCATGATATGAACAGTGCCCCTGCTTGAGCTTCGATCTTCCCTTGAAGTCGTGTTTTTGAACTTTGACCCCTTGGAGGAAGTCGTACTCGAGCATTAATTTTGAGTAGCTCTTTTTCGCGTAAGTCTGGCGTTTATTCTGCTTGAATGCAGAGCATTTTTTTGGTTGCTTTCGCTTCTTTACTGCCGTATTTATTGCTCGAGGAAGTTACATTCTTGGGAATATGCACGTGCCTTTAATGCCTATTGATTGGGCTTTTATTTTGTCTTGCCGTTTCATTCCCTCGGTTTATTTTTTGAAATCAAAAGAAAAGGGTTTTAGTTTCTTTGCTTCTATTTTTTGTGTTTCTGGAGAAAGCCTCTTTCCCTCGTCTTGTGCTTTTGATTTTCACTTCTCTGAGAAGAACACCATCTTGCTAGAACTTTGCCCCATCTCTTCTCTTTTGTAGGTTGGTGCTTCGCTTCATACCCTTTCTCATTCTTCATGCTGTTTTTACTTGTTGTTCTTATTGCTTTTACTCTTGCATGTTTTCCCTTGGCACAAAGTTTTGGTTTTTGTTAAACTTTAGTAGAAAAGGTTGGAACTTTTGGTGATTCTTGCGAGGTCGGGTTTCTTTGATAATTATGGTCTTTTGTCTTTGCTGTTTGTGTGAAGAAATGCTAGTACTTGGGTTGAACTCCTCGTATTTTTTTGTTTGAGAAGGTTAGGGCTGGTTAGGGCTCTGATTTTGCTTTTCTTTTCTGGGTTCTTGCTCTGTTTGTTGCCTCCAAAGGGTGCCCCTGGATTTTGGTGTTGATCCTCCATTCTTTGCAAGTCCTAGGGCTTCCCTTTTGCTGTCATATCTGATGTTTGTTGACTATTTCTTTGCCCTTCTTTTACTATCCGAGTTGTTTGGTAGTGATCATTTTTTCTTTTTCTTGCTGTAGGGATAGTTGGCCTATGTCTTCACGAAAAAATATTGTCGAGATGTCTACCAGAGTTCCTGTGGGTTTGGACGATTGGCTAGATTCAATAGTCTTGATGTGTGTGACCGTAGCTGATCCTGAGTACTGTGTGAGGCATAGGAGATTCCATAGGATCTGTAGCAATAGGGATGATGAAAAGAATTATGAACTAGTGTTGCCTAACTTGACTCAGGGAGAACGACCCTTCTTCTATGCTTATGATTACTTCTGTAGTCAGTTGAATATCACCATTCCTTTCTCTACTTTCGAGACTGACCTCTTATGGACTTGTAATGTGGCTCCCTCCCAGCTTCATCCAAACTCTTGGGCGTTCATTAAGATTTTCTAGCTTTTGTGCCAGGAATTAGGTGTCCAACCTACCACACCCTTTTTTCTTTATCTTTTTGTTTTGACTAAACCTGGAGTGGCTAAGAGGAATGCTTCTTGGATTTCTTTCCGAGCTACCCAGGGAAAGAAGGTTTTTTCAATGTTTGACGAGTCCTTCCGAGATTTTAAGAACTATTACTTTAAGGTCCGAGCTGTCGAGAATGCCCGACCTTTCTTTTTAGATGAGAATGATAAGCCGACCTTTCCTTTGTGTTGGCAAAAAGATTTAGTAGCTCCCAAGTATTCTTGGGAAAGTTTAGATGAGGTTGAGCAGGCCTTTGTGGGTGTTCTAGAGGAGCACTGGGGGGAACCTCCTCATCTGGACACCAAGAGATTTCTCAGAGATCCCTCCCTCCTTCGTGCCGAGCTAGGTAGCATCCGACTTCTCTTAGAAGTGGTTTTCTTCTATTGTCTATAATTTTATCCCTCTTTATTATTATAATTTATTTTCCTGGTTTCCTTTTCAGAAATGGTAAAATCTTCAGATTCCATGAAGGCTTTCCAGAGGGAAAAAAAGGCGAGTGCTGCCTAAAACTTGACGGCGAAGACCCTGGGAGAAGGGTCTTTTCAGGTGCCTCCGAACAAGCCGACTTTTGATGCTTCGGGCCCAAGGAAGATCATTCCGACACCACAAGTTTGGACGATTCCCTCTGACCCTATTCGACCGACTCCTGGTCCTGCTCCCTCTCTTCCTACTACTGGTCCCCCTCCCAAGAAGCAAAAAACTGTTGGGACCTACGATTTTAATGATAAAGAGTTTGATGGCATTGCCTTTGCTACAGAATTGATTGCTCCACATGGCAGGGTACCTCTGGACGATGTCTCGATCCTTCATCATCTTGATTTCATAACAAGTAATAGTATTCGGATGGCCAATGTTGGTGCAGCCTTGTCTCGAGTTGTTAGGGAGTCCCCCGTCCATGCTACGAAGGCCTTTCTGGAGGATGCTCGAGATGAGTTTGATAGGATGAAGGGTCTGAAGGATGAGCTCGATGCCGAGGTTGCAAAGTTGGAAATTGATGTGGAGAAGGAAAAAGCGCGTGCTACTAGGGCGGAGGCAGCTGCTAACTTGGCTGATGAGGCTGCAAAGAAGTATAAGTAGAGCTATACCTGGACCTACGGCGAGCTGCTAGAAACCAGGGAGAGACTTCAATCGGCTCAAGATGATTATGCCGAGCTTCAGGGTCACATGGTAAATAGTATGACTGACATGTTCGAGATCATAAAGGCTCAGGTCCGAGTTATTGCTCCTAAGGCCGATCTCTCCTTGTTTAGTGTGGATAATGTGGTGGTGGATGGCAAGATCGTACCTGCCCTTGATGATGAGGATGAGGGTCATCCTCTTATGCCACCAGGGAAAGCCTCGACAGCCTCAGCTTCTTCCGTTCCTTCAGAGGTTGACCATCCACAGTCCGAGCCTGATGTGCAGATTCTGAACTATTGATGGAACTATTGATGCTGTCCCGATCTCGACCATTCCTCCTCCTCCAGCCAAGGATGCTACCACTGGAGAGAATTTGGATCCTCTATAACTTTCTGTGTTTGTATTAAAGTCCGACTTGTGGACTTTTGAACTTGCTTATGTTTTTGCTAGTCCTGTTTATATTTAAATTTTTCTGACATTTGGTTGCTTTTTTGCAACCTTTATTTTTAAAAAAACAAACATTTAAAACTGGCAGCCTTTGAGTCTTTAATGCTTTGAAGGATGTGTTTTGAGAATATGTTTGTTAATCCTTTGATACTTGTAGTTTTACCTTTGCAACCCTTGAGGGTTTATAGAGGTTCGGTATTTTCTTGTCCGACCTCTTTGTAGTATGTGTTTTTGTCCTCTGCTTTGGTGAAGTGATCCTGGTAGCTTGGTGTCGGGCTTTCAGTAACTTGTCTGACAACTTTTTAGTATTCTATAGAACCTTTTTAGTTAGTTTGGACGACTTCTTTGTAGCCCTGTTTCGAGATTGTTCCTTTGTTGATCGGAGCTGTTTCTTTTTTGCTGAGCACGCTTGAGCCTCAGGTTATTTTCAACCTCTTTGGCTTTTATTATTTCCTTGAGGTTGTGCTTGCTTTGCGAGGTCGCCCCTTCTGTTGATGTTTGACGTGAGCTTTTTAGTCATGTTCGAACAACTTTTTAGGTAGTGTTCCAAGGGGAACCTTTTCTTTATAGTTTTTATGGATGACTTTTTAGCGCCGTTTTGACTTGTGCTTTCGCTTTTTAAGTAATATCTTTTTCGCAAGACTTGTACCTTTCAGCGAAGCACTTTTGGCCTTTTGGAGGTGTCTTCATCCCTTTTTAGTGATCCTTTCGTTGGTCTGACTTCTCTGTCGGGCCTTGTTAAGTTATTTTTAGTAATCCATTTTTAGTCATACCTTGTTAGGTCGCTTTCTATGGATTCCTTTTTATAACTTCTTGCATAACTTGCTTTTGCCGCTTTCACCTTGCCGATGAATTTTTTGCCGACCTCTTTGTGTTTTAATGCGTCTTGGTAGGAAACTTTTTAGGGAATTGGTGATTTTTATTCAGATAATAATGAGATAAAAACATAAATATAAGTATATACATATGAGTGCTTACCCTTATAGGTCGGGTAGTTTTTTAGATCCCGGCCTGGCTCCTCATTAAAAAACCTTTTCAGGAAAAAGAGTGCGCCTTGACCTAAGACCTGTTTTTCTAACTATATTACCTTCTTAGCTTATAGGTATGCCATGACCTTGGTAGCTCTCGCCCTTCGAGGTCAGACACCTTGTAGTAACCTTTCTCCAGTACTTTTACAACTCAGTAAGGTCCTTTCCAGTTAACTGCTAGCTTCCCTTCTCCTGATTGACCTGCTCCGATGTCATTTCGGATTAAGATGAGATCGCTGGTGGCGAAGCTTCGCTGGACTACCTTCTAATTATACCTTAAAGCCATTCGATGCTTCAGCGCTTCCACTGTAATTCGAGCTCTTTCTCGGACTTCTGGAAGTAGGTCGAGCTCCTCCCTTTGAATTTGGAAATTGGCCTTTTCATTGTAGAGGATCCTTCTGGGGGATCCTTCTTCAATCTCCACTGCAATCATCGCCTCCATTTGATGCTAGGGCATTTTGGCCAGTTTCACTAACCTTTTCTTTACTGTTTTTAAGGTAGTTTCATGCATTTTCTTAGAAAATAAGCTAGTTTTAGGCAGACATTCACTTACATCTTGATTCAAGCATATATTGTGCACTTTACACGATTTCATGAGAATTTTGCATGAATTATATGACAAATTAGAGGATTCATGTCTCATGATTTGGATTAGAACTTTGATGCACTTTATTGCTTGATTTCAGGACAAAGGAAGCAAGGAAGAACCACGTTAGCAGCAACGTTAGTCTAACTAACGTGGAATGGGAGTGATGAGTGGATAATTTATACACTTTTTGGCATTATTTTTAGTATGTTTTTAGTAGGATCTAGTTACTTTTAGGGATGTTTTCATTAGTTTTTATGTTAAATTCACATTTCTGGACTTTACTATGAGTTTGTGTGTTTTTTTGTGATTTCAGGTATTTTCTGGCTGAAATTGAGGGACTTGAGCAAAAATCAGATTCAGAGGTTGAAGAAGGACTGCTGATGCTGTTGGATTCTGACCTCCCTGCACTAAAAATCGATTTTCTGAAGCTACAGAACTCAAAATGGCGCGCTTCTAATTGAGTTGGAAAGTAGACATCCAGGGCTTTCCAGAAATATATAATAGTCCATACTTTGCCCGAGTTTAGACGATGCAAACTGGCGTTCAACGCCAGCTCTCTGCCCAATTCTGATGTCCAGCGCCAGAAACAAGTTGCAAAGTGGAGTTCAACGCCCAAAATGGCACAAAAGCTGGCGTTCAACTCCAAGAATGACCTCTCCACATGTAGACTTCAAGCTCAGCCCAAGCACACACCAAGTGGGCCCTGAAAGTGGATTTATGCATCAATTACTTACTTCTGTAAACCCTAGTGACTAGTTTATTATAAATAGAACTTTTTATCATTGTATTCGTAGTCTTGGTTACTCCGGTTCCCCTCTGGGGCCGAGACCAACGAACTCCATTATCACTTATGTATTTTCAACGGTAGAGCTTCTGCACTCCATAGATTAAGGTGTGGAGCTCTGCTGTTCCTCAAAGATTAATGCAAAGTACTACTATTTTCTATTCAATTCATCTTATTTCGCTTCTATGATATTCATTCGCACTTCAACCTGAATGTGATGAACGTGACAATCATCATCATTCCCTATGAACGCGTTCCTGACAACCACTTCCGTTCTACATTAGATTGAATGAGTATCTCTTAGATCTCTTGATCAGAATCTTCGTGGTATAAGCTAGATTGATGGCGGCATTCATGAGAGTCCGGAAAGTCTAAACCTTGTCCGTGGTATTCCGAGTAGGACTCTGGGATTGAATGACTGTGACGAACTCCAAACTCGCGAGTGCTGGGCATAGTGACAGACGCAAAAGGATAGTAAATTCTATTCCAGTATGATCGAGAACCTCCAAGATGATTAGCCATGCAGTGACAGCACATCGGACCATTTTCACAGAGAGGAATAGGATGCAACCAACGACAAGGGTGATGCCTCCAGACGATTAGCCGTGCTGTGATAGAGCATTTGGACCCTTTTCCCGAGAGGATTGAGAGGAATGAATGCATCTCCATACGCTTATCTGAAATTCTCACCAATGATTTACGTAAGTATTTCTATCCTTATTTTAGTATTAATTTCAAAAACTCCATAACTATTTTATATCCGCCTGACTGAGATTTACAAGGTGACCATAGCTTGCTTCATACCAACAATCTCCGTGGGATCGACCCTTACTCACGTAAGGTTTATTACTTGGACGACCCAGTGCACTTGTTGGTTAGTTATGCGAAGTTGTGAAGGTATGTTTAGACCATGGTTCTGTGCATCCGTTTTTGGTTCCATCGCCAGGGAATCAATTTCGAACAATAATTCACAACCTGAGTAACAATTTCGCATACCAGGGAGCTAGCTTGCAACGTTAATAAGAAAAGTAATCGCCAATAACCTGAATTGGTGTTGCAGTTGTCAGTGTTGGAGCAGCACTTTTCTTGTTCTAGCAGTTTGCCACATCAATGGAAGATTTGGAACCCTTACGACTGTTCCAATACACCATATGGTTAGTCTTATGAGATCCCTTCTTACAAGCTTTTATAGTGTGCGATCAATTAGTCTTTTCACAATTCCATCACTAGATTGTTAAGAGATTTGGAACCCTTTCTTTTTATCTTTTTGTCAACCTTCCTTCCTTTCTTGTTGAATAAGAGGAGATAGATTGATGTAGTTTTTTTTATTTAGCAGATATGAATACTTTTCAAATGGTTTTGAATATCTTAAGAGATGGTTAAGTTCGAGTTAGCTATAGATACTGTCATTTTAAATTTGCTTGATCTGGTAAATTTTGTGGTTGAATGTATATTAAAGAGAGATTTGAGATGACAATTCATATATCCTATCACAGAAAAACGTTTCATTTTTATCAACTCATGATTAATTATTAAATGGGTCAACATCTTTTCCTTCTCTTCTCTTTTGGCCTCAGATCTTTTCTTGTTTTTACCGAGACTTCCTCCTTGTCATGGTTTTGGAGATTGCAGGAGGAGTCATGGATGAACTTGCAAGCCCTATAAGTCCAGTTTTAGAAGAGAGATAAATTGAAATCCTTTAAAAATATTTGAGGTAAAATTAAAACTTGATATAGTTTTGCTCTCTCTTGATTAGTGACTACTGTAATACTATAGGGTAATTTCTGAATATCTAGATTGCATTTTGCCATCTTTTGCATGTAAAAAAGTTCACAAATGTTTCCGAAACAATTATGTATGATCTAAGGGAAGAAAGTTTAAGAGGGCTAGAGGAAAGAAGAATAGCAAAGGACTTAGGATTTAAGTTGTATTGTTTCTGTATTTTTCTTCCATTTTTAGTTTTAGAATTTGAACTCGAGATTTATTTTGTATTGGAGTATTAGTTTTTTAATGTATAAAACAATTATAGCAAAAATTATATATGTCACTAATTATTAATTGATTTGTCTTGTAATAAAAATTGTATATCATATTTATAAGTTTGATAATAAAAAAGAACTGAAAAATTTATATTTTGTATTGGTGAAGGTAAAAATTAGAAAAAGGATTTTTTTTTTAAATTTTGTAAGGCTATTGCCATGCTTTTAAAGCGTGGCCGTATCTCTGGTTATGGCCACGCTTTAAAAAGCGTGGCCATATCTCTCTATCGCCACGCTTCAAAAGCGTGGCCATATCTCTCTGTCGCCACGCTTTGAAAGCGTGGCCATATCTCTCTATCGCCATGCTTCAAAAGCGTGGCCATATCTCCTACATACGACCATGCTTTAAAGTGTGGCCATTTGTAAAAAGCGTGGCAAAAGAAAAAGCGTGGTGATAGGTCACCAAAAGTGTGGCAATAGAGCAACCGCCACGCTTACATACGCCACCCTTTCAAAAGCGTGGCGGTAGCTCAAAAAGCATGGCAAAAAGCTATCGCCACGCTTTTTTCAGCTTTTTGCCACGCTTTAAAAGCGTGGCAACAGAGTGATGACAAGTCATCTTAGCCTAGTTTCACTAGTCTTTTTCTTTTGTTTTCACTTAAATTGTGCACTTTCTTGAGCTACAAGTAAGCTAATTTGGGTAGATTTTCATGCTTCCTTTGATTGAATCAACCATGTATGAATTCATGCTATTTCATGAGGTTTTATGCTATAATTGTCACATATTATGATAAAATGGATATCTCATGATTTTAAGCATAGCTTTGATGTGTTTGGTTGATTAATGATAGGTGAAGAAAGCTTGGAGAAAGGTTGAAGCTAGAAGGAATGGCTAGGAGTAAAGAGAGGACAATGGAATAAGTGAAAATGAACCAGGAAGCAAAAAGCTGGACCAAAAGTTAGCCTCAAACTTTTGCACAAACTTTTGGATGAAAAGTTAGCCCCAACGTTAGCCCCTAACTTTTGGGCTAACGTTGGCACATGAAAGTCACTCCCTGGGCACCAAAAGTTTGCGCCAACGTTAGCCTCTAACTTTTGGGCTAACGTTGGCACATGAAAAACACAAAGGGGGAGCAAAAGTTTGCGCCAACGTTAGCCCCTAACTTTTGGGCTAATGTTGGCGCCATAAGTGCACTAAGGAAGGCCAACGTTGGAGCAAAAGTTAGACCCCTAACTTTTGCACCAACGTGGGTATCAGCAAAACATGGAGGCTGGTATGAAAAGTTAGACCAAAAGTTTGCCTCAAACTTTTGCTCAAACTTTTACTCAAACTTTTGCAAAACTCCAACCCGGTTCACTTGGTTCACTTTGGTTCCTCTCCAAACTCCAAGAGCAATCAACCAAGGCCTCTCTCAACCCAATTCCACCAAGAGCAAAGGCCCAACTGAAGGCTTGAAGATCATTTGAAGAAAGTGTATAAATAGGATAGAATTCAAGTTCTTAAGGGAGCTTTCCTTTTGAGTTTTCATAATTGTTTTCGGAGAGCTTTGGATATTGAGTGATTTTTAATTTCTTAGTTTCGGGGAAGGAGAATTCCACTCTCTTCCTCTTAGTTTTATTGCTTTCAATTTCAATTGCAATTGTCTTGGATCTTGGGTTGGAGAATTGAAGAAATTATGTTTCAATCTCATCCGAAGATCTCTCTGTTTCTTCTACTGCTTATTGAATTTGATTTCTGTTAATTGTTCTTCATCTACTTTCTTTGCAATTTACAATTCCTTTGCAATTGTTCTTGTTGGATCTAGGAAGGCATTGAGATCTAGACTTGGTTATCTAGTCTCTTGGGTCCTGAGATCCGGATTCCCCATTTCCCATTCCCTGTTTACTATTTTCATGTTTATTTACAATTCTGTTTTTAGATCTGGTTCAATCCAAGTGTTCTTTTACTTCTCTGTTGGTTGCAATTCACTTTCCCTCGTTTAATTTCTGCAAATTCAACTCCCAATTCCCTTTACAATTCAAGCTATTTACATTTCTTGCACTTTAAGATTTTGCAATTTACATTTCTTACGTTCTAAGTTTCTGCCATTTAATTTCTTGTTCTTTAAGATTCAGCATTTAAATTCCTGTTCTTTTTAATTTCATGTCAATTACCCATTCCCCTTTACTTTCCATGCAATTTAAATTCTGCAAATCACAAATCACTCAACCAAATCTTGATTCGCTTGACTAAATCAACCACTAATCTAAAATTGCTCAATCCTTCAATCCCTGTGGGATCGACCTCACTCCCGTGAGTTATTATTACTTGATGCGACCCGGTGCACTTGCCGGTTAGTTTTGGGTGTTTTGGAGAAATTCGTTTCTCCGTGAAAATATCCCATCAAGTTTTTGGCGCCGTTGCCGGGGATTGATTAGATTGACAATGATTAAGTGAGGTGGTGATCTAGATCTAGCATTTTTATTTCCTGTTTCTCTAATTTTTGACTAACACGCTAACTGTTTGAAATTTTGCCTGAGATAACTGAAACTTTGCTCTAGCAACAAAGTGAAGTTTTCCTGGAAATTTCTGGCTCTATGCAATGCTCTTGCTTACACAAGAGAAGCAATTTCTGCCACTAATCTCCCAAGTCCATCAAATGTTTGATACTTTGTGCTAGCTAACCTTCTGAATCACATTCTGAGCTTGAAAATATTCAATCATCACTTGAATTGTTTGTGACTGTGCAGATCATGGAGGGGAACTCAACAAATTCTAGCAATCATGAGAGTAATATCCCCACCTTGGATGATAATGTAACCCATAGTTCGAAGCAACTATCCATAGCCATGAATGATGTTGCCCAATGGTTTGAAGCTTTTCCACAAGGAAGCATTATCGGATGGGAAGAACTGATGAGTGGACTCCTAGTCAAGTTGAACCCATCACAGAGAGTTGTTAAGCCAGAGGCAGAAGTGCATCCATTCACACAAGAGAAAGAAATTGAAGGTGCTCGTGCAGTCATAAGCCAAAACAAGCAGATGCATCAGCAGACTCTACAACAACTAGACATGATGGCTAGAAAAATCACTGAGTTGAGACATGCTGTAGTACATACATACAACCTGACTCAAAGCTCATATGGGTGTAATCAAGCTGAACACAGTTTTGGGGCCATTAACCATAAGCAACAAAGTTATGAGCAACTACAATCTCCAAGCAATCACTCTAACATGCTCCAACACAGGCCTCAGAATGATGTGTACAATCCACCTTGGAGAACTCATTCTAATGGGAGGGGGGTTGAGAACCAAAACCAAAGACCAAAGGACTTCAACTGCAACAATCCCAGCTTCAAAAATCAACTTAAAACACACCCCCACAACAACAATCACACACACTTCCAACCCCGTCCTACCTCACCATTCGCCCAAAATGACCTTCATCGACCACCACAATTGACACAGCCACAACCACTTCCAACCTTTCAAAGAATCTATATTCTAGAAATGCTGATGGAGAGGTCCATAAAAATTCAAGAAATGATGGCAATAGAGCAGGAAGAAATAAAGAAACATCAAGAGATGATAAGCAAGAACCAAGAGGCCTCACTCAGAAGACTTGAAAGGCAGATGGAACAACTGGTTCAAAATCTTGCTGAATTGGGTGAGAAGAAGGGGACTCTGAACCCAAAGAGCCATGAAAAGGATGCTGGGTTGAAAGAGAAGGGAGTCATGGAGGAAAGTAAGAAGGCTATGGAAAGAGAAACAGAGAGAAGGAAGCCCATAGCAAGAGAAGGAAACCTAAGGCAACAGAAGCCTCAACTTCCGTGATCACAAAATGAAGTATGTCAAGCTAGTGACAATAAAAGAGCGCTTGTTGGGAGGCAACCCAACCTGAGGTAGTTTTCTTTTCATATCTATTTCAATAAAAAGGTTAATTAGTTTTATTTATATTGCAAGAAGCTAAGTTTGGTGTTGCACACCAAAAAAATCTAAGGGAGAATGAAGGATTCTAAGTTTGGTGTTCCACCAAAGCCCCATCATAAAATACATTCTCACTTTCTGCATAATGCTGGCTTCAAGCATGTTGGATGAACTAGTTAACTATTCTGCTGTTTCCTAGTTTTCAGTTTTATTGCTTTTGAAAAAGAAAAAAAGAAAAAGAGTATCACACATGGTTAAATTTGATGCATGAGAACCATTGGCAAGGTACTAAGTTTGGTGTTCCCACGCCAAAGTAAGTACAAAAGCCCACAAATAAATCATGCATGCTAACCATTTTTCAAGTGCTTGGGGAACAAGCAACTTTCAATATCACTGTAGGATACCATACAAACTTTTGGAAGGATTAAACATCATCAACCAAAGAGATGAAAGAGGAATGTGTGGATCAGTGATGATGATGATGATGAGGAGGAAAGCAAGTGAACTCCAAAAGGTTGTATTGTTAAGTGATTATCTTACATCAAACACTGCTATGATTGAGAGTGGTTTAGTTTCCCTGATTATCTATCTGCATAGCATAGTTTTTCTGTAATTCAATAAGCAAGATGCTTGATCATTCACAACATTTTTCTTTTCAAAACTTGTTTGCACTCAACGTTAAAAAAAATGCATCACATGAAAGTTCTTTGAAAAGAAGGATTGAGGAATCAAACAATTTTGAGGCAAGCAAAAGATTAGAAGAAGTGGTGGTTCTAGTTGTATGATTATGTATTGAGGTTGCATGCTTGTGAAAACTTGCATGGGAGCTCATAGGCAGGACATGAAGTTCAAAGAAGTATTGTGGAGATTCTCAAAAATTTATTGATCCAAGAAGCAGCAAACAAAACAAAAGAAAGAAAAGAAAATACAAAGACAAAAAGAACATGGCCCAAGGCTCTGAGCATCAATTACTAGGCAGAAAAGAAAGAAGAAACAATGACTCAAAGAGTTGTTAGCCTAGTAAAATGCTTGTGGTTGAGTTATGTCAAAGAAAGAGGCTTGAGCAAGTAAATCCTTAGGGGTGCTTTAACACCTAATACCTTAAAACCAACTGGTTAGGAGTATTGATTGAAAGCTTATCTAAAGAGCCGCTTTGAGACATGACACTTAGAGTCAAGGTCAAATCAAAGAAACTATAAGCTGCTTCAAGGTGATTACTTATAAAGAGATCTCCATGATACCATTTGGATGAAAATCCTAAGACCTAAGACTCCCAATATGTGAGGACTAGTGAGCACTGAAGCCCTTGCAAAAGCATATGATTTAGGGTTCACCCCACTGACACTTAATCACTTCACTCACAGGACCTTACAATTTATTCTTCAATCCGTCTTAAGTGAAAGAACATATGAGCATAATTCATTTCTTGCTTGGGGACAAGCAAGCTTTAAGTTTGGTGTTGTGATGACAAGTCATCTTAGCCTAGTTTCACTAGTCTTTTTCTTTTGTTTTCACTTGAATTGTGCACTTTCTTGAGCTACAAGTAAGCTAATTTGGGTAGATTTTCATGCTTCCTTTGATTGAATCAACCATGTATGAATTCATGCTATTTCATGAGGTTTTATGCTATAATTGTCACATATTATGTTAAAATGAATATCTCATGATTTTAAGCATAGCTTTGATGTGTTTGGTTGATTAATGATAGGTGAAGAAAGCTTGGAGAAAGGTTGAAGCAAGAAGGAATGGCTAGGAGTAAAGAGAGGACAATGGAATAAGTGAAAATGAACCAGGAAGCAAAAAGCTGGACCAAAAGTTAGCCTCAAACTTTTGCACAAACTTTTGGGTGAAAAGTTAGCCCCAACGTTAGCCCCTAACTTTTGGGCTAACGTTGGCACATGAAAGTCACTCCCTAGGCACCAAACGTTTGCGCCAACGTTAGCCTCTAACTTTTGGGCTAACGTTGGCACATGAAAAACACAAAGGGGGTGCAAAAGTTTGCACCAACGTTAGCCCCTAACTTTTGGGCTAACGTTGGCGCCATAAGTGCACTATGGAAGGCCAACGTTGGAGCAAAAGTTAGACCCCTAACTTTTGCACCAACGTGGGTATCAGCAAAACATGGAGGCTGATATGAAAAGTTGGACCAAAAGTTTGCCTCAAACTTTTGCTCAAACTTTTACTCAAACTTTTGCAAAACTCCAACCCGGTTCACTTGGTTCACTTTGGTTCCTCTCCAAACTCCAAGAGCAATCAACCAAGGCCTCTCTCAACCCAATTCCACCAAGAGCAAAGGCCCAACTCAAGGCTTGAAGATCATTTGAAGAAAGTGTATAAATAGGATAGAATTCAAGTTCTTAAGGGAGCTTTCCTTTTGAGTTTTCATAATAGTTTTCGGAGAGCTTTGGATATTGAGTGATTTTTAATTTCTTAGTTTCGGGGAAGGAGAATTCCACTCTCTTCCTCTTAGTTTTATTGCTTTCAATTTCAATTGCAATTGTCTTGGATCTTGGGTTGGAGAATTGAAGAAATTCTGTTTCAATCTCATCTGAAGATCTCTCTGTTTCTTCTACTGCTTATTGAATTTGATTTCTGTTAATTGTTCTTCATCTACTTTCTTTGCAATTTACAATTCCTTTGCAATTGTTCTTGTTGGATCTAGGAAGGCATTGAGATCTAGACTTGGTTATCTAGTCTCTTGGGTCCTGAGATCCGGATTCCCCATTTCCCATTCCCTGTTTACTGTTTTCATGTTTATTTATAATTCTGTTTTTAGATCTGGTTCAATCCAAGTGTTCTTTTACTTCTCTGTTGGTTGCAATTCACTTTCCCTCGTTTAATTTCTGCAAATTCAACTCCCAATTCCCTTTACAATTCAAGCTATTTACATTTCTTGCACTTTAAGATTTTGCAATTTACATTTCTTGCGTTCTAAGTTTCTGCCATTTAATTTCTTGTTCTTTAAGATTCAGCATTTAAATTCCTGTTCTCTTTAACTTCATGTCAATTACCCATTCCCCTTTACTTTCCATGCAATTTAAATTCTACAAATCACAAATCACTCAAGCAAATCTTGATTCGCTTGACTAAATCAACCACTAAACTAAAATTGCTCAATCCTTCAATCCCTGTGGGATCGACCTCACTCCCGTGAGTTATTATTACTTGATGCGACCCGGTGCACTTGCCGGTTAGTTTTGGGTGGTTTGGAGAAATTCGTTTCTCCGCGAAAATATCCCATCACAGAGCTGTTTTCTTGTAGTGGTTTTAGGGTACTAGGTGTTGAGACACCCCTAAAAATTTACTTGCCCAGGTCTCTTCTTGACACATCTTCACCAGAAGCATATACTAAGGTTTTTTTATTCTTTTTGAGCTTTTTATTGTTTCTTTTTCTATCCCAGTAGTTGATGCTCAGAGCCTTGGGTCTTTATTGCCTACTACCTCTTGGTTCTATGGATATTTAAGGAACACCCCTTAACCTACCCCTTGTTATACCTTCTAGGACTAGTTGCTCTTCCATAACTCATTTTCTTTTTTTAGTTCATCCAAGGTCTTACACTTGGTCACTTATAACTTAGTTTGTTTCATAATCCATCTTGGCCTTGGTCTCTGTCACTGTTTTTGTACAACCCACAGTGACTCTTATGGAGATAAACTCTACTTTTATTTTTGTTAAAATGAAGACTTGAAATACATTGCATTTTCTTTCTTGAAAAAGAAGAACTCATAAAGACTTCAAAAAGGAATTTAAAACTAAGCAAAAAGCATAAACTATCCTAGCATGATTATTTATTTAGAAATTAAATAAAGCAAAAAAAAACTTAAACAAGATTTCAGAAATTGGAAAGTGTCAACCATGGGACTCAACAATCTTGAGCAACTTCATCTTTAATTTATTGGCCCCTTCCCTTTGTTCTTCTTCTTGGAGGGGGAAGAGCCACCTTCATCTGGTTTGGAGGAGCCTTCTTGTGCTTTGGCATCCTTAGGTTTCCAAAATCCTACCCTCCTCATGTAATTCCTTTCATCCTCCTTATGTTTGGCTAGGATTTCCTCTTGTCTTGCACTTAATTTTTCCATTCCTTGCATGAAGGTTGGGTATCCTGGGTTCAGAGCGGCCACGGCGTTACACAAGTATTCAGCTTTGCTTGTGTGTTAATGTCATACTACCTCCTGGATATGGTTCTGGCATCATAGAGATGTCTGAATTCAGCCAGGTTCCTCTGTTGCCATTTGCCTTGCTCTACTATTTTGTCCAGTGCACTTCGCACCTCTCCCTAGTCAAATTGTTCTTGCTTCTCCCTCCTCATATGCTCCCAATTCCCTTGGAATTGTTGAATGTTTTGGTTGACTTGGCTCCATTGTTGTTGTTGAGTTTTCTTGAGTTGATTGACATCTTCCCTCAAGTGGTGTAGATCTCCCTTCATTTCATGTACATCTCCTTGCAGTTGCTCCCAGTTGAATCCCTCTAGAAATTGCTGATATTGATATTATGGTGGTGGTTGAAGTGCAAGGAATTGAGGTTGCTCTTCTGCCTCCTCTTCTTCTTGTTGTTGTTGTCGTTCATGGGCCTGAGCTCTTTGTTCTCTGGCCCCTGTGGAGTGGGTGCACAGCTACCACCTTGGACATATTTTTGGAAGTTATGAACTTGTCTTGCTTCACAAGCACTTCATCAATGATCTTTCCAACTCCAGCCTCATCACATAGCCTCTGTATAATGCTGGGGAATGCCAACCTTATGTTGTCACTGGTGCTTTTTAGTACTTTGTTGATGTTGTTGGTAATCATCTCCCCCACGTTGATGTTCTCTCCTTTCATGATGCTGTAGATGAGTACAGCTGATGCCAGGGCATTTTGGCCAGTTTTACTGACCTTTTCTTTATGTTTTTAAGGTAGTTTCATGTATTTTCTTAGGAAATAAGCAAATTTTGGGTAAATAATCACTTACATCTTGATTCAAGCAAACATTGTGAATTTTACATGATTTCATAAGAATTATGCATGAATTAAAGGACAAATTGAATGATGCATGTCTCATAACTTGGATTAGAGCTTTGATGCACTTTATTGCTTGATTTTAGGATAAAGGAAGCAAGGAAGAACCACGTTAGTAGCCACGTTAGTCTAGCTAACGTGACCACTAACGTGGAATGAAGGCTAGCTTGCAACGTTAATGAGAAAAGTGATTGCCAATAACGCCTTCGTAAGCCATCATAGCCCACGTCAGTTGCCACGTTAACTATGTTAACGTGAAAGCTAACGTGGAAGAAAAGTAGAACTCCAACGTTAGTGGTAAAAGTAAGTGCCACTAACATTCCAAAAGGGGCAATTGGCCACGTTAAGAGCCACGTTAACTTAGTTAACGTGAGCTCTAACGAGGAAGAAGAAGATGATGCCAACGTTAGTGACACTCACCTTTGTCATTAACGTTGGACTAAGCCCATATTGGCTACGTTAAAAGCCACGTTAACCTATTTAACGTGGACTCTAATGTGGAGGGAGCAAGAATCACCAACGTTAGTGACACTCACCTTTGTCACTAACGTTGGATTGAGCCACTATGAGCCACGTTAGTTGCCACGTTAATTACATTAACGTGGAAGCTAACGTGGAGAAAAGGGATGATGAGCCAACGTTAGTGACACTCACCTTTGTCACTAACGTTGGAGATGGCTATCAATACCGCGTTAGAAGCCACGTTAACCTAGTTAACGTGAACTCTAACGTGGGAAGTAGGGGCGTTCTGAAGCGTTAGTGACAAAGGTAAGTGTCACTAATGCTCTCAAAGATTTGGCAAGCCTACGTTAAAGGCCACGTTAACTATTCTAACGTGAACTCTAACATAGGGAGAAAGGGGTACTCTCAACGTTATTGAAAAAGGTAAACCCCAGTAACGTTTGCGAAGGGCCAAGGGTCAACGTTAGTGGTCACGTTAGTATATATAGGAGTAGCTTTGAACAAGAGAGGGGGCTCTTGGTATTATTAGAATTACTCTCTGTATTTTACTTTCTCTGCACTTCTAGTTTAACTTTCAGAATGTACTCTCCATCTTTGCTTTCCATTCCCAGAGCTATGAACAACTAAATCCCTTTCATTGGGTAAGGGAGCTCTGTTGTAATTTGATGGATCAATAATAGTTTTCATTATTCTTCTTCTTTCTTTTCTCTTGATTTTACTAGAAAGCTTTCAATCTTCATCCAATTGAGTAGTTATCTTGGAAAAGAAGCTATTTATACTTGGATCTCTTCTGAACCTTGGAAAAGGGATGAAGAGATCATGCTAGAAATGTTTTCTCATGTTGGACCAAATTGGGGTTTGGGCGGATATGGTGACATATAATTCTCCCAATACTTTGATTTGGAAATACATGTGGTATAATCAGTGACCACACTTCATCTCTTCTCATGAGCAATTAGACCAAGGAATTGGCTATTGATCTGATTTGAGAGATTGAATTACCAAGGAATTGGAATTCAATCACTTAAGATTGCTAAGGAGATTAATGAATGCATTGATTGAGGAAGAGATGAAATTGAACTTGATCCGGAGAATGCAACATCTCCTAAGCCCAATGAATTCCCCATTTCTAATCTTTCCCATTCTTTTTACTTTATGCCATTTACTTTCATGCTAAACTCCCCTTCCCCATTTAAGATTCTGCAATTTACATCCCGTCATTTAATTTCTGCTATTTACTTTCCCTCCATTTAATTTCCTACAATTCTCAACTCACTTTCTGCTTAGCTCAACTAGAATATTCTTCCAATTAAAGTTGCTTGACCAATCAATCCCTGTGGGATTCGACCTCACTCTACTGTTAGTTTTTACTTGACGACAATTCGGTATACTTGCCGATGGAGATTTGTTAAGGGACAAGTTTTCGTGCATCAAGTTTATGGCGCCGTTGCCGGGTATTGATTTTGTATCAACAATGATTAAATTGGTGGATAACTAGATTGAGCATTTATTTTTATTTTGTTTGATTTAAGTTTATTTGAGTAATTTACTTTCAGTTTAGCTATTTTCTCCCCTTTTCCCTACCCATTTTCTTAGTTGTTTACAATTCAATCACTAACCCACTAACTGTTTGATATATTGCATCACTCACACTAACAGCATTTCTGTAGAAATTACTATCCTTATCTATCTTTCTTGCTTTTGCCTTGTTGGTTGTATGACAGGTAGAAGAAGCGGGGCTTCAACTTCCTTTGATTCTAAACCTGAGAGGACCTTCCTTAGATTAAGGAGGAAAGCAAGAGGAAAGAGAGTAGTTGGTGCTGAGGAAGAGGAAGAGTACTTTGAACCAGACATGGATGAGAATATGGAAAACCATCATGAAGAAAAGGCTCATAACCATGGCCGAGAAGGTCCAGCTCATCAGGCTGGGCAAGAGAGAAGAGTTCTGGGTTCTTACATCAACTCAAACCCCGGAAACTGTGGGAGTAGCATCCAAAGGCCAACCATACATGCCAACAACTTTGAACTAAAGCCACAACTCATCACCCTTGTTCAGAACAATTGTTCATTCGGAGGAAGTGTCCAAGAAGACCCCAATCAACATCTAACTACCTTCCTGAGGATACGCGATACTGTGAAGTCTAATGGTGTTCATCCTGACACCTATAGACTACTTCTGTTTCCCTTCTCACTCAAGGACAAAGCATCTAAATGGCTAGAATCATTTTCAAGGGAGAGTTTAGCAACCTGGGAAGATGTGATGAACAAGTTCTTGGCAAGATTCTATCCTCCTCAACAGATTAATAGGTTGAGAGCTGAGGTACAAACATTCAGGCAGCAGGATGGTGAGACTCTATATGAAGCATGGGAGAGGTTTAAAGACTTGACAAGAAGATGCCCGCCGGATATGTTCAATGAATAGGTGCAGTTGCACATTTTCTATGAAGGTCTTTCATATGAATCAAAGAAGGCAGTAGACCACTCATCCGGGGGATCTCTGAACAAGAAGAAGACATTGAAGAAGCCATAGATGTCATTGAGACTGTAGCAGAGAATTACTACTTCTATGCTTCTGAAAAAGGCAACACTAGAGGAGTGATAGAGCTGAACAATGTGGATGCACTACTAGCTCAAAACAAGATAATTACCAAGCAATTAGCTGACCTCACCAAGAAGATGGAGAGGAATCAAGTAGCAGCAATCACCACTTCAGCAGCAACTCAAGAAGGAGTGAATGAAGAAGCAGAGGGTAGTCAGGAGCAAGCCAACTACATTGGAAATTCACCTAGGCAGAATTATGACCCATACTCTAAAACGTATAATCCTGGTTGGAGGAACCACCCAAACTTTAGGTGGGGAAATCAACAAGACCAAGGCCAAGATCAGAGACGCCATAACCCCAACAACAATGCAACTCACCAACACTCCACATAGAGGTCATACCAGCACCCACCCAACAACACTTCTCAACATCCATACCAAAGTCAAAATGGCCCTTCTCATCCTTCCAATCTCAACTCTCCATCATTAGAAGAAAGACTATCAAGGATTGAGACTCTACTTGAAGGCATATGCAAGGAGATTCAATATAACAAGGTGTTCAAAGAGGAGGTGCGAGCCAATATCAAGAATCAGGGAGACACCATCAAGAGGCTGGAATTTCAAGTGGGATACCTATCTGAGAAGATTCCCAAACCTAGTGATAGCTTCCCAAGTGACACAGAGAAAAATCCGAGAGGTGAAGCAAAGAAAGTCAGATGGGAAAATTGCAAGATGGTTACTTTAAGTGATAAGGAGACTAAGAAAGAGCCAAAAAAACCATCAGAACAACCTGAAGATACATCAGCAGGAAAGCAGGAAGAGAATCATCAAGAAACCATAATTACACAGAAGGAGCTACTGAGACTCTATGCACCCTTTTCCCAATTACTCAATGGTGGTGTAGAGAAGAGAATATACTCAATGTTTCTTGACATATTTGCATCTCTCCATGTAAACATACCATTCATCAAGGCCCTCCAACAAATGCCCTCATACATTAAGTACGTGAAGGAGCTGCTGACCAGGAAAAGCTCACTCAAGGGAGGACAAACCATAGTGATGAATAAGGAGTGCAGTGCTCTCATTCAACCAGAGCTGCCTACAAAAAGGAAGGACCCAGGGAGTTTTCACATCCCCTATTCCATAGGAGAAACAATGTTTGATAAAGGACTCTGTGATCTGGGAGCAAGCATCAACTTAATGCCTTTATCCTTTATGAAGAGGCTGCAAATCAATGAGCTGATACCCACAGACATAGTCATCAGGCTGGCAAACAAAACTCAAAAACAAGCAATAGGAGTGGTTGAAAACGTGCTGGTGAAGGTTGGGAACTACTTCTTTCCCACAGACTTTGTCATACTGGAAATGGAAGAAAGTCATCTTCACCCAATCATATTGGGAAGACCATTCTTAGCTACAGCCAGAGCGCTCATAGATGTGGAGTGAGGAGAGCTAATACTGAGGGTACATGACGAACAACTCACCTTCAATGTCTTCAAACCCTCACAAGAAGAAGGTCAGGAAGGCAAGGAACAAAGAACAGAGCATGACAGAGCAATGGTGGGAGAAACAAGCATTGAGGCACAAGATGTACACTCAGGAATTCCTTTGGGTGATGAACAAAATAATCAGCAGCTGTCACACCTAAAGGAAACTCAAGTGGAGCCAAAACCATCAGAATTATATGGGACCAGCAACAAAATCCCTCTAGGAAAAGAGACCACAAAGAGCAGGATAACAACAAAAGAAACAAAGAAGAAGATACCAAGGAGATGGAGGAACAAAAAGATCCCTACAGAAGATTTCTCTCCAGGGGATAAAGTGATCTCAGCTTACTTCCTAGATATCCCACCTCATCTCCCCACCATCCCATCTCAGTTACCTAAGGTTTTCACCATCAACAAATTTCTCTCCCTAGAACATGTAGAGATCATTGATGAAGCCAATGGAGACAGGTTTACTGCAAGGGGGGAAGATTTGAAGCATTAACAACCACCCTGACAAAGGAAGAACGTCAAGCTAGTGACGCTAAAGAAGCGCTTCATGGGAGGCAACCCATGTTTTATATGCTTTTAAAGTAGTTAATAAAGCAAAATTCATGGATCGCAAATCAACTTTGACATATCCTTGAATAAATCCTTTTATGTAACATATATTGAAGAACAAGTTTGGTGTTCAAGGCACACTAAGAGGACATGAATGCAACTCGTAGCATGTCACTCTTAGCACCTTGAACAAATCATCTTACACTACATTGCCACAAACTAAGTTTGGTGTCACCAAGGTTGCATACATGGAAATTTAATTAGTCAGTTGGTTTGCATTTGTGAATAGCACTTAGTAGTTGACAACAACAATTTTAAAAAAAAGTGGTTACTCTTTCTTGTCTTTTAAATTTTGCCGCCACTTTCCACAAGTTTTCTTTTAATCACATTTCTTTTATTTTGAAGGAGAATTGATGGGGCAATTGAAGGGTTCGGCCACCACAAAAAGAGAAGATTATACACGTGTCTCCAAAGGGATTGCATTGGAAATTGTTGCCATGGAACATTGGAAGGAGAACAAGCTTGGAAACTGAACCAACCCCATCATAAAGTTGATGATCCTTGTGCTCATCCCATGTAAAACCCCATCCGTCCATCACACAACCACCCCATCAATCCACACCTTTTATTTACTCATTATTTTTCTATATAAGTGATTCCTAGTCCGTACTTCCCTTCACATTCCAGCAACCACTTCTTCAAACTTCTCACTCTCGAAGTACAATTCTCCAAGCTACACCCTATCCAAACCCAACCGAATTCCACCACTCATCACTAACCTCAACACCTTCACTTTTCAAAAATCATTCATGGCATCATCAAGTTCCAAGAGGCAAAAGAGGAAGGAACCGGTTGAGAGCAGCCCTTTTGATGAAGGGAAATTCAAAACTGCATTCCATGAACGTGAATTTGAACGGATAAAGCTCAAAAAGATATTGCCTGAGTTAACATTCTAGTTCAACGAAGATGAATGCTCACAGATTCGAGAGAAGATCGAACAAAGGGGTTAGCAAAGGCTCACGAACCCAGAAGCAAAGATAAATGCAAACCTCATCAAAGAATTCTATGCAAATGTGGTCAGAGAAGACAAAACCAAGGCCCCCACCTTCAAAAGTTATGTGAGAGGAACAGAGGTGGACTTCAGCCCCAATGCCATAACAAGGGTTCTTCAGCTGAAATCACCACGTTTTGATGAGCCCAGTTATCATGTTAGAATAAGTAATGGCCCCGACAATGATGAACTTGAAGAAATTGTGAATGATATGTATGTTATAGAATCTGACTGGGAAAGGTATTCAGATAGAAGACCTCGGTTCATCAGGAGAGGAGACCTCATCCCGGAAGCCAAGGGATGGTTTGAACTTGTGAGGAGATCTATCCTCCCAGCTGCAAACAATTCTGAGGTCAACGTTACTCGAGCTACTATGGTACATTACTTAGTAAAGGGTGGAGGCATCAATGTGAACGAAATTATAGCTGAGAGGATTCAAGAATCAGCCGAGAAGAATGATCCAGGTGCTAGACTTTGGTTCCCCAGCACCATCCTTAGGCTGTGTACGAAAGCTAAGGTAGTCTTCGAGGACAGCAACCCAACTTGGGTAAACCCTGGAAGGATGGTTACACTCCAGCGTATAACGTATGTGACACCCGCCCAACAACAAAGAAGGCCTCAAATAGGGAGGAGAACATCACAAGAAGAACCTCACCAAGAAGAACCTCAACAAGAAGAATATCAGCAAGAAGAGTACTATGATCCAACCAACATCAACTTGAATCACATTCACGGAGCCATTGAGGAGCTAGCGAGGAGTTATATGGAGGGACAAGAACAACAACTGCACATTCAAGCCCAAAGGATGGATCGTCAAGAAGAACTCCTTTCTAATTTGATGAATCAACAAGGGGAGTGGTAGAAATAGCAAATAGAACATTATTCCCAGCTCACTCAAGCCATCAATCAAGTGACTGAAAGGCTAGAGCATCAAGATAAACGCCTTCAAGAACTCAACCAACGCCAGCTAGCTCAGACGAAGGCATTCAATGAGTTCAGTGTACTTAATGAAGGACGGCAACTACATAGGGAGGAGTTCAACATAAACACTCAAGCCAAGTTGAACTATATGTCTGGTCATATGCATAATCTACACTCTGCAATCCCTAGGTATGATGAGGTCCAAAAAAATCTCACAGAACAAGAGGAAAGGAAGGTGAAACAGCAGAAGGAAACATTGAAAAAGAAGATGGAAGAAGTTGATTGGAAAAAGCAAGTGGGAGTGCAAGCACTCAAGAAAAACACAAGGAGGACAAACAGGAGGGAGAGCATGAACAACCGCATGAGTAAAAGGTGGTGGAGTTCCCTCATTGTTCCATCTTTCTTTTTCGAGTTTTTTTTAAATAAGGAAAATCATGTATGAAATAGAACATGAGTGATGTTATGAAAGACCAGAGTGATGTTCAAATTGCTTAGGTCTATGCTTGCTAGTCAAATTGCTTGCCTTCATTTTCATCTTGCTTATTGTATGCTTGTCCTTTTAAGTCTAATAAAAAGAGATGTTATGAAAGACCAGAGTGATGTTCAAGTTGTGGAGCAGGTCCTTAAATTTGTGGTGTAGTAATCACTTAGCTAAGTTGGTTCACTAACAAGGTAGGAAGGCAACTATCTGTCCTGAATCATATGCTTGAAACACACCCCATGAGACTAGCTAAACAATAAGATCCTAATAAGAAAAAGGAAAAGAACAATAAGAGTTGAAAAAGAAAGAAAAGTTAATAAAGAATAAGGCTAGGCACCAAGGGCTTGAATCTTGAGGGATGTGTCTGTGGTGCTCTTGTACCAAGGATCTGCTTGGATGAATAAGTTCTTAGGAGTGCTTCATCACTTGGTAACATGGGTTAACTAACCCGGGATTATCAACTGAAAATCCACTATCAAGAGCAACCCTGCTACAGAACATTTAGTAACCCAAAGAGGTGCTGGACACCAAGACCTCAAGGAAAGAAAATAACAAACCATGTGCCTGTGGTGTGCATGTATGGGGGAGAGAGACTTGAGGGAGTAAGTCCTTAGGGGTGTTTCAACACCTAGCACCTTGAACTAACTGGTTTGGGAGTGTTGGCTGAAAGCTTATCTTAAAGAGTCGCCCCCTCACAGAACACTTAGCCTAAGAAAGAAATAAACCTTGGAAAGACAAAGGGATCAATAAATAAAAGTCTCAAAGGGTGCAATCAAGTGAGTATTCCAAGGCATGATAAAGGTCTGAAAGCCAGTAAAGGAATGAACCTAAGTTGCTATGCATGAAACCCCATAAAACCAAGAACATGACTTCCACAATAATGATTCATTCTTCTTGTCATTTCATTCATCATTCTCTTGTTCCAGTACTTGCTTAGGGACAAGCAAGCTTTAAGTTTGGTGTTGTGATGCCAGGGCATTTTGACGAGTTTCACTGACCTTTTCTTTATGGTTTTATGGTAGTTTCATGTATTTTCTTAGGAAATAAGCAAGTTTTGGGTAAATAATCACTTACATCTTGATTCAAGCAAACATTGTGAATTTTACATGATTTCATGAGAATTATGCATGAATTAAAGGACAAATTGAATGATGCATGTCTCATAACTTGGATTAGAGCTTTGATGCACTTTATTAATTGATTTCAGGATAAAGGAAGCAAGAAAGAACCACATTAGTAGCCACGTTAGTCTAGCTAACGTTACCACTAACGTGGAATGAAGGCTAGCTTGCAACGTAAATGAAAAAAGTGATTGCCAATAACGCCTTCGTGAGCCATCATAGCCCACGCCAGTTGCCACGTTAACTATGTTAACGTGGAAGCTAACATGGAAGAAAAGTAGAACTCCAACGTTAGTGGTAAAAGTAAGTGCCACTAATGTTCCAAAAGGGGCAATTGGCCACGTTAAGAGCCACGTTAACTTAGTTAACGTGAGCTCTAACGTGGAAGAAGAAGATGATGCCAATGTTAGTGACACTCACCTCTGTCACTAACGTTGGACTAAGCCCATATAGGCTACGTTAAAAGCCACGTTAACCTATTTAACGTGGACTCTAAGGTGGAGGGAGCAAGAATCACCAACGTTAGTGACACTCACCTTTGTCACTAACGTTGGATTGAGCCACTATGAGCCACGTTAGTTGCCACATTAATTACATTAACGTGGAAGCTAACGTGGAGAAGAGGGATGATGAGCCAACGTTAGTGACAATCACCTTTGTCACTAACGTTGGAGATGGCTATCAATACCACGTTAGAAGTCACGTTAACCTAGTTAACGTGAACTCTAACGTGGGAAGTAGGGGCGTTCTGAAGCATTAGTGACAAAGGTGAGTGTCACCAACGCTCTCGAAGATTTGGCAAGCCTATGTTAAAGGCCACGTTAACTATTCTAACATGAACTCTAATGTAGGGAGAAAGGGGTACTCTCAACGTTATTAAAAAAGGTAAACCCCAGTAACGTTTGCGAAGGGCCAAAGGTCAACGTTAGTGGTCACGTTAGTGCCACTAACGTTGAAGTTAACGTGGACCACTTTAGGTTAGGAACGTTAGTAAAAAAGGTGATTATCACTAACGTTCTCAACCCCACATTTTCACTTAACGTTAACACCACTAACGCCCTAAGCTAAAGTCCCTGCCTACTTCACACTTTCTCTGCAAGTAAAGCTGAGCCCACTGAAGAAGATAACTGCTTCAACTCAAGATCCAAAGGCCCATATCCAAGACTTGAAAAATCAACTAGAAGATCAGAAGAGTAGTATATATAGGAGTAGCTTTGAACTAGAGAGAGGGCTCTTGGCATTATTAGAATTACTCTCTGTATTTTACTTTCTCTGCACTTTTAGTTTAACTTTCAGAATATACTCTCCATCTTTGCTTTCCATTCCCAGAGCTATGAACAACTAAACCCCTTTCATTGGGTTAGGGAGCTCTGTTGTAATTTGATGGATCAATAATAATTTTCATTATTCTTCTTCTTTCTTTTCTCTTGATTTTACTAGAAAGCTTTCAATCTTCATCCAATTGAGTAGTTATCTTGGAAAAGAAGCTATTCATACTTGGATCTCTTCTGAACCTTGGAAAAGGGATGAAGAGATCATGCTAGAAATATTTTCTCATGTTGGACCAAATTGGGGTTTGGGCGGATATGGTGACATATAATTCTACCAATACTTTGATTTGAAAATACATGTGGTATAATCAGTGACCACACTTCATCTCTTCTCATGAGCAATTAGACCAAGGAATTGGCTATTGATCTGATTTGAGAGATTGAATTACCAAGGAATTGGTATTCAATCACTTAAGATTGCCAAGGAGTTCAATGAATGCATTGATTGAGGAAGAGATGAAAATGAACTTGATTCGGAGAATGCAACATCTCCTAAGCCCAATGAATTCCCCATTTCTGATCTTACCAATTCTCTTTACTTTATGCCATTTACTTTCATGCTAAACTCCCATTCCTCATTTAAGATTCTGCAATTTACTTCACGTCATTTAATTTTTGCTATTTACTTTCCGGCCATTTAATTTCCTGTAATTCTCAACTCACTTTCTGCTTAGCTCAACTAGAACATTCTTCCAATTAAAGTTGCTTGACCAATCAATCCCTGCGGGATTCGACCTCACTCTACTGTGAGTTTTTACTTGACAACAATTCGGTATACTTGCCGAGGGATATTTGTTAAGGGACAAGTTTCTGTGCATCAACAGCTCTCTTCTTGGTCACCTCTGAAGTGTTGGATGTGGGGATTAGGGACCTCCTCACAAATTCTAGCCATCCTCTAGCTTGGGGGCTCAAATCTCTTCTCCTCAATTGATTAGGTACCCCATCCTTGTCATTGATCCAACGCACATGCATCACATAAATCTCATTTAGGATCTCATCGAACCCAGGGTCTTGCTGATTCATTCTTTCTTCATAGCTCAGAGTGGAGCTTGTCCTCTTCACCATTAGCATCCTTTCTATGCTAGAGGGACTGTAGTCAATGGACTTTCCCCTTACATAGCTAATGTAGGCATAGTGTTGCCCTGGTTGAGGCACTGCGTTGGCGTAGAATTCCCTCACCAAGCTCTCTACCACTTTCCTTGGTGGGTTGCATAGAAGTGACCAACCTCTATTGTTGATCTCAATGTTGATTTCAATGTGCTCGTTCCTCCCTAATTAGAACCCAACTTTTGGAATGATCTCCCTCTCACTCACCCAACCATAGAATTGGTTTTGGTTGAATGCGAAGAGGAACTTGTAGTCATTGAAGGAGCTTGAGGACCCAGAGGTTGGTTCCTTTACTTTTCTTTTCTTTGAGACTGAGCTTTTTGGTGGTGCCATGAGTTTGAGAGAGTGTGTTTGAAAGTGAAATGGAGTTACAAGAAAGAACAAGCAAAACAAGGTTTTGCTCCAACACCAAACTTAGGACTTGATTGTCCCAATCAAGAAAAGAAAGAAAGAAAGTATAGAAAGAGATGGTAAAAGATGAACAGAGAAAGGAATGGGAGGGTTGTATGCTCTTTGTGTGTGATTAGGGTTGTTGAAGTGGAATAGGAGATAGTGAAGTGAGGTTTTTATAATGGGTGAATGTTGTGGTGGGAAGGGTGGGAAATGAAAAGGGTAAATGTTTTCCCACTTGGGGAGTGGCGCCTAGCGTGAGAAGAGGTGCCAACTCTTTTCTCACTGTGTCTTCTGCGTGTGTTGAGTTCCAAAGTGTAAGTACACCTTGACTTCCTTGTTTTGTGAGTTGTTTACCATATGGGCCCCATCTTCTCTCCTAAAATGAAACTGAACCCATTAGTAATGACAAAAGAATCCTTTCACATTCCTTCTCATCAAGAGTGAATTGGATTGCAACTGATGGGTGTCCCTTGGGATACTGGTGCACGAATTGTGAATCACACTTTTCACAACGCGTACCACTAACCAGCAAGTGCACTGGGTCGTCCAAGTAATACCTTATGTGAGTAAGGGTCGAATCCTACGGAGATTGTTGGTTTGAAGCGATCTATGGTTATTTTGTAAATCTTAGTCAGGAAGTCAATTATGTTTATCAGTTGAATTGTGAATAACCAAGAGAGCATAAATTAAAGGTTACTTGTTGTGCAGTAATGGAGAATATGTTGGAGTTTTGGAGATGCTTTGTCTTCTGAATCTCTGCTTTCCTCTGTCTTCTGATTCACACACGCACGTCCTCCTATGGCAAGCTGTGTGTTGGTGGATCACCGTTGTCAATGGCTACCTTCCATCCTTCCAGTGAAAACTACGCTCACGCGCTCTGTCACAGCACGGCTAATCACCGGTTGGTTCTCGATCCGGTTGGAATAGGATTTACTATCCTTTTGCGTCTGTCACTAACGCCCAGCCTTCAGGAGTTTGAAGCTCGTCACAGTCATTCAATCCTTGAATCCTACTCGGAATACCACAGACAAGGTTTAGACTTTCCGGATTCTCATGAATGCCGCCATCAGTTCTAGCTTATACCACGGAGATTCTGATTACAGAATCTAAGAGATGCTCATTCAGTCGGATATAGAACGGAGGTGGTTGTCAGGCACACGTTCGTGGTTTGAGGAAGGTGATGAATATCACAGATCATCACCTTCATCACAGTTAAGCGCGAATGAATATCTTAGATAGGAACAAGCGTGTTTGAATGGAAAACAGAAATACTTGCATTAATTCATCGAGACACAGCAGAGCTCCTCACCCCCAACAATGGGGTTTAGAGACTCATGCCGTCAGAGAATACAAAGTTTAGATCTGAAATGTCATGCGATACAAAATAAGTCTCTAAAAGTTGTTTAAATACTAAACTAGTAGCCTAGGTTTACAAAAATTGGATAAACTATGATGGATGATGCAGAGATCCACTTCTGGGGCCCACTTGGTGTGTGCTGGGGCTGAGACTTAAGCAATTCACATGCAGAGGCCATTTGTGGAGTTGAACGCCAGTTTTTATGCCAGTTTGGGCGTTCAACTCCAGCTTTTGATCCTTTTCTGGCGCTGGACGCCAGAATTGGGCAGAGGACTGGAGTTGAACGCCAGTTTACGTCATCTATTCTTGTTCAAAGTATGGATTATTATATATTGATGGAAAGCCCTGGATGTCTACTTTCCAACGCAATTTGAAGCACCCCATTTCGAGTTCTGTAGCTCCAGAAAATCCACTTTGAGTGTAGGGAGGTCAGAATCCAACAGCATCAGCAGTCCTTTTTTAGCCTGAATCAGATTTTTGCTCAGCTCCTTCAATTTCAGCCAGAAAAATACCTGAAATTACAGAAAAACACACAACTCATAGTAAAGTCCAGAAATATATATTTTTCCTAAAAAATAATAGAAATAGACTAAAAACTAACTAAAACATACTCAAAACTATATGAAATTATCCCCAAAAAGCGTATAAAATATCCGCTCATCAGATACCAAACTTAATTCTTTGGCATCTCAATAAATTGGTTTTATCATTATGTATTTAATGTGTTCATAAGAGTGGAATAACATAAATCTTTTCATTCTCTTTTGATTCCAATTCCTCTGAACTCATTAAACCACATTCATGTTTTTACCCAAAGCATTAAGTTCTTTCAAATTGGGTGAATTGGGCTGCTAGATGATTTTTTGTGGTGGCCACACCAAACTTAATCTTTGGACTTACTCTTCAAATCAAGATATAAATTGTCTGTAAGCCTAGATTAAGTGGGTGAGAGGCCACACCAAACTTAGCACTTTAGCTAGTCCTCAGCCCAATCACTCATCTTGATCAATGCCTTCATCAAGTTGCAATTCTGGAATAAAAAAGAAAATGTAAAGAAAATCTAGCTACCCAAGCTAAAATCAACATTCTAATCCGCAATTGTAAACTAATCCTAATATGGGAATGTAAGATAAAGGAGATAATGAAAATTAAACTACCTAATGCAACAAATTTTTAAACTACTTTTAAGAAAAGTAACTAAATCAAAAAGGATAAAGTGTTGGGGTGCCTCCCAACTAGTGCTTCTTTATTGTCATTAGCTTGACATTCCTTCATTTTCAGCTGAGCTTGTAGCTCACTCCCTGCTCCTCTAAGGAGCCTCCCAATTAGTGTTTGAGTCTATGGCCATTGACAGTAAAAGTTCTCTAAGTCTTGTCCTCCATGAGCTCCACATGACCATAGGGAAACACCTTGAGTATGGTGAAAGGTCTTGACAATCTAGACTTCAGTTTTCCAGGGAAGAACTTGAGTCTTGAGTTGTAGAGTAACACTTTCTGTCCTTCAGTGAACTCCCTTCTTGCGATCTTTTGGTCATGCCACCTTTTGGTGTTCTCTTTGTAGATTTTTACATTCTCATAGGCTTGATTCCTAAACTCCTCCAGCTCATTGAGTTACATTAATCTCTTTTTTCTAGCAGCTTGCTCATCATAGTTTAACATCTTTAGAGCCCAAAAGGCTCTATGTTCAAGTTCAACTAGCAACTGACAAGCCTTGTCATATACTAGTTGGTATGGAGACATCCCAATGGGAGTCTTGTAGGCTGTCCTGTAGGCCTATAGTGCATCATCCAGTTTCTTAGACCAATCCTTTCTTGAGCTTCCAACAGTTTTTTCAAGGATTCTTTTTAGCTCTCTGTTGGAAATTTCAGCTTGCCCGTTGGTCTGTGGGTGGTATGGAGTTGCAACTTTGTGCTTCACTCCATATCTGAGAAGGAGTGCTTCGAGTTGTTTGTTGCAGAAGTGTGACCCTCCATCACTAATGAGAGCTCTGGGCACTCCAAATCTACTGAAAATATTCCTTCTCAAGAAGCTTATCACAACTTTGTTGTCATTCGTTGCAGTGGCTATGGCTTCTACCCATCTTGAGACATAATCAACAGCCACCAATATGTAGCTATTTGAGTAGGAGGTTGGGAAGGGTCCCATGAAATCAATCCCCCATACATCAAATAGCTCCAACTCTAGTATGAATTGCTGTGGCATCTCATTTCTCTTGGTTTGATTACTAGCTCTTTGGCATTCATCACATCTTGACACCATTTTCTTGGTATACTTAAACATTGTTGGCCAGTAAAATCCAGATTGAAGCACTTTTGCTGCTGTCCTTTCTCCACTAAAGTGTCCTCCATATGCAGATCCATGGCACTGCCATAATACTTCCTGCCCTTCCTCATGGGGTATACACCTTCTTAGGATTCCATCAGCACACTTTTTGAACAAATAAGGATCATCCTAGATGTAGTGTTTGGCATCCTTGATTAGCTTCCTCCTCATGTGCCTATTGATGTTAGTTGGTAGCTCCCCAATAGCCTTGAATTTGGCTATGTCTGCAAACCAAGGGGCTACTCGAATCATCATCAATTGTTCATCAGGAAAGCTTTCATTGATTGCTACTTGCTGCATCTTTTCTTCTTGTGGGATCCTTGAGAGGTGGTCAACTACCTTGTTCTCTGCTCCACTCCTGTCTTTAATCTTAATATCAAATTTTTGGAGCAACAAGATCCACCTTATTAGTCTGGGCTTAGATTCTTGTTTGGTAAGCAAGTATTTGAGTGCTGCATGATCAGTGAATACAATTACTTTTGAGAGAATAAGATATAATCTAAACTTGTCAAAAGCAAAAACTATGGCTAAAAACTCTTTCTCCGTGGTGGTATAGTTCCTTTGATTCTCATTGAGAACTTTGCTAGCATAGTAAATAACATGTACTAGCTTGTCTTTCCTCTGTCTCAGAACAGCACCAACAGCAAAATTAGATGCATCACACATTAGTTCAAAAGGAAGATCCCAGCTTGGTGGTGCTATAATAGGTGCAGAGGAGAGTTTCTTCTTAAGTTCATCAAAGGCTATCATGCACTCTCTATCAAAAATAAAGGGAGTATTTGAGACAAGTAGGTTCCTAAGGGGTTTTGCAATTTTTGAAAAATCTTTGATAAATCTCCTATAGAACACAGCGTGTCCCAAAAAGCTTCTGATTGCTTTGACATTGCAAGGTGGAGGTAATTTTTCAATTACTTCCACTTTTTCCTTGTCCACTTCTATGCCATCTTTTGAAATCTTGTGACCAGAAACCACCCCTTCAGTCACCATAAAATGGCACTTCTCCCAGTTTAAAACTAGGCTGGTTTCTTGACACCTTTTTAGCACAAGAGCAAGATGGTATAGGCAATCAGAATATGAGTTCCCAGATATAGAGAAGTCATCCATGAAAACTTCTATGAATTTCTCAATCATGTCTAAAAAAATGGAGAGCATGCACCTTTGGAATGTTGCAGGTGCATTACACAATCCAAAGGGCATTCTCCTATAAGCAAAAACACCATATGGACAAGTAAATGAAGTTTTTTCTTGGTCTTTGGGGTCTACAACAATTTGGTTGTAGCCTGAATACCCATCTAGGAAGCAATAATATTCATGTCCTGCCAATCTTTCAAGCATCTGGTTCATGAAAGGTAAGGGAAAGTGGTCCTTCCGGGTGGCTTCATTAAGTTTCCGGTAGTCAATGCACATATGCCATCCGGTCACTGTCCTTGTGGGTATCAATTCATTCTTATCATTTTCCACAACAGTGATCCCTCCCTTCTTAGGGACTACTTGCACCGGGCTTACCCAAGGGCTATCTGAGATAGGGTAGATCACCCCTGCTTGCCATAGTTTCAACACTTCTTTCTGAACCACTTCATTCATAGTTAGGTTCAGCATCCTATGTTGTTGTCTTGAAGGTTTGGCATCTTCTTCAAGCAAGATCTTATGCATACACATTGAAGGACTGATCCCTTTTAAATCTGCAAGTGTCCAGCCTATGGCATCCTTGTGTTGTCTCAGCACTTGGATGAGCTCCTCTTCTTGTTCCTTACTCAGACTTGAATTTATGATCACTGGTTGGGTGTTGTTAGCATCCAGATATGCATACTTCAAGCAGGGTGGTAGTGCTTTCAGTTCTAGTTTTAGTGGCTCTGCATCTTTGTTGCTTGTAATGGTTGGCATGATTGAGTTTCTCATGGTTGCTTGTGGTGATTCTCCATCTGGTGCTTGTTCCAGCTCAATGGTTTCTCCACATTATTCTTCTTCCATGACTTCTTGAACTATTTGTTCCATGGTGTCTACCAGCATGCATTCTCCTATGGATTCCTTGGGGTAACTCGTTGCTTTGAAGACATTGAAGACCATTTTCTCTTCATGCAACCTCAAGACTAGTTCCTTTTTTTGCACATCGATGATGGCTCCAGCAGTAGCTAGGAATGGTCTTCCTAGGATAATTGATATGTTGGCCTCTTCTTCCATGTCCATCACAACAAAATCAGCAGGAAAGATGAACTCTCCTACTTTCACTAGCAGGTCTTCCACCACTCCATGTGGAAACTTAAATGTTCTGTCAGCCAATTGGAGTGCCATTCTTGTTGGCTTGGCTTCCTCAATCTTCATCCTTCTCATCATGGTCATGGACATAAGATTTATGCTAGCTCCCAAATCACACAAAGCCTTCTCAATGGTGATGTCTCCTATGATGTAGGGAATTTGGAAACTCCCTGGGTCCTTCAGCTTTTGAGACAGCTTCTTCTATATGATGGCGCTGCATTCTTCAGTCAATATTATGGTTTCTTTTGCTTCCCAGTTCCTCTTTTTGGTTATAAGCTCCTTCAAAAATTTAGCATAGAGTGGCATTTGTTCTAATGCCTCAGCAAATGGTATGTTGATTTGGAGCCTCTTAAAGATCTCTAGGAACTTAGAAAACTGGCCATCCTTCCCATCTTTTCTTAGTCTTTGTGGGTATGGTGCCTTTGGCACATACGGCTTCAAGACTGGTTTTGGTGGTGGTGGAGCAGGGATTTCTTCTTCATCCTTGTTCCCATGCTTTGCTGCAACTTCTCCATGCTTGTCTTTGCTTGGGGTTCCTCCTTCTACAACCTTCCCACTTCTTAGAGTAATGGCCTTGCATTCCCCTCTTGGGCTAGCCATAGTATCACTAGGAAATGTGTGTGTGGGAAGTGGGAGTTGCTTGGACAAAATCCCCACTTGTACTTCCAACTTTGAGATTGTTGCGCCTTGATTTTTCAGATTTGACATGTATTCCTCTTGATTAGCATCTATTCTTCTGTCAGTTTGTGCTTGTCTGTACATGAGGGTGGAGACTGCTCCTGTAATTTGTGAGGATAGTTGTGCTATTCCAGCTTCCATCCTCTCAAAGTTGCTCTTGATTTCACATGGTTGCATAGTTGAGGATGGTGCATCTTGGTTGAGGTTGTTGTGTGTGGGCTGGTTACTATGGTATGATGTATTTTGTGAGTTATAGTAGGGTCTATAGTTCCCTGTTTGATGGTTGGGGTTGTGGTTAAATTGCTGATTTGATGAATAAGGCTTGTTGTTGTCCTGGTTGTGGTTCTGTTGATTTTTCCACCCAAAGTTTGGGTGGTTCTTCCAACCTAGGTTTTATGTCTTAGAGTATGGGTCATATGGTGATCTGGATGAATTGTTCACATAATTAGCTTGTTCCCATTCACCTTCAGATCCTGGTGCATTCCCTTCTTGTTGAGGAGTTTGGTCCTGAATGACTGAGGCTTGGTTGGCCTCCATCCTTTTTGTTAGAGCTGCTATTTGAGCTGCAATTGCTTTGTTCTGAGCTAACAAAGCGTCTATAGAGTTGAGCTCTAGCACTCCCTTTTTCTGAGTCCTTTCTGAAGTATAGAAATACTCATTTTCAGCTACAGTTTTAATGACATCTATGGCCTCTTTAATGGTTTTCTTCTTGTTGAGTGAGCCTCCTGAAGAATGATCCACAGCCTTCTTTGTTTCATAGGATAGCCCCTCATAAAAGATGTGTAGTTGTACCCATTCATTGAACATTTCTGGTGGGCATCTTCTTGTTCGATCTTTGAATCTCTCCCAGGCCTCATAGAGTGTTTCTCCATCTTGTTGTCTGAAAGTTTGTACCTCAGCTCTCAGCCTAATGATTCTTTGTGGAGGGTAAAATCTTGCAAGGAATCTGTTCACGACCTCCTCCCATGTAGTTAGGCTATCCTTGGGGAATGATTTCAACCACTTTGCTGCCTTATCTCTGAGTGAGAAAGGGAACAAGAATAGTTTGTAGATGTCGGGGTGTACTGATAAACCACTATTTTATGGTTTATATTGTGTTTAATTATGTGGTTTTATCATGATCTTTACCCACTTATTCATTAAATAAGCATGCATTTATAATTCCTTCCTAAAGTTATTGCATGATTGAAAACTTGCTTCCTAGAGACTTTTAATTATGTATTTTATTTCTCCTTTATTCCATTCGATGCCGTGATCTGTGTGTTAAGTGTTTCTGGCTTTATAGGGCATGAATGAGTTAGATATTGGAAAGGAAGCTTGCAAAAAATGGAAAGAAAACAATAAATTGAGGAGATGACCAGTGAGAAGCGACGCGGCCGCATGGATGACGCGACCGCGTGGAAGAGAGTAAATTGCAATGACGCGGCCGCGCGAATTGGGAACTGCACAAGTGACGCGCAGGCGTGGACGACGCGCCCGCGTGGCAAAGTGAAACGCCGAATGACGCATCCGCCTAAATGACGCGTCCGCGTGACATGCGCCATCTGCATAATCTGCAGAATCGCTGGGGGCGATTTCGAGCCTTATTTTGACCCAGTTTTCGGCCCAGAAAAGCAGACTAGAGCCAGAGAACATGCAGAAACCAACAACAACATTCATTCCGCATAGTTTTAGGTTTTTAGATCTAGTTTTCCTCTCCTCTAGGTTTTCTCTCTACACATTCATAGTTTTTAAGATTTGTTATTTTCATTGTTTTTGCATTGGGATATTGAGAAGAGTTATTGCCTCACCAAGACTTCGACATTCTAGTTCGTTCTCTTTACTTGTCTGTTACTCTTCCATGTTCCTTAATTTACTTAAGTTTACTATTGGATTATTTTAGCATTTATCAATACAATAATTACTTTTATTTTCAATTAATCTTTTGATCATTATTTATCATGTCTTTCTTTAATTCCCTTTCTTATGTTATTAGTTTTACATTTACAATGAGCGAGTAGTTCCCTAACTTGATGGGGAGTTGATTGAAAGGAACCCATGAGTTGGGATGCTCAAGAGAAAGATTATAATTGGGTTTATTGTTGGATTGCTCTCTAGTCACTAACACCAATCCTCCCAAGAGCGAATTGGAACTTGTGGATAGAAATAGCATTCCAACTTGTTTAACTTTCCCTTACTTAGTTAGGGGCAACTAAACATAATAACCCTCAATTGTCAATTAATCTTGAGAGTACTCCAACAAGAATAGGGCTTCCAGCTAATCAACTCCCAGTCAAGGCTTTTATTTAAATTTATATAAATTCTCTAATTTAATTTTCTACCATTCAACTCAAACCTTTTTGAAAACATCTGATTAATAAAATAGCACACTTTTTTGCAACTCGTTGGGAGACGACCTGGGATTCATACTCCCAGTATTTCAATTTTAATTTCTGTGACACCCTTCTAAATTGATAAGCGGATTTCTGGTTGGTTGAGAACTATACTTGCAACGCATATTCTATAATCATTCTTAACTCGCCGATTTCCGCCACCATCATGTACCCCGTTGGACTTTACAGTATCACATATCCACAAGAATGTGCTGAGATGTTGATTAGGGTCTTCTTGGGCACTTCCTCCATATGAGCAATTATTCTGAACGAGTGTGATGAGCTGAGGTTTCAGCTCAAAATTGTTGGCATGAATTGTTGGCTTTAAGATGCTGCTGCCACAATTTCCTGGGTTTGGGTTGATGTAGGAGCCTAAGACTCTCCTCTCTTGCCCATCATGATTTACTGGACCTTCTCTGACATGGTTGTGAGCTTCTTCTTCATGATGGTTCTCCATGTTCTCCTCCATGTTTGTTTCAAAATACTCTTCCTCTTCCTCAGCACCAACAACTCTTTTCCCTCTTGCTTCCCTCCTTAATCTAAAAAAGGTCCTCTCAGGTTCAGAATCAAAGGAAGTTGAAGCCCCGTTTCTTCTACCTGTCATACAACCAGCAAGGCAAAACAAGAGAAGAAAGAAAAAAATTGAATAAGGAAGTTACTCTTGTTAGAGTGGATGTTAGTGTGAGTGGTGCAATTAATCAAACAGTTAGGGGAGTGAAAATACGAATGATAAAAATAATCAAAGAAGAAAGAGATAGAACTCAAAATAAAAAAAAATAAAAAAATGCTAAACAAGATAAAATAACAAGGAATTTAAATTGCTTAATGTATCTCTTCAATTGATTTAATTACTGTCAAATTTAAGCCAATCCCCGGCAACAGCGCCATAAAACTTGATGAATCGAATTCACACCCCATTCACAAAATTGGTGAATTAGTCCTTTTGGCAAGCGCACTAAAATTATCGTCAAGTAATAACCCACAGCGGAGTGGGATCGTATCCACAGAGATTGGCAAATTTGAGCAATTTTAATCAATTGATGAATTAGTCAAGCGGATCAATAGGATTGTAGAGTGCAGAATTGTAAATGACATAAATGTAAATGACTAGAATATAAAGAAAAGCAATAAAGTGCAGAAATATAAATGGCAGAAAGTAAAGTGCAAAATCATAAATGACTTGAATGTAAATGGGAATGGGGAATGGCTGAATGTAAAAATAAGCTGTAAAGAAATGGATAGATAAGAATGGGAAAATTCATTGAGATTGGGAGATATTGTCTCTTTGGATCAAATCTAGCTTATATCCTCTTCAATCACGCAACTCATTGACCTCTTGGCAATCAGCATTGATTGAGTCCCAATCCCTTGGTGACTCAATCTCTCAGATCTTGATCAATAGCCAATTCCTTGGTCTAATTGCTCATGAAGAGAGATATGCTTGGTCCCTGATTATACCACACACCATCATAGGTCCAAGTAGAGGGAGGATTATATGTCACATATCCAAACACCAAAACCCATATTCTACTCTAGTATGAGAAAGGATTTTAAGCATGGTTTCATGTTTCCTTTCCCAAGGTTCCCATGAAACCCAATTGTATTCAATATCTTTCCCAAGATAATTGAATACTAAGCATTAAGAACGAAATTCCTTCTAGCAAATCAAAGAGAAGATGAAGAGAAGAAAGATTTCACTATCATTCATCCATCAAGTACAACAGAGCTCCCTCTCTCAATGAGAGGGAAGATAACTACTCATAGCTAAAAAAGTACTCAAAAGTGAAGTGTAAAAGTGGATCTAAAACTGACTGCTTAACCCCTTCTTCAGTACTCCTTGGGGGTATTTGTATTACTCCTAGTAAAATAAAAAAATTACAAAAGTGAAAAAGGAAAATTACATTTTGGAGGGAAAAGAAGACACTCAATAAGCATGACTTCTCAGCTGGCGTGTGGCTGGCGCGTCTCTGGCGTGTCACGTGCTCTTCATTTTCAGCTTGGCGTGCCACGCCCAATCCTTCAAGTGCCACGCTTATCCCTCTAGCAACCTTGGAGTGGCATGCCTTCGAACTCAAGTGGCACGCCCCTTGCCTTTCTCACTTCTCTTTGCCTCTGGAAACTTGTACTGGCGTGCCACGCCCAAGGTCTGGCGTGCCACGCCCTTGCTTTATGCTTGGCTAGGCTTCTCTAGAAAGTTGAACTAGCGTGGCACGCCCAGGGTCTGGCGTGCCACGCCCGTCTTGTGAGTGAGTGGTTGCTCCGTTTGGCGTGCCATGCCACGAACTCAAGTGGCACGCCCCAATGCTTCTCTTCTGAATGACACTGGCGTGCCACGCCTAAGTGAATAATGGTGAATGGCGTGCCACGCCTTCGAACTCAAGTGGCACGCCCCATGTATTTGGCCTCCTTCATCCTCTATGGAAACTTATACCAGCGTGCCACGCCTAAAGGCTGGCGTGCCACGCCCATGATCTTGTCGTGGTTCCAGTAATTGGCGTGCTACGCCTCAGCCTTCAAGTGGCACACCATAGTGAAATGCTAAGGTTGGCGTGCCACGCCTTCGATACCAAGTGGTACGCCCAGTCCTTGCTTTTGGTCCTTTGTGCATTGGCGTGCCACGCTTGGGTTCTCAAGTGGCATGCCCAAGTGACTTCTTTGGGCTGGCGTGCCACGCCTTCGATACCAAGTGGCACGCCATAGTGAAGATTCTTCTTGGGATGGAGAGTTGGCGTGCCACGTCCCTTTGCTCAAATGGCACGCCCATAGTAGTTGATGGGTCAGGCGTGCCACGCCCAGCTTGGGGTGCCACGCCCCTTTTGTGTCCTCTACTGTGGCTCTCTGGAATTTCGTATCAGCGTGCCACGCCCAGTCTCTGGCGTGCCACGCCCATATGCATGCTTTAAATCTCTTCTCTGGACTTTAGTACTGGCGTGCCACGCCCAGCTCCTGGCGTGCCACGCCAGTGCATTTTTGTGGCGTTTGCTTCAAGTGTCACGCCAGTTTCACACGCCCAGCTTCTTGTTTGTCTTCTACCCCATTTTTTATGCTTTTCTCACCTGAAATTCAGCACAACTCATCTCAAAGTGGTGTACCATAATATTCATCAAATAATGCATGAATTGTACTGATCAAATGAGATTTATGCTCTTTTATGGTCTTCTTTATGCAAGAAAGAAGGGTAGATGATGTAAGTCATCAATGAGACTTCTATTATTGTCCCCTGGTTTGGTGCTAGCTAGTTTTGAAAGTGCATTAGCTCGGGCGTTCTGTTCCTGAGGTATATGTCAGACCTCATATGCCCCGAATTATCCGAGCTGTTCTTTGGTTTCGTCCAAGTATTTTTTCATGGTGGGATCTTTAGCTTGGTAGCTCCCTTCTGTTTGTGAAATGACTACCTGGGAGTCGCTAAAGATAGTAAGTCTTTGGGCTCCCACTTCCCTAGCCAGCCTCAAACTAGCCAGTAGTGCTTCATATTCAGCTTGATTATTTGAGGCAGAAAACTCAAACTTTAAGGAGAGCTCGATTTGGCTCTCCTGATCGTCTCTAAAATGACGCCTGCACCACTCCCGGTTTTGTTTGAGGAGCCATCCACATAAAGGCTCTACTCTGTTGGGGTGGCCAGGGTGTTAGTGTACTCTGCGATGAAGTCGGCCAGGTACTGAGATTTGATAAATGCCCATTGTAGGATTCTTCTAGCTAAGTCTGTTTTCTGTAATATCTCCTTTATGGGTTGGTTGGTCCGCACTCTGATGGCGTGAGCTTAAAAGTATGGTCCGAGTCATCGGGAAGTGAGTATGAAGGCGTAGGCAAACTTTTCTATCTTTTGATAGTTCAATTTAGCCCCTTGTAAAGCTTTACTAATGAAGTAGATGGGTTGTTGCCCACTTTCGTCTCCTCTGACTAGTGCTGATGCTATTGCCCGACTTCTTACGGCGAGGTATAATATGAGTTCTTCTCCTTCCCGAGGTCGAGTAAGAACGGGTGGTTGCCCCAGAAATTTCTTGAAATCTTGGAAGGCTTGTTCGCACTCTGGGGTGCACTCAAACCTCTTTCCCTTTCTTAATGTTGCATAGAAGGGGAGAGATTTTAAAGCCAATCCAGCTAGAAACCTGGATAGAGTCACTTGTCTTCCATTGAGCTGTTGGACCTCTTTGACACAGGTTGGACTTTTCATGCAAAGTATAGCCTGGCATTTGTCTGGGTTCGCCTCGATTCCTCTTTGGGTGAGCATGAAACCCAAGAATTTGCAGGCTTCTACCGCGAAGGTGCACTTTGTGGGGTTAAGTCGCATGCCATGCTTTCTTATGGTGTTGAACACTTTAGTGAGGTCGGATAACAACGATTCCTCACTTTGTGTTTTTAACAGCATGTCATCTACATAAACCTCCATTAGCTTCTCAATGTGGTCGGCAATGACTTTATTCATCAATCTTTGGTATGTAGCTCCTGCGTTTTTTAGTCTAAATGACATGACTATATAGCAGTAATTTGCCTTTGGGATTAGGAAATAGGTCTTTTCTTGGTCGGGTGGATACATTAGAATTTGGTTGTATCCCGAATAAGCATCCATGAAAGAGAGGTACTTGTATCCAGAAGAGGCATCCACTAGAGTGTCTATATTCGGGAGCGGGTAGGGGTCCTTAGGGAAGGCCTTATTGTGGTCGGTGTACTCAGTACACATTCACCACTTTCCATTTGACTTCTTTACCAAGACGACATTGGCTAGCCATAATGGGTACTCGACCTCCCTTATGAAACCTGCCTTTAGTAAGGCTTGTACCTGCTCTTCCTCAGCATGGAACTTTCCTGGGCCAAGCTTCTTGTGCTTCTGTTACACTGGCCGAGATCCAGGATACACCGCCAGCTTGTGGCACATTAACTTGGGATCTATGCCGGGCATGTCCGCAACCTTCCATGCAAAGAGATCGACATTATCCTTTAGCAGCTGTATCAATGGCTCCTTTAAGTCTTACTTTAAGGTTGCCCCTATATTTGTTGTTTTATCCTGAGCATCCCCGATCTGGACTTCTTTGGTTTCACCTTCTGCCTGAGGGTGGAGTTCTTCGCGAGCTCCAATTCCCTCGAATTCTATAGTATTAGTTTCTTTTCCTCCGGGGTCACCTTTAAGGTTCAGACTTTCATTGTAACAGCATCGCGCGAGATTTTGGTCTCCCTTTATGGAAGCGATCCCTTCCGGAGTGGGGAACTTCATGCATAGGTGTGGAGTGGAGACCACGGTGGTGAGCTGGTTTAACGTTGTCCGACCTATTAATGCGTTGTAGGGTGAGCTAACATCGATGACAATGTAGTCTATGCTTAACGTCCTAGACCGAGTTCCTTTCCCAAAGGTTGTGTGTAGTGGGATGTACCCTAATGGCTGAATTGGGGCGTCTCCTAAACCAAATAGGCTATTTGGGTATGCTCTGAGTTATTTTTCTTGTAAACCGAGCTTGTCGAAAGCGGATTTGAATAGTACATCCTCAGAGCTTCCTTGGTCGACCAATGTTTGGTGGAGGTTGGCATTGGCAAGTATTATGGTAACGACCACAAGGTCATCATGCCCCGGGATGATGCCCGCGACGTCTTCTTGAGTGAAGGTAATAGTGGGGAGGTCGACCGACCTGTCTCCTCCTCCAACATGATACACCTCTTTAAGGTGTCTTTTGCGAGATGACTTAGAGATCCCTCCTCCTACGAATCCTCCGTTTATCATGTGAACATGCCTTTCAGGGGGGTGAGGGGGACGTTCAGCTCGTCTGACCTCTTCGTCCCTTCTTCTCTTCTTTGGTTCGTCCGCTCTGTTAGCTAAGAACCGATCTAATCTTCCTTCTCGGGCTAGCTTCTCTATAACGTTCTTTAGGTCATAGCACTCGTTAGTAGGGTGCCCGTACACTCGGTGGTATTCACAATACTCTGTCCGACTTCCTCCTCTTTTATGCTTAATCGGATAAGGGGGCGGGATCTTCTCAGTGTTGCATATCTCCCTGTAGACATCCACAAAGGACACCCTGAGGGGAGTGTAGTTGTGGTATTTTCTAGGTTTTTCAGTAGACTGGTCTTCTTTTTTCCTGGACTGTTTATCCTTGTCCCGAGGTGGGTAGTAGAATTCGGATTTTGAGGTTTCTTTTAATCGAGAGTTCTCCTCCATATTAATATACTTTTCTACTCGTTCTTGTACCTCGTTAAGAGATATTGGGTACTTTTTGGATATGGCGTGGCTAAAGGGTCCTTCTCGTAGGCCATTGATGAGACCCATGATGGCTGCTTTTGTTGGCAGACTTTGTATGTCCAGACATACTTTGTTGAATCTTTCTATGTAGTTGCGAAGACTTTCCCAATCTCCTTGCTTAATCCCTAACAGACTTGGGGCATGCTTGGCTTTGTCTTTCTGGATAGAGAATCTAGCTAGAAATTTCTTGGCAAGGTCATCAGAGCTTGCTATTGACCTTTGGCGGTAGACTGTCGAACCACTTTATTGCCATTTTTGTTAAAGTGGTCGGGAAAGCTTTGCAACAGATTGCATCTGAGGCATCCGTAAGATACATTCGACTTCTGAAATTACTGAGATGATGGCTTGGATCGGGGATTTGAAGAGCAGTCTACTCTTGGTGACTTCACTGCACCCACTTCTTTTTTCCTGGTCTTCATCTAACCCGTCTCGCCTAGCTCGACCCATGGTATGAACAGCAGGTATAGAGATACTTCTTCCATATAAGTCAGAAGTGGGTGCAGTGAAGTCACCAAGAACATTCTTTGCATCACCTCAATTATTCTGATCGACTGCCATGTTTGTATTTTCAGTTTCTTGTTTGAAAAGTTCTGTGAGGTTTCCTCCAGAGTGTTGTGCTTTAACTTGTTGTAAATGCCTCCTTATGGTCCTCTCAGGTTTAGGATCAGGATCAAAGAGAGGTTCTTTATCCCTGTTCCTGCTCATAAACAAGAAAAAGAAAAACAAGAAGGAAAGAGAATGGGAGTTTCTATGTCAAAGTATAGAGAACTCCCTGTGAGATGTGAAAAAGAAAGAAGAATGAAGGTAAAGGAATGAGAAGAATTCGAATAGAGGGGGTAAAAAATTCGAAAATTAAGAAGTACAAAAAGAAACTAGAATTAAAATATTTTTGTTTTTATTTTATTTATTTAATTTTGAAAACAAGAAGGAAATTAAAAGCTAATTAACTAAAATGATTTGAAAATTAAATGTGGTTTTCAAAAAAGAAGAAAGAGAACGAGGTAAGAAGTTTTCGAAAATAGAAGAGAGATGAATTAGCTAGGAAGTTTTAAAAAAGAAGGAAAGAGAAAGGAGAGTATTAAAGAGATACCAAACTTTTAAAATTAAAATAAGATTAAACAAGTAACTAATTAAGAAAGATTTTAAAATAAGATAAGATAGGAAAATTGAAAAAGATTTGATTTTAAAATTTTGAAATTGAAACAAGATAAGATAAAGATTTCAAAATAAGTTGGAAAGATAAGATACGGTGAAGATTTAAAAAAGATTTGAATTTGAAATTTAAAATTAAGATAAGATAAGATAATGATTTGAAATTTAAAGAAAGATAAACCAAAGATAAGATAAAGATTTGAAAAAGTTTTGAATTTTAAAATTTAGAAGAAAGATAAGATAGGAAAGAATCAAATAAAAGAAAAGATTTGAAAAGATTTAAAAACATAAGATTTAAAATTTGAAATTTGACTTTACTTACAAGAAAACATAAAACTTTAAAAATTTTTAAATTAAGATAAAAAAAAGGAAGCAAGATTTTCAAAATTTTTTAATAAAGGTAAAAAAGATATTTTTGATTTTTCAAATTAATGAAGAAAGAGAAAAACAACCAAAAGACACCAAACTTAAAATTTTTAGATCAAAGACACTAGTTTTTCGAAAATTAAAAAGAAAAACACCAAAAGATACCAAACTTAAAGATTTTAAGATCAAAACAAGAAAAGAAACAAGAACAACTTGAATACCAAGAAGAACACTCAAGAACAAATTCGAAAAATTAAAGAAGATAAAGAACACACAAAGGACACCAAACTTAAGAACTGACATTAGACTCAAACAAAAGAACACAATTTTCAGAAATTTTGTTGGAAAAAGAAAACAAGAAAGTTCAAACTTTTAACAAGAACAAAAACAAAAGACTCACACAAAAGACAAAGATTAATAAAGAAAAGAAACCGTTTTGAAAAATTTTGGAAAAGAAAACAAAAGACATAAACAAAAATAAAAAGTACCTAATCTAAGCAACAAGATAATCCAGTAGTTTGTCAAATTCGAACAATCCACGACAACAACGCCAAAAACTTGGTGCACGAAATTGACTCCACAATATTTGCACAGATAGACCGGTAAGTGCACCGGGCATGTAATACCTCAGGTGAGTGAGGATCGAAAAGATGATAGTTGTCACGAAAAATGCGTAAAACAGATAAATAAATAAAACGTTACTAGGGAGATGTGAAATCAGGGATGAGAGAATGGTTGAGGCTTCGGAGATGCTTCTTCCTTCTGGATCAACTTTTCTCACCATCTACTCCAACTTCTGATTGATTCATTCCATGGCAGGCTGTAAATGATTATCGCCGGGTAAGCAGTCATTAATCTCCTCTACTTCGGATCAAACGCCGGGTCAGCGGTCATTCAATCTGAACGGGGGTGAAGCTCCTGCAATCCATTCCCTTGGTGATCCTACACAAAGCGCCATAGACAAGGTCAAATCTTCCGAATCAGAGGATGCTGTGTCTTAGTTCTAGCCTATACCACAAAGTCCCTAATCGCCCCATACTTCGGCTGCACTAATGTCTCCAAGTACCCAACGAAGTCGTGGATTAGTTGTTTAAGAGATGTATAATCAAGTTTGTGGTTCAGTACTATCCCGTCAAGGACTCGCATGAAGAACAAAGATATATCTTAGAATGGAATCAAGCATAGATTGAAATAGAATAGTGATATTATTAATCCATAAGAATCAGCAGGGCTCCTAACCTTAACCTAGGAGGTTAGTAACTCATAGCTTACAAAAGTTACTGTTTGAACGTAAAAGTGAGGAAGAATATGAGGTAGCCGATCCTAAACAAGGGTGATCTCCTCCTATATATACTAATCTAATAACTAAAGATTATAGAAATAAGATAAACTAGTCTAGTAGTGCGAAAATCCACTTTCCAAGCCCAATTGGTGAGTGTTTGGGCTGAGCTTGAGTGAAGCCACGAGTTGGTACTCCCTCTGAGGCGTTGGATTCCAGCTTTAGGATCTTGAATGGGCGTTGGACGCCAGCTGCTCCCTTTTGGGTGTTGGATGCCAGGAATAGGGTTGGTGGCTGGCATTGAACACCAGTTTTGGGACTTCATTTCCAAAGCAAAGTATAAACTATTATATATTTCTGGAAATCCCTGGAGGTTAGCTTTCCAGAGCCATTGAGAGCGCTCCATTTGGACTTTTTTAGCTTCAGAGATGCTTCTTCGAGTGCATGGAGGTCAGAATCTGACAGCATCTGTAGTCTTTTCTCTGTCTCTGAATCAGGCTTTGCCAAAACTCCCCAATTTCAGCAAAAAAAAAAAAACCTAAAATCATGATAAAACACAACAAATCAAAGTAGAATCTAAAAATATGAATTTTTCACTAAAACCTATGAAAATATAATAAAACTTAAACAAAACATAAGAAAACTATATGAAAGTGATGCAAAAAAGTGTATAAAATATCCGCTTATCAGAGTGATTGAAAAGTTGGGTAGGTGGAGATTCTGTGGGACCCATTGGCTTAGGAAGCCTTAAAACTCGAGTGTCCCTGCCCCTGCCTGGGCATTGAACACCAGGTAGGGATACCCATTTTTTTTCGTTGGTAGGGCATTCAACGCCAGGTTTTGGGCGTCAATGCCCAATGGGGACCAAGGAAATGGTCCAAGGCTGCTGCTATAGGGGCGTTGAATGCCCCTCTCCTCCTCCTATAGGCGTTGAACGCCAGTAAAAGCTCTTTAATGCGCGTTGAACTCCCAGCTTGCTCCCCTTTTGCCGCTGGGCGCCAGTTCTGGCCTTCAACGCCAACAAGGGGCTCTCTCGAGGGTTTTCTTTTTTCACTCCTAAGCGTGCTGTTCTTGTTCTAAGTGCTACACATGATCACAAACATTAAAAATCAAGGGAAAACCATGAAAAATACTAGAAGAGAAGATGATATGGAATCAAACTAAATTAAACAAAAGAAAGAAATTACTAAACATATGGTTGGGTTGCCTCCCAACAAGCGCTTCTTTACCGTCACTAGCTTGACGGGAAACTCCTTTACGGAGGTTGATAGGGGCTCAGATCTTTACCCCTCATGGTGAACTTTCTTCATGTTCTCTCATGGATTAACTCAACATGTTCCAGAAAGAGGATTCGGCTCACTACGTGTGAAATGACTAGACTCTTAGTGAAGACAACTCTCATGCCAGGTGAGAAGGCTTCAGTTGGAATCTTCTTGTTCCTCCAACCCTTGGGTACTTTTTTCTTCGTACCTCCTTCTTTAGTAGATGGTGATGGATGGCCAACACCAAACTTAGGTTTGATGTCAGGGGGCTCTATAATGCTCTCTACTGAGAGAGAAGGTTGTAACACTAAGTGTTGCACAATAGTACCTCCTTTGTCTGATGGAGACTTAGGGTTAGGGATCTTAAACAGGATGTGATCCTCATGCAACCTCAAGATTAGCTCTTATTTTTCCACATCAATCAAGGCCTTCACAGTGGCTAGAATAGGCCTTCCAAGGATGATGGAGTCATCTCTGTCCTCCCTAGTATCTAGTATCACGAAGTCCACCGGGAGGTAAAGGTCTTCAACCTCTACAAGAACGTTTTCCACCATGCCATTTGCACGTTTTAGGGACATATCTGCCATCTCTAATGAGATTATGGTGGGCAACACCTCTTGGATCCCTAACTTCTTCATTACAGAGGGAGGTATGAGGTTGATGCTTGAGCCAAGGTCGCATAGTGCCTTCTTAAAGGTGATGGTCCCTATAGTATAAGAAATCAGGAAACTTCCAGGATCTAAAGAAGAGAGAGAAAGAAGAATTAAAGTGACACCAAACTTTTAAAATTAAAATAAGCTAAAACAACTAATGAACTAACAAGATTTAAAAATAAGATAGAAGTTTTAATTTTGAAAATTTTTTAAAATTAAAAAGAAGAAGGCAAAAGGAAATTTTGAAATTCAAAAATTAGGAAGATAAGGTCAAGAGAGAGAAATAAAATAAGATAAGATTTGAAAATTTAAAGATTTTAAAATTTAAATTTGAAGAAAAGAAAGAAAGACTAAAAACCACTAAACTTTTAAATTTTGAATTTTAAAATAAAATAAGAAAAGATTTTAAAATTTAAATTTAATGGAAAGAAAATCTAACAAAATACTAAACTTTTTAAAAGTTGAATTCTAAAAGAAAGATAAGATAATAAAATTTTGAAATAAAAAAAAAGATAAGATAAAAGATTTAAAGATCAATAAACGATAAACAAGATAAGGTTAAAGAAAATCAAATGAAACAAAAAGAACACTAAAAATACACCAAACTTAAAATTTAAAACCAAGATAAGAAAAAGATTTTTAAAATTTTCGAATTAAAAATTTTTTTTGAATAATTAAAAAGAAAGGACAAACACTAGAGGGACACCAAACATTAAAATTTTAGAATCAAACAAAATTTTCAAAAATTAGAGAGAGAAACACTAAAGGACATTAAAATTTTAAAAATTAAAAAAAAGGAAAATAACACAAAAAGAAAAGAAACCAAGGTCAATTTTTTTTTCAAGAAACTCAAAAAAAAAAAAAAGAAAAGTCAATAAATATCAAAAGGACACCAAACTTAAGATTTGACACAGGACTCAAACAAAAAAAAATATGACTAAAGATGAAAAAAAATTTTGAAAAATTTTGAAAAAAGAAAATAAAGAACACAATTTAAAAGAAAAACAGTAAAAAGTACCTGATATAAGGAGCAAGACAACCAGTAGTTTGTCAATCTCGAACAATCCCCGGCAACGGTGCCAAAAACTCGATCCGCAAAATTAGAACTCGCACAACTTCACCGGCAAGTGCACCGGGTTGTCCAAGTAATACCTTAGTTGAGAAAGGGTCGATCCCACGAGAATTGTTGGATTGAGTAAGCAATGGTTATCTTGCAGATCTTAGCCAGCCGAATAGAAAGATAATTGTTGTTGTTGTAGGCGCATAAAACAAAACAATAAAGAAAGCAATAAAGAACTGATATAAAAACAGTAATGAGAAATCAGTTAAGGCTCTGGTGATGCTTTATCTTTCTGGATTAACACTTCTTACTGTCTACTTCAATAACGAATGATTCATTCTATGGTAAAACTGTAAGTGATTAACGCCATGGATCATGGTCAGTTAATCTCCTCTAATCCATATCCAACGCCATGGATCGTGGTCATTCAATATGAATGAGGGTGAAGCTCACGCAATTTATTCTCTCTTGATCCTACTCAAAATGCAACAGACAAGGTCAAATCCTCTAGATCGGAGAATAAAGCTCAATGTTCCAGCTTTAGCGCCACAGAAACCTCAACACCTGTAACTAACGAGATTATATGTCACATATCCCAATTAGCCCAGATGAATTATTGGTCTAGGTGATGCATTCTGATGAGCGGATATTTTATACGCTTTTTCACATCATTTTCATATAGTTTTTAGTAGTTTTTATTTAGTTTTTTTTAAGTTTTTATAAGTTTTAGTGTTAAATTCACATTTTTGGATTCTACTATGAGTTTTTGTGTTTTTGGACAATTTCAGGTATTTTCTGGCTGAAATTGAGGAGCTGGAGCAAAAGTCTGATTCAGAGACAAAGAAAGCACTGCAGATGTTGTCCGGATCTGATCTGCCTGCATTCGGAAGAGCTTTTCTTCAGCTACGGAAGTCAAAATTGAGCGCTCTTTATGGCTTTGGAAATCTGATTTCCAGAACTTTCCAGCAATATATAATAGTCCATTCTTTGCTTCGGATTAGAACGCCCAAAACTGGCGTCCAACACCAGCTACCTGTCCCCTTCCTGGCGTCCAGTGCCCAAAAGAGCAGAGACCAATGTACAAACGCCCAAAGAGGACCCCCTAGCTAGCGTTCCACGCCCAAGAGACCTCGTAGAATATGGATCTCATCAATGCTCAGCACAAACACTCACCAAGTGGGCCCCAGAAGTAGATTTAAGCACTAAATATACTGTCTTACCCTTACTAGTCATCTGTTTAGTATTTAAGGGATTTCATTTATGTAATTTAGAGTTTTTTAGACACTTTCAGTCATCATACAAATTTATCATTGTTTTTACTTTAGTATGAGTTTCTAAACCTCCTAGGTTGAGGGGAGGAGCCCTGCTGAGTCCTATGAATTAATAAAAGTATCATTGTTTTTTATTCGATCCGTGTTTGATCTATTTCTAAGATGTATATCCGATCTTCATCGTGGTGAATAGGATGATCTGACAAATTAGCTCTGTTCATCACATTAAGATGAACGTGTCTGACAAAAACCCACGTCTACTTGAGTTTGTATGAATACTTGGAAGGAAAGCACGAGCCAACAGCTATGTTTATACATCTCTCAGACGGCTAATCCACGACTTTGTTGGGGACTTCTCGAGACAACAGTTCAGCCGATTTCCAGGGAGATTAGGGTCTCTGTAGTAGAGGCTAGAATCCATAGATGCAGCATTCTCTGATATGGAAGATCCGACCTTGTCTGTGGCGTTTTGAGTAGGATCATTAAGGAGAATGGACTGTACGCGCTTCACCCTCAAGTAGAGATGGATCCGCACTAAACATGGGGTTCAGATTTGGAGGAGTATTGGCAGATGCTCAAACTAGTGCCAATCACATACAGCCTGCAATTGAAGAAATCACTCACAAGCAAGGAGAGCAGTACTACCAGAGTTAATTCAGAAAGACAAAGTAACTCCGACTCTAAACTCTATTCCTATAAGCATTTTCTACCTCTTTTTCTTTATTCAGCATTAAATAGTTTCTCTTGATGAATGAAAACCAACAACTTTCTGATTCTTCCTGACTAAGACCTGCAAGATAACCATAGCTTGCTTTAAGCCACAATCCTCGTGGGATTGACCCTGACTCGCTCAGGTATTATTTGGACAACCCGATGCACTTGCTGGTACTACCGCTGTATGGAAGTGTGGGGTTTGCGTACACGCGCACCAAGTTTTTGGCGCCATTGCCGGGGATTGTTAAGTTTGGACAAACTGGCGGATTGTCTTGCTCCCTAGATCAGGTAATTTTTATTTTTGTTTAAGTCATTTTAGTTTTCGTTTTCTTCTTTTTTTTCGAAAAATTTAAAAACTTTTTCAAAAAATTTTTTTTCTTTTCTTTATTCAATTTATGTTCTTGTTGAGTCTTTGATTTTTGCAAGAGCATAACTTTGATTAAAGTCTTTTATTTTTATTTTCTTCTTCTTCAAATTTTCAAAAATTTAAAAACCTTTTTCAAAAATATTTTTATTTTTGTAGTTCAATTGGCTGCATTGTGTTCATGTTCTTGGTAATTTTTGTTTCTTTGAGTCTTTCTTTCAAAAAAATTTTCAAAAATAATTTTTCTTTAGTTTAATCTTGTGTCAAGTCTTTAAGTTTGGTGTTTTTCTTGTTTATTTTCTTTAATTTTTGAAAATTTGCTTTTGGTTTTCTAAAAATTTTTAAGTTTCGTGTTCTTTTTATGTTCTTGAGTTCTTTGAGTCTTTAAATTTTGTTCTTCATGTTCTTGTGAGTCTTGAAGGTGTTCTTGAGTCTTGTATGTGTCTTGATCTTAAAATTTTTAAGTTTGGTGTCCCTTGGTGTTTCACTCCAAAAATTTTCGAAAATTAGGGGTGCTAGATCTAAAAATTTTAAGTCTTGTGTTTTTTTTGTATTTTTCTTTTTCATCAATAAATTCAAAAATAAAAAAATATCTTTTCTAACTTAATTTAATCATAATTTTCGAAAATTACATATAAAAATTCAGATTTCAATTTTTAAAATTTTATCTTATCATATCTTAGTTGTCAAATTTTCAAAAATCAAAATTTTCACAATTAAAAATCTTATCTTTCTCAAAAATCTTATCTTTTTTCAAAATTTATCATACCTTTTTCAAAATTTAAAAATCTTATCTTATCTTTTTCAAAATTCAAATCATATCTTTTTCAAAAAAATTTTAATTTCTTATCCTATCTTATTTTTAAAATTCAAATCTTTTCTCATCTTATCTTTTATTTTTATTTTTGTTTTTATCTTTTCTCAATTAATATCTTATCTTCTCTCTCATATTTTTTAAAACCACCTAACTATCTTTTCCCTCTCTCAATTTTCAAAAATTATATCTCCTTCTTCTCTCTCTTCTTTTTCAAAACCTCCTAACTTACTCTTCCTTCCTTAATTTTCGAAAATAGCATCTTCTTCTCTCTCTCTCTCTCTCTCTCTCTCTTATTTTTCAAAACCACCTAACTAATTTTCTTCTCTCTTAAATTTTGAAAATTTCTCTCTCTTCTCTCGACTTCTATTTTTTGAAAATCAATATTTAAATTTTAATTCTTTTTAAATTAATAACCTAATTTTCAAAAATAATTAAATAAATAAAAACAAAAAAAATTGTTTTAATTCTTACTTACTTTTTCTATTTATACTTCTTCTCTTCTCATATCTATTTATTCGAACTCTATTTCCTTCTCTTGCTCTACCTTAACTTTTTTATCTTCTTCCCTTTCTTCATCACATATAACTAGAAGCTCTTTGATCCAAGTGGCACAAAAAGCTTTCTTCCTTTCTCTTCTCTTTTATTCTATCTACTTTTATTTACTCTTATCTACTATTTCCAAGGTATTTTTTTATCTACTCTTGTCTACTTATTTTTTATTTTTATTTTTTTATCTTCTTCTTCATCTCTACTTCTGGCTTTAAGGAGGAGCTTCTTGTCTATTGGAAGTCTCTTTCTTTTCTTTCTTTTTTATTTTCTTCTTTTTTATGACCAGGAACAGGGATAAAGAACCCCTCTTGACTCCTGATCCTGAACCTGAAAAAACTCTAAGGAGGTATTTACAACTAGCTAAAGCACAACACTCCGGAAGAGACCCTTTAGAAAGTTTTGAACAAGAAACAGGGGACATGGCTGAACCACAAGAGGAGTCTAGAAAGGTCCTTGGTGACTTCACCATGCCTACCTCTAACTTTTATGGCAGAAGCATTGCTGTACCTACCATTGGAGCTAATAATTTTGAGCTTAACCCTCAGTTAGTTTCTCTTCTGTAGCAGAATTGTAAATTCCATGGACTTCCAATGGAAGATCCACATCAGTTCTTAGCAGAATTTTTACAGATCTGTGATACTATAAAGACTAATGGAGTTGATCCTGAAGTCTACAAGCCGATGCTCTTTCCCTTTACCTTAAGAGACAGAGCTAAGTTCTGGCTGGATGCCTAGCCTAGAGAAAGTCTTGACTCTTGGGAAAAGCTAGTTAATGCTTTTCTGGCTACGTTCTTTCCTCCTCAAAGGATGAGCAAGATTAGAGTGGAAGTTCAAATCTTCAGACAAAGAAAAGGTGAATCCCTGACGTGGCGGAAATTGGCGAGTTAAGAATTGTCATAATTTATGCGTTGCAAGTATAGTCCTCAACCAACCAGAAATCTGCTTATCAATTTAAAAAGGGTGTCACAGAAATTAAAATTAAAATACTGGGAGTATAAATCCCAGGTCGTCTCCCAACGAGTTGCAGGAAAGTGTGCTATTTTATTAATCAGATGGTTTTCAAAAAGATTTGAGTTGAATGACAAGTAATTAAATCAGAGAATTAATGTAAATTAAATAAAAGCCTTGACTAGGAGTAGATTAGTTGGAAGCCCTATTCTTGTTGCAGTACTTTCAAGATTAATTGATAATTGGGGTTGTTCTGTTTAGTTATCCCTTACTAGGTAAGGGAAAGTCAAACAAGTTGGAATGCTGTTTCTATTCACAAGTCCCAATCCGCTTACTTGGAAGGACTGGCGTTAGTGACTAGAGAGCAAACCAATAATAAACCCAATTATAATTTCTCCTTTGAGCACTCCAGCTCAAGGGTTCCTTTCAATCAACTCCCCATCAAGTTAGGGAACTACTCGCTCATTGTGAATGTGGAATTCATAACATAGAAAAGGGAATTAAAGAAAGACATGATAAATAAAACTCTAAGGAATGAACTAAAAATAAAAGTAACTCTTATTTTAATAAATTCTGAAATAATCCAATAGTAAGATTGAAGTAAATTAAAGGACATGGAAGAGTAAAGCCAAGTAAAGAAAACTAAATAGAATGACGAAGTCTTGATGAGGTAATAAATCTTCTCAATATCCCAATGCAAAAAGCAATAGAAAATAAAAATCCTAAGAACTATGAATGTGTAGAGAGAAAACCTAGAGGAGAGGAAAACTAGATCTAAAAAACTAAAACTATCTAGAATGAATGTTGTTGTTGGTCTCTGCATGTTCTCTGGCTCTAGTCTGCTTTTCTGGGCCAAAAAACTGGGTCAAAATAGGGCCTGAAATCGTCCCCAGTGATTCTACAAATTATGCAGATCGCGCACGTCATGCGATCGTGTCATTCTTGCAGACGCGTCATTCGGCGTTTTGCTTCTCCACGCAGACGCGTCGTCCACGCCTCCGAGTCACTTATGCTTTTCCAATCCGCGCGGTCGCATGAGCCATGCGGCCGCGTTACTACGATTTCCTCTCTTTCGCGCGGTCGCGTGAGCCATGCGGCCGCGTCATTTCTCGCTGGTCATCTCCTTAATTTCTTGTGTTCCTTCCATTTTTGCAAGCTTCCTTTCCAATCTCCAACTCATTCGTTCCCTATAAAGCCTGAAACACTTAACACACAGATCACGGCATCGAATGGAATAAAGGAGAATTAAAATACATAATTAAAAGTCTCTAGAAAGCAAGTTTTCCATCGTGTAATGATTTTAGGAAGGAAATATAAATGCATGCTAATTATATGATTAAGTGGGTAAAGATCATGATAAAACCACATAATTAAACACATTATAAACCATAAAATAGTGGTTTATCAACCTCCCCACACTTAAAAATTAGCATGTCCTCATGCTTAGTTGAAGGAGATAAAATAAATAAGTAGGAATATGTGAAACTCATGCAATGCAATGCAACCTATATATGTAAATGCAACTGTATGATTCTTGTCCACTTGATCAAAAGTAAATAAGCTCTTCAAAACAATTACAAATCAAATTCCACTAATTCAATTCTTATACAGTAAGAACAGCTAAAAAAGCAAGAAGATAGCTCATGAAAGTAGGGAACATAGAATTTCAAGCATTGAACCCTCACTGAAGATGTATGTACACTCTAGTTTCTCTAGTGTATAGGGTAATTACTCTATTCTTCTCTAATCATGCTTTCTAATTTTTGTTCTTCTCCTAACCAATCAACAACATTTAATATACCAATGCAAACATCATGAGGTCTTTTCAAGGTTGTAATGGGGCCAAGGTAAGGGTAAGGATGTATATATGGCTAAGTAAGCTTATAAATTGAATCTTTATTTAACCCAAGCTTTCACCTAACCTCTATGTATATTCTATATAACTTTAGAATGCATACCTAGCTACCCAAAAATTCCTTTCACATTCCATACTCATGCATCAACTTTTTATTTTAATTTTATCATACATGCATTGATCCTTGAATTCTTAACTTAATATTGGGGTAATTCTGTCCCCTTATTTATTTATTGAATATTTATTTATTTATTTATTTGTTATAAACTTAAAAATAAACATAGCTTATCAATGCACATAGATTTTTAATTCTTATAGTTTCACATGAGTAGGTATCCAAATTCCCATTATATTATCATGACACATTCCCTTATTATCTTTTGTTCCCACAATTTCCCATACTTGATTGACACACACAATTCTATCTTAAGCTAACCAAAGATTCAATTTGGGATATATATTTGTTTTTCCGCTTAAGGCTAGTAATGTGGTAAAATATAGAACAAATAGGATTTAAAGGCTCAAAGTGGCTAACAAAGGTAATTGAAAGGGGTAGGCTTAATTTGGATAAGTGGGCTAAACAAATAATGGCCTCAATCATATGCAAACATATAAATATCATAAACATTGGACATATAGGATGAGACAAAATATAGATTATAATTATAGAGAAGTAAACACACATGAATAAAACAATTATGGTTAAATAATGTAACCATTCATAAAGGCTCATATCTCACAGGTTGTGTGTTCTTTAGCTCAAAAATTATGTTCCAAATACAACTTCAAGCAAATTTAACATAGAAGTTTTGATTAAAATTAGTGAAATTTTGTTCCAAAGATAGGGTCTTAGAAGAAACTTATTGTCTTTTCAATCAAGCAGAACATGCATGCAACTAACCTATTACTATGCAATTTATCCTATTCTACAAAAGAAAAATCTAACTAAATATCCTAATTTATTGGTGTTTAGGGAAGAGAAATTACCTCCAGAAGTCAGGTACTGACCGACCTCCCCACACTTAAGGCTTTGCACCGTCCTCGGTGCCATCTGTCAGGAACAAAGGTGAATTGGTAGCAGTATCTCCATCATCGGGGCCATCATGGCTCCCTGTGCTGGTAAAGGAAGTGGAGTCCGGGGTGTCTGAGTCCCTGAATTTTCCCAAAATTAGCTCCTTGAGGTATGTGAATCGGCGTTTGTTACGGCACTCTCTCATCTTAGCTTTCTGTTCTTGCCGATCCAACCTTGCAAGTATCTGCTGGAGCAGGTGATTTGTAGTAGGTGCTTGTGGTGTTGAAGAAGGAATATCTTCAACTGGTTCAGTAGGCTGGCTGATAGTGGCGTCTGGTGGTCTGATATATTTCCCATTAGGGACGTATTGATCATCCCGCGGAAGTATGGCTTTGGTGTCCCCAGCTCTGTAGGAGACTCCGGCGGCTGAGACAAGATCTGAGACCAGGGCGGGGAAAGGTAAGTTGTCTGCAATTTATATGTGTCCCATGGGATTCTGGATATGTCTGGGTAGATTCAGAGGTTGGTCTGTAAGGATGTACCATAGAAGAACGGCCATGTCCACAGTGAAGGATGATTCGTGAGTGCTCGGAAAGTCGTAATGGGACATGATCTGTGCCCATACGCGAGCCTCCATGGTAAGTGCTGAAGCCGATATTCCCTTAGGGTGGGTGTAATGGTATCCGTAGATCCAATGGCTGCCAGGTAGTGTGATAACTCTGAGAACGGCGACCCAGTCAAAGTGGTACATCTGGTGCTTGAGTGCGGCTTCTTGAAAGGCGTTTAATCCTTCTGGAACAGAGGGAAGATCTAGAGCTTTTTGGATGGCCTCTTCTGTAATGGCGACTTGCTTCTGGCGGACGTAGACAGACTGCAGGGTTGGTAGGTGGAAGTTGGAGTAGAACTCGACTACCCAAGAAAGATTGACCTGCCTTCGCTGTCTCTGTAGGAAATCCCATTGTCCTCGTGCAATCTGCGGCTTAACAAATGTAGCAATGTGGTTTGGGAGGAGAAGAAGGTATTCATTGTTGTAACTCTTTTCTGCCAGGATGGGGAACATCTGCTCACAGTAGCGATTGGGGAATCACGCATTATCCTTTGCTGGGAAGGCTCTTTCTTTATCATCAACTTTTATAATCCTCTTAATTTTCTTTGTTGAGGGCTTAACCGCAGTTGAAGAGGGTTCTGCCACTAATGCTCTTTTTGTTCCTCTTTTTGCTGGTTGTTTGGGAGTAGCTTTCTCCTTTCCTTTCTTGGTGGCCATCCTGAAAAAGGAAATAGAAAGTAAATTAAATTCAAAGAGATAGAGCAAGGAAGAGGGAGGTATAAGTGATAATCAATGCACAATAAAGAAGAATGACGTTAACACATGGTCATGACTACATGTGGATAGTCATCAATAGAAATATAGCAAGTGCAATGGAGGACAATTAAATGCAAGAGGTTTATTGGCATGCAGGCAAAGGCATGAGTAGCATAGATCAAGCATTTAAATTGTCAAATTGTTATTACTCGTGACAAACTAGCCATCACGTTTGTATTGACAATTAAATTCAATAAATATAATACGAAAGGGAATTTGTGAAAAGCAAGCATTGAATAGTAGAGTAGAATAACTTGGAGAAGTGCATAATGCCATATGGGCTTTTTCACAAACACATAGCATGCATGTAGAATAAGCTCTTGAAAATAAGATTTTGAACATGCAAGCAACCCTTTAAAAAGTAATATATAATTGCCAAACAAAGTCATAATAATCAAAAGCATATAATGAAAAACAATGACTCAAATAAATTTATAACACCAAGTAAAAAGGAAAAAGAAAGAAAGAAAAATAAAATATGAGTAATGAAAGTTAAAAGAAAAGAAAAGAAGATAACATATAAAAATAGGAAGAATAATAGAAGAGTAAAGGGTAGAAGAAGAAAAGAAAAACCTTGCTAATGGGGATGAGAGAGAGTAAAAAGTGAGAAAGAAGGAAGAAGGAAGGAAGGGAGGGAGAAGAAATAAGGAGGGAAAAGAGAAAATAGGATTTGGGGAGAAAAAGATAAGATAATTGGCAAATCAGGAAAACTGTGCGGCGCAAGCGACGTGGTCGCGTGAGGCACGCAGTCGCGCGACTTGCGCTTAAACTGATTGACGCGGTCGCGTCGGTCACGCGGTTGCGTGACCCGTTTTAGGCTAATGGCGCGAGGGCAGCCTCGCGCTCGCACAACTCTCTGTTCAAAATTATTTATTGCCAAATATTGGGTGACGCGATCGCGTGGGGCATGCGATCGCGTGAGTCGTCAATTGTTGCGAGGTGACGCGGTCGCGTGGGGCACGCGGTCGCGTGAGAGGGAGTGCGCATCCAGCGCCAGTCCAGCACCACTCTAGCACAACTTTCGGCTGTGCACCTTTTTTACGTCGAAATCCTAGTCACACGGCCGCGTGAGTGACGCGGTCGCGTGGGAGGCCAGTATTCCCACTCGACGCGGACGCGTTAGCGACGCGGTCGCGTGGGACGATTTGTGCCATTGGCACGCCTCCAGCCACGCTCCTGCGTGACTCTTTGTTCGTTTATTATTTTCTCCCATCTCCTTGCGACGCAGACGCGTTAATGTTGCGGTCGCGTCGCGTAACTTTTTTTTTAAAGGTATGTAAATGTAGATGCACGAAATGTACTAATAAAGAGAAGAGTTATTGAATAGGAAAATTAAAAATAAAGAAGAGAACGATCATACCATGGTGGGTTGTCTCCCACCTAGCACTTTGCTTTAACGTCCGTAAGTTGGACGCTCCACTAGCTCAGTCTTCGGCTATATGGGGATCTTCCAAGAGGAAGATCTCGAGCTCCTTGTTTTTCTTCAGCTACTCGCCATGGTACAGCTTTAAACGATGTCCATTAACTTTGATAAGTTCAGAGCTTGAAGGATGGCTTAGGTGATAAACTCCGTACGGTTCGGCCTTCTCTACTCTGTATGGACCTTTCCATCTTGATCTCAACTTGCCTGGCATGAGCCTCAGTCGAGATTTGTAAAGGAGGACTAAATTCCCATGTTGGAACTCTTTCCTCCTAATGTGCTGATCATGTACAGCCTTCATCTTCTCCTTGTATAGTCTTGAGTTCTCATAAGCTTCTAGGCGAAGGCTCTCCAGTTCCTGCAGTTGCAACTTCTTTTCAGCTCTGGCTCTCTCAATTCCCATGTTGCATTCCTTTACTTCCCAAAAGGCTTTATGCTCTACTTCAACAGGGAGATGACAAGCTTTTCCATAAACTAGGCGGAAAGGACTCATCCCAATGGGTGTTTTGTATGCTGTTCTGTATGCCCAGAGTGCATCTTGTAGCCTGGTGCTCCAGTCTCTTCTATGAGGTTTGACTATCTTCTGCAAGATACGCTTTATTTCTCTGTTTGACACCTCGGCTTGCCCATTAGTCTGAAGGTGGTATGCTGTTGCAACCTTATGAATTATCCCATGCTTCTTCATTAATCCTGTTAGTGTCCTGTTACAAAAATGGGTGCCTTGATCGCTCACGATTGCTCGTGGTGATCCAAAGCGACAGATAATATGGTTTCTCACAAAGGAAACAACAGTGTTAGCATCATCAGTGTGGGTAGAAATTGCTTCCACCCATTTGGAAACGTAATCTACAGCTAACAATATATATAAATAACTATTAGAATTTGGAAATGGACCCATGAAGTCAATGCCCCAAACATAAAAAATTTCACAGAAAAGCATAATTTGTTGAGGCATTTCATCCCTGCTGGAAATATTACCAAATTTCTAGCATGGGAAACAAGATCTACAAAATTCAGCAGCGTGTCTAAAAAGAGTAGGCCACCAGAATCCACAGTCTAAGATTTTTCTAGCAGTTCTTTGAGGGCCAAAATGTCCTCCATTCTCAGATGAGTGACAGGCCTCTAAGATGGACTGGAATTCTGATTAAGGCACACACCGTCTAATTACCTGGTCAGCGCCACATCTCCATAAATATGGGTCATCCCATATATAAAATTTAGACTCGCTTTTTAGCTTGTGTCTTTGATGCTTAGAAATGTTTGGAGGAAAGGTGCGGCTAACTAGATAATTAGCTACAGGTGCATACCAAGGTACTATCTCAGATACTGCTTGCAGGTTATCAAATGGGAAATTATCAGCTATAGGAGTGGAGTCATGTATGATATGCTCAAGGCGACTCAAGTGGTCTGCCACTAAATTCTGGTTACCACTCCTGTCCCTAATTTCCAAATCAAATTCTTGTAATAGCAGTATCCAACGTATAAGCCTTGGTTTGGACTCCTTCTTAGCTAATAAATACTTTAGATCTGCATGGTCTGAATACACTACTACTTTAGTACCAAGTAAATGGGCTCGGAATTTATCCAAAGTAAAAACAGTAGCAAGAAGCTCTTTTCTCAGTAGTAGTGTAATTGGACTGAGCGGCATCTAAAGTTTTAGACGCATAAGCAATAACAAAAGGATCCTTACCTTCACGCTGAGCCAGTGCTGCTCCTACGGCATGGTTGGTAGCATCACATATTATTTCAAATGGTTAGCTCCTGGTCCTCTCACAATTGGAGCTTGAGTCAGGGCGGTCTTCAGCTTATCAAACGCTTGTTTGCAATTTTCACTGAACTCGAACTCAATATCTTTCTGTAGTAGCCTGGATAAGGGAAGTGCTACCTTATTGAAGTCCTTAATGAATCTCCTGTAAAAACCTGCATGGCCAAGGAACGAACGGACTTCCCTCACAGAAGAGGGGTAAGGAAAACTAGAAATAACATCCACCTTTGTTGGATCTACAGAAATGCCAGTATTAGATACAACATGTCCTAGTACAATACCTTGTTTTACCATAAAGTGACATTTCTCAAAATTTAATACAAGGTTTGTACTGACACATCTATCTAATACTCTAGATAATCCATCTAAGCAAAGGCTAAAGGAATCGTCGTATACACTAAAATCATACATACAAACTTCTATACAGTCCTCAATAAGATCTGAGAAAAGACTCATCATGCACCTCTGGAAAGTAGCTGGTGCATTGCACAAGCCAAAGGGCATTCTCTTGTAAGCATAAGTCCCAAAAGGACATGTAAAAGTGGTCTTTTCCTGATTCTCAGGAGCTATATGAATCTGGAAATAACCTGTGTACCCATCTAAAAAACAATAATGTGATTTACCTGACAGGCGATCCAGCATTTGATCAATGAATGGAAGAGGATAGTGATCCTTACAGGTTGCTTGGTTGAGGCGTCTGTAGTCAATGCAGACCCTCCAGGCGTTCTGAACTCTGGTTGTCAGGAGCTCTCCATGCTCATTCTTCACTGCAGTGACTCCAGACTTCTTTGGCACCACTTGTACTGGGCTTACCCATTCACTGTCTGAGATGGAATAGATGATATCTGCCTCAAGTAGTCTGGTCACTTCCTTTTTGACAACCTCTAAGATAGTGGGGTTCAGTCTTCTCTGGGGTTGACGGACAGGTCTTGCTCCCTCTTCTAAAAATATTCTATGCTCACAGACTTGAGGGTTTATGCCTACTATGTCTGCCAAACTCCAACCAATTGCCTTCTTGTGCCTTCTCAGCATACTAAGTAACTGCTCTTCTTGTTGAGAAGTAAGTTCCCTTGCAATGATAACTGGAAACCTCTGCCCATCTTCAAGGTAAGCATATTTGAGGTGTGGAGGAAGGGGTTTTAATTCTAACTTCTGATCATGGTCAGGCTCTAGGTTGTCTGGAGCTGGTAACAGTGGTAGAGCACTGTCATTGTCCTCTGAGAATGTCCCCACACTTGGACCTTGTCCTGCGTGCTTCTCTTCAAATTCCTCCTGATGGAATTCAGCCACGGTTTCATCTATAATGTCACATTTGAGGATAGAGTGATCCTCCGGAGGATGCTTCATAACTCCATTCAGATTGAAGATCACTACTCGGTCATCTATTTCAAAAGAGTATGTTCCTGAAAAAGCATCTAATTTAAACTTTGAGGTCTTCAGAAATGGCCTTCCGAGTAGGATTGATGATGGCTTGTCTGAGTCATTTTGGGGCATTTCCAGGATATAAAAATCAGTGGAGAACATGAGTCCCCTTATGCCCACTAATACATCTTCAGCAACTCCAGCCACTGTAATAATGCTTTTATCTGCTAACACAAAACGAGCTGCCGACCTTTTTATGGGGGGAAGCCTCGAAATATCATATATAGACAAAGGCATTATACTCACATATGCTCCGAAATCACACATGCAATCAGAAAATACTACACCACCAATAGTACAATTAAGCATACAAGGACCTGGTCACTCCACTTTTCAGGTAGACCACCCATTAAAGCAGATATGGAACTTCCTAAAGGAATAGTTTCTAATTCATTAATTTTTTCCTTATGTATACATCTTTTAGAAACTTTGCATACTTAGGTACCTGTTGAATAACATCAAATAGAGGAACAGTTACCTCAACCTTTTTGAATATCTCTACCATTTTTGGATCAGGTTCCAACTTCTTCCTGGGCTTCCTTGCAAGTTGTGGAAAGGGAATAGGAGTGGTGTCTTCTGCAGTGTCTGCACCTTTTGATGCTTCCTCCTGTGGTGGAACTTCTTCTTTTTCAGTTATCTCCTGTATGACTTCTTCCTCTTCAACATCTTCTATTTCCACTACCTCTTTAGCTGAGGTGTGTTCTGGTGGGCTTGGCTCCTCCTGGTTCCTCTCCTGTAGTGTGGTTCCGGACCTTAGGGAGATGGCATTAATACCGCCCTTGGGATTCGGTAATGGTTGAGAGGGAATTTCACTGGAGCTCAAAGGTTGGTTATTGGAGTTATTTATTGATCCAATCTGGGAGACAAGATCTTGCAAAGTAGCGTTCAGACCATTTAGAGTGGCATTAATGTTATTTTCTATGGTCTGTTGTCTCCGATTAATAGATTGTAGTAAGTCATCATTAGCAGAAGAAGAAGGATAGGTAATTTGAGAGGTCTGCTGTTGGGTATTCTGTGGTCTTTGGGATTGCCTCAAGTGAGGTGCTCTGTAAGGCTGGTACTGGTTCTGCTGCCTGTTGTTGGTGCTATTCCACCTCTGATTTCCCTGATTATCTCTGCTTCCTCTCTTGTTGTTGTCCCTCCAATTCTGGTTATAATTGTCATGCCATCCATGGTTGTAATTGCCACTTTGATTGTACCCTTGGTTGGGGCAGTCATAGAAGTTATGAGTGGCTGCCACGGTGTTGTCTTCCTGCTGGAGCTGCGGACATTCATCAGTATAGTGGCTATAATCAGTACAGACTCCGCAAACTCTCTGTGGGACTAACTGTTGGTTTTGCTGTGGTGGAGAAGGTTGAGCTTGCTGAACTTGTTGTTGGTTCAATTGCATCTGCTTCAGCAAGTTGGTCATTTCACAGATACTCTGAGTTAAAGCAGCAGTCTCTCTGCTTGAGGATACTTCTGCAACGGCTTTTGCACGGCCTTGTTTCTGCCTGTATCCCAGTTGGATACAGTTGCTGCGGGTTGAGTGTAGTACCACTCTCTTGCCTTTCCCTCAAGAGAAAATGGGAAGGCTTTCAGCAAAATTGAAGTTTCATCTGCACCATCACGCCTGACAGTAGAACAGGCTACTTGAAAATCTCTTAGGTGCTTGATAGGCTCTTGAGCAGGTAAGCCATGAAACTTGTGCATCAAATTGAGCAGTGCGGTCTTTATTTCAAAGTCTGTAGCCACCGCTGGATGATGCGCTTGAAACAGTTGCATTTAAAAATCAGGGGCTCCAGCCTCCTGGATAGTAACTCTCCTACATGCTGCCATGTCACCTATACGAAATCAACCGAATCGGTAGAACGGGGGCTAGTTTCTTCCTCAAATGATGTTTTAGATCCGCCCTCAGAGAGGACTAACCGATGCCGAGCTTACCTTATTCGTGAAATAGTTCTTTGAATCTCAGGATCGAATACTGGCAAGCTTGGATCAGGAAGTGAATGCGTCATCTAATGAAAGAAACAAGCAGCTCATAGTAGCAAAATAAAATAAAATGCAAATAATTAAAATCCAATCAATAACTTTAGCACTCTATTGCAACTCCCCGGCAACGGTGCCAAAAATTGAAGTGGCGGAAATTGGCGAGTTAAGAATTGTTATAAGATATGCGTTGCAAGTATAGTCCTCAACCAACCAGAAATCCGCTTATCAATTTAAAAAGGGTGTCACAGAAATTAAAATTAAAATACTGGGAGTATGAATCCCAGGTCGTCTCCCAATGAGTTGCAGGAAAGTGTACTATTTTATTAATTAGATGGTTTTCAAAAGATTTGAGTTGAATGACAGGTAATTAAATCAGATAATTAATGTAAATTAAATAAAAGCCTTGACTGGGAGTAGACTAGTTGGAAGCCCTATTCTTGTTGCAGTACTTTCAAGATTAATTGATAATTAGGGTTGTTCTGTTTAGTTATCCCTTACTAGGTAAGGAAAAATCAAACAAGTTGGAATGCTGTTTCTATTCACAAGTCCCAATCCGCTTACTTGGAAGGACTAACGTTAGTGACTAGAGAGAAAACCAATAATAAACCCAATTACAATTTCTCCTTTGAGTACTCCAGTTCAAGGGTTCCTTTCAATCAACTCCCCATCAAGTTAGAGAACTACTCGCTCATTGTGAATGTGGAATTCATATCATAGAAAAGGGAATTAAAAAAAGACATGATAAATAAAACTCTAAGGAATCAACTAAAAATAAAAGTAACTCTTATATTAATAAATTCTGAAATAATCCAATAGTAAGATTGAAGTAAATTAAAGGACATGGAAGAGTAAAGCCAAGTAAAGAAAACGAACTAGAATGACGAAGTCTTGATGAGGTAATAACTCTTCTCAATATCCCAATGCAAAAAGCAATAGAAAATAAAAATCCTAAGAACTATGAATGTGTAGAGAGAAAACCTAGAGGAGAGGAAAACTAGATCTAAAAAACTAAAACTATCTAGAATGAATGTTGTTGTTGGTCTCTGCATGTTCTCTGGCTCTAGTCTGCTTTTCTGGGCAGAAAAAATGTGTCAAAATAGGGCCCGAAATCGTCCCCAGCGATTCTGCAAATTATGCAGATCGCGCGTGTCACGCGATCGCGTCATTCATGCGGACGCGTCATTCGGCGTTTTGTTTCTCCACGCAGACGCGTCGTCCACGCCTCCGTGTCACTTATGCTTTTCCAATCCGCGCGGTCGCGTGAGCCATGCGGCTGCGTCACTACGATTTCCTCTCTTTCGCACGGTCGCGTGAGCCATGCGGCCGCGTCATTTCTCGGTGTTCATCTCCTTAATTTCTTGTGTTCCTTCCATTTTTGCAAGCTTCCTTTCCAATCTCCAACTCATTCGTGCCCTATAAAGCCTGAAACACTTAACACACAGATCACGGCATCGAATGGAATAAAGGAGAATTAAAATACATAATTAAAAGTCTCTAGGAAGCAGGTTTTCCATCGTGTAATGATTTTAAGAAGGAAATATAAATGCATGCTAATTATATGAGTAAGTGGGTAAAGATCATGATAAAACCACACAATTAAACACATTATAAACCATAAAATAGTGGTTTATCAATCCCTCTATGAAGCTTGGGAAAGATACAAGAAACTGATTAGGAGATGTCCTCCTGACATGCTCTCAGAATGGTCCCTCGTAGGCGTGTTCTATGATGGCTTGTCTGAGATATCCAAGATTTCCTTGGATAGCTCTGCATGTGGATCTCTCCACTTGAAGAAAACACCTGCAGAAGCTAGAGAACTCATTGAGATGGTTGCAAATAACCAATTCATGTACACCTCTGTATGCCCAAGTGTTTGGCCCTTCACCTCCTTCTCTAGAAAATTGAACTAGCGTGCCACGCCCTGGAGTTCAAGTGGCACGCCCATATTAGTGTGTTTCCTTTGAGCTTGGCGTGCCATGCTTAGGTCCTCAAGTGGCACGCCCAAGTGTTGGATTAGAGTTGGCATGCCACGCCTTCGATACCAAGTGGCACGCCCAGTGTGTAACCTCTTCTGGCGTGCCACGCCCACAAGCTCAAGTGGCACGCCCCATGGTGTACAATGAAGTTGGCGTGCCACGCCCAGTCTGGCGTGCGACGCCCACTTTGTGGCCTTCAACTTTGCTCTCTGGAAAATGTAGCTGGCGTGCCACGCCTGACTCCTAGCATGCTACGCCCATGTTAAAGCTTTGAGAACCTTCTCTGGAAAATACAACTGGCGTGCCACGCCTGGCTCTTGGCGTGCCACGCCCATATACTTTCATGGCGTTTGTTTCAAGTGGCATGTCCAGCTTCACACGCCCAGTTTATTTTGTTGTTTTCTTCCCTTTTTGTTGCTCTTTTCACCGAAAATTCAACACAACCCATTTCAAAGCAATATACCATAATATTTATCATTTGATTCATGAAATTGCATTGATTTAATGAAATTATGTTCTTTTTATGGTCCTTTTTGATAGGAAAAAGGGGTAGAGGATGCAAGTCATCACCCTCCGACTTTCAGGGGAACCTTAAATCCCACTGATGCAGATAATTGGATTCAGGCTATGGAACGAGCGTTGCAGGCTCAACAGGTTCCTAAAGAGCAATGTGTTTAGTTTGGAACTTATCAGCTGCAAGGTGAGGCTCAGTATTGGTGGCAGGGAACACGACGTATCCTACAACCTGATGGCGCTGTGATTTCTTGGGAGGTTTTTTCAGACAGAGTAAAAGAAATACTTTCCTAATTCAGTCAGAAATGCTAAGGAACTTAAATTGATGCAATTAAAGTAGGGTCAGATGACTGTTACTGAGTATACTAGCAGGTTTGAGGAGTTATGTCGCTTTTCTCGTACCTGTCAGGGTGCGCCTGAAGATTTTGCTGAGTGGAAATGTATCAAGTATGAGGGAGGTCTTCGGAACGATATTCTGAGCTTCGTTGCTCCAATGGAGATCAGAGTGTTTTCTGAGTTGGTGAATAAGAGTAGGGTGCCTGAAGAATGTGTGAGGAAGGCGACAGCAGAGAAAGGGAGTTTGAGGGTACCTTTCCCGAGGTCTTCAGGGAGGAACTTTGCTTTGAGAGGTAAGAATTTCAAGTGTGGAAGCTTTGTTCCACAGCAAAGTCAAGGCCAGGGTAATTACAGGAGGCCGAATACTAATGTTAATCAGGGAAGAAGGTTTGGAAAGCAGCCACAGCAGGATTTGAACTGTCAGAGGTGCGAGAAGTATCATCCTGGAGTTCCATGAAGGTTAGGACTTTGAGTATGTTATTTTTGTGGACAACCTGGGCCTATGGTCAATTATTGTCCGGAGAAGAAGAAGCATGAGACTGGCAGAGTACAACAGCTAGGGAGAGTGTATACCACTTCTGCAGCAGGTGTTGGGGGATCTGAGACACTAATTAGAGGTAACTGTGAAATGGCTGGGAAAATCTTAAATGCTTTATTTGATTCAGGAGCAACTCATTTGTTTATTGCATTTCAAAAGGCTAATGAGTTAGTGTTTCTCCGTGGAGAGCGCCAGTGTTACTGGTAAAGAAGTAGGATGTGAGTATGCGCTTGTGTGTCGATTATTGGCGATTAAATAAGATCACTGTGAAGAATAAATATCCGCTACCTAGAATTGATGACCTAATGGATCAGTTACAAGGTGTCGGTGTATTTTCTAAGATTGATTTGCGATACGGGTATTGATAAACCTCTATTTCATGGTTTATCTTGTGCTCATTTGAGTAGTTTTTATCAACTCATTATCCACTTATTCATACTACTTGCATGGTTTTACATTTGCCTTCCTAATTATGTGCTTTGATTGAAAACATGCTTCTTTGGCCTTAAGTTCCCTATGTTTAATCCTCTCTTATTACCATTAGATGCCTTGATATGTGTGTTAAGTGATTCCAGAGATTACAGGGCAGGAATGGCTCAGAGGATAGAAAGGAAGCATGCAAAAGTGGAAGGAATACAAGAAGCTGGAGAAACTGCTAAGCTATCCAGCCTGACCTCTTCGCACTTAAACGGCTATAATTTTAGCTACAGAGATCCAAACGACGCGGTTTTAGTTGCGTTGGAAAGCTAACGTCTGGGGCTTCGATTTCAGATATAATATGCAATAGTTGCTCTGACGCTAGGTGACACGACCGCGTGCTCCATGCGGCCGCGTCGCAGTGACGAAAAACCAGCGTGGCAGATTTCGCAACCAGCGATTTCTGGGCTGTTTTTGACCCAGTTTTCGGCCCAGAAAGCATAGATTGGAGACTATAAAGTGGGGGAATGCATCCATTCATAAGGAAGCTTTCATTTTCACAATTTTAGGAGTAGATGTAGTTTTTAGAGAGAGAGGTTATCTCCTCTCTCTTAGGATTAGGATTTAGGATTTCACTTAGTTTTAGGAGTGGCTCTCAATCCCAGGTTCTTTATTTTTATTTATTTTTCTAATTTAATTTATGAACTCTTTCATGTTACATATAATTTTCTTAATTAATGTTATTTGAGGTATTTCAGATTTAAGATTGCTTTGCTTTATTTATATTGATGCTTTTAATTTAATTTAGATATTTTTTCTCCTTTTTGGCTTTGGTCAAGTGATTGGTAGTACTTGAGTTATCAAACTCAGCAAGTAATTGAAATTGGCAGATTCTGCTTGAGCTAGAATTGCTCTAACACTAGTCTCTTCACAGGAGTTGACTAGGACTTGAGACTCAAGCTAATCAGTCCACTTAACCTTCCTTTGTTTAATAAAGGCTGACCAAGTGGGATTAAAACCCAATTCTCTTCACACCTGATAAGGATAACTAGGATAGGAATTCCAATTCTTATACCTTGCCAAGAGATTTTATTATTATTATTTTATTTTACTTGTCATATAACATATCCCCTCCTTACTTCCAAAACCCCAATTTACAAACTCATAACCAATAATAAGAACATACCTCCTTGCAATTCCTTGAGAAGACGACCCGAGGTTTAAATACTCGGTTATCAATTTTAAAGGGGTTTGTTACTTGTGACAACCAAAACATTTGTATGAAAGAAATTTTGAAGGTTTAGAAACTATACTTGCAACGAGGATTTATCCGCAAATTTCTAGACCACGCAAAAGTTCCTCTCAACAAAATGGCGCCGTTGCCGGGGAATTGCAAATGTGTGCCTTATTATTGGTTATTGTAAATATTTTTCAAAAAATAAATTTCAAATTTTTATCTTCAAATTTCAATTTTAAAAATTCAAAATTCAAATTTTAATTTTCAAATTCAAAAATTTGAATTTCAAATTTGCTTTTATTTTTGTTTTTAAATTTTTATTAACTAATTATGAGTTCTCACCCCTCTCGCTTCAAGTTTGATTCCAATGTTGTTGTTATGAATGGAAACTATAATGAGAACAGGCATCAAGGTTGGAAGAATCAAAGCTGGGAGGAGCCACAAGGATGTGATCAACCTTCATGGCAACAACCACCTCCAATGGACTATCAACAACCACCACCATATGCATATGAACCCTTTCCTCAACATGACTTTGGACCACCATACTCACAAGCCCCTTTCCACTATTCACCTCCATATGACCCTAACCCACATCCACCATACCAACCACCTTATGAGCCAAATAAACCATACACAGAACCACCACCTTTCCAACACAACTACTCTCATGAACCACCACCTTAATATTCACCATGTCCATATCATTATCAAGATGAACCACCTTCCTATTATGAACCCTCTCTCCCAACCAATGAATCCTCACATCCACCCCAACCTCCAATGGATGACAGACTTCGTGTTATTCTTCAAAGGCAAGAAAGGATGAATAAGAGTGTGCAAAATTTCGCGGCCGCCTTCGGCGAGTTAGTAAATATAATAGCTTCCCAATATCTGAGCACTCAAAGAACTCCCATGGCTACATATGGAGAATCAAAAGAAGAGCAAAGCATAAAGGAAACACTAGAAACTTCGGTGGACAATGAGGAACATGGCTTTCTATTGGAACAAGTGGAGGAAGCCATAATAGTTGCAGAGGAAGAAGTGGTTGAAGACTTAGGAGATGCTGAACCTCCATGGGAAAGTCAAGTTATAAAACCTCTTTCCAAGGCGATTGAAATTGATGCTGAGGAGGGTGTACAATCTCCAATGCATATCATGACTAAGGACTTGGAAGAGGTCGATTAAGAGATGGAGATTAAAGATGAAGAAGCACAGCCTCTCATGCCCTTGGTAAGTAATGAAGAAGAGATTGAATTGGAAGAAAGCTACCAAGAGGAAGAGGTTGAAATTAAAGAAGTTTGCAAAGAGGTGAAAGTTGTCAAAGAGCACAAGGGAATGGAGCTTGAAATCACCTTGCCAAAGCTATTGGGGACCCCTCCCCCTAAGTTGCCATCATCCTTCACAACATTCAAGTGGGTAAAACTCATATCCCCTAGCTTTCTAATTCCACTTGAATATGGTCTACTGGAGACGGATGGTCAACTTAGAGCTCTTTGTGGCATAAAGAGTAAGAGGAAGATGGTCAGTGGTAAGAATTGTCCTGCTAGGTTCATCATGGTTGGAAGCTTTAAGTTTAAATACAAAGGTTGGTGTAAAGCTCAATTGAATGGGTCTAGGAAGTTGTTTGGACGCTTCAGTGAGAATTCTAAAGCTGAACCACCCGGATGGAATCATGATAATCAACTTGAAGACGGGTGCAAAAGCAAGGTTTGGGACCCCATAATTCATTCCAACAATCAACACTCTTGGGGCCTGATGAGCGGATAATTTATACGCTTTTTGGCATTGTTTTTAGTATGTTTTTAGTAGGATCTACTTACTTTTAGGGATGCTTTTATTAGTTTTTATGTTAAATTCACATTTCTGGACTTTAGTATGAGTTTGTGTGTTTTTCTGTGATTTCAGGTATTTTCTGGCTGAAATTGAGGGACTTGAGCAAAAATCAGATTCAGAGGTTGAAGAAGGACTGCTGATGCTGTTGGATTCTGACCTCCCTGCACTCAAAGTGGGTTTTCTGGAGCTACAGCATTTAAAATGGCGTGCTTTCAATTGCGTTGGAAAGTAGACATACAGGGCTTTCGAGAAATATATAATAGTCCATACTTTGCCTGAGTTTAGATGACGCAAAAGGGCGTTGAACGCCAGTTCTACGCTGCAGTTTGGAGTTAAACGCCAGAAACACGTCACGAACCAGAGTTGAACGCCAAAAACACATTACAACTTCGCGTTCAACTCCAAGAATGACCTCTCCACGTGTAAAATTCAAGCTCAGCCCAAGCACACACCAAGTGGGCCCCGGAAGTAGATTTATGCATCAATTACTTACTTCTGTAAACCCTGGTAACTAGTTTAGTATAAATAGGACTTTTCACTATTGTATTAGAGATCTTTGATCAGTTTTATGCTATCTTAGACTTTCATGGGGGCTGGCCATTCGGCCATGCCTGGACCATTATCACTTATGTATTTTCAAACGGTAGAGTTTCTGCACTCCATAGATTAAGGTGTGGAGCTCTACTGTTCCTCATGATTTAATACAAAGTACTACTGTTTTTCTATTCAATTCAACTTATTCCGCCCCTAAGATATCCATTCGTTCCCAAGAACATGATGAACGCGTGCCTGACAAACACTTTCGTTCTACATGCAAACAAGCTTGAATGAATATCTCTTAGATATCTAATACAGGGGACCGAGTCCGAGTTATTAGTATCTTCGTGGTATAAGTTAGAACCCATGGATGGCCATTCCTGAGATCCAGAAAGTCTAAACCTTGTCAGTGGTATTCCGAGTAGGATCTGGAAAGGGATGGCTGTGACGAACTTCAAACTCGTGAGTGCTGGGCGTAGTGACAGACGCAAAAGGATAGTAAATCCTATTCCAGTATGAATGAGAACCTCCGGATGATTAGCCATGCCGTGACAGAGCATTTGGACCATTTTCACAGAGAGGATGGGATGTAGCCATTGACAACGGTGATGCCCTTACAGAAAGCTTGCCATGGAGAGGAGTAAGACTGATTGGATGAAGACAGTGGGAAAGCAGAGATTCAGAGGAACGAAAGCATCTCTATACGCTTATTTGAAATTCTCACCAATGAATTACATAAGTATTTCTATCTTTATTTTCTGTTTATTTATTATTATTATTCGAAAATACTATAACCATTTGATATCCGCCTGACTGAGATTTACAAGGTGACCATAGCTTGCTTCATACCAACAATCTCCGTGGGATCGACCCTTACTCACGTAAGGTTTTATTACTTGGACGACCCAGTGCACTTGCTGGTTAGTTGTGCGAAGTTGTAAAGTTATGTTTGGACCATGGTATTGTGCACCAGTTATTGGCGCCATTGCCAGGGAGAGAACGAACAACAAATTTTACAACCTCAGAGTAACAATTTCGCATAACAAGTTTTTGGCGCCGTTGCCGGGGATTGTTCGAGTTTGGACAATTGACGGTTCATCTAATTGCTCAGATTGGGTAATTTTCTTATAATTTTATTTTCAAAAAGTTTTCAAAAAATTTTTCAAAAATATTTTCTTCTTTTTCGTTTTTCCCAAAAAAATATTTTCAAAAAAAAAATTATATACTTTTTTTCTTCAGAATTTTTAAGAATGAATTCTAGAGTTTCATGAAGCATGTAGAATCCTGGCTGGCTGTAAAGCCATGTCCAAATTCCTTTGGACTGAGGATTCAACTAATCACTTCAATGCATGTAATAGCATACTAAAGCTTGGCTGGCTATTAAGTCATGTCTAACCCTCAGATTGGAGCTCTAGACTAAAGAGCACAAGATTCCTGGAATTCATATTAAAAATTTTGGAATCGTTATTTTTCTTTTTCACATTAATTTTCGAAAAATCCAAAAAAAAAATTCATAAAATCATAAAATCAAAAATATTTTGTGTTTCTTGTTTGAGTCTTGAGTCAATTTTTAAGTTTGGTATCAATTGAATTTTTTCTAAAATTCTTTATGCATTTTTTTTTTCCAAAATTCATGCATTCATAGTGTTCTTCATGATCTTCAAGTTGTTCTTGGCCAGTCTTCTTGTTTGATCTACATATTTTCTTGTTTTGTGTCTTTTCTTGTTTTTCATATGCATTCTTGCATTCATAGTGTCTATACATGAAAAATTTCTAAGTTTGGTGTCTTGCATGTTTTCTTTTCTTGAAAATTTTTCAAAAATAAGTTCTTGATGTTCATCTTGACATTCATAGTGTTCTTGGTGTTCATCTTGACATTCATAGTGTTCTTGGTGTTCATCTTGACATTCATAATGTTCTTGCATGCATCACATGTTTAGACCCAAAATTTTCATGCATTGCATCATTTTCATGTTTTTCTCTTTCATCATTAAAAATTCAAAAATTCAAAAAATATCTTTCCCTTTTTCACTGATAAATTTCGAAAATTTGGATTGACTTTTTCAAAAATTTTTAAAATGTAGTTGTTTTTATGAGTCAAATCAAATTTTCAATTTAAAAATCTTATCTTTTTTCAAAATCTTTTTCAAAAATCAAATCTTTTTTATTTTTCTTATTTATTTTCGAAAATTTTAAAAATATTTTTCAAAAATTTTTTTCTTAATTTTATATCAAATTTTTGAAAATATTATCAACAATTAATGTTTTGGTTAAAAAATTTCAAGTTTGTTACTTACTTGTTAAGAAAGATTCAAACTTTAAGTTCTAGAATCATATCTTGTGATTTCTTGTGAATCAAGTCATTACTTGTGATTTTAAAAAATTCAAATCTTTTTCAAAACTAATTTTAATCATATCTTTCTATCATATCTTCCTTAAATCATATCTTTTTCAAAAAAAAATTTGATTTTAAAATATCTTTTCTAACTTCTTATCTTCTTATCTTTTAAAAAATTTGATTTTTAAAATTTGTTTCAACTAACTAATTAACTTTTTGTTTGTTTCTTATCTCTTTCAAAACTACCTAACTAACTATCCTTCTCTAATTTTCGAAAATACTTCCCTCTTTTTCAAAATTTCTTTTTAATTAACTAATTAATTTAATTTTTTATTTTAATTTTATTTCATTCCTAATTTTCAAAAATTACTAACCTTTTTCAAAAACTATTTTCGAAATTTAACTTTAAATTTTAATTTTTAATTTTCAAAAATCATCTCACCTCTCATCTCCTTCTATTTATTTATTTATTTACTAACACTTCTCCTCATCTCATATCTCTGCTCCCCTCACCCTTGTGTTTGGATTCTCCTCCCTTCTCTTTCTTTACATTACATTCTTTTCTTCTTCTACTCACACAAAGGAGTCTCTATACTGTGACATAGAGGATTCTATATTTTCTTTGTTATTCCCTTCTTTATCATATGAGCAGGAGCAAGGAAGAGAACATTCTTGTTGAAGCAGATCCTGAACCTGAAAGGACTCTGAAAAGGAAACTAAGAGAAGCTAAAATACAACAATCCAGAGACAACCTTACAGGAATTTTCGAACAGGAAGAGGAGATGGCAGCTGAAAATAATAATAATGCAAGGAGGATGCTTGGTGACTTTACTGCACCTAATTCCAATTACATGGAAGAAGCATCTCCATCCATACCATTGGAGCAAACAATTTTGAGCTTAAACCTCAATTAGTTTCTCTGATGCAACAAAACTGCAAGTTTCATGGACCTCCATCTGAAGATCCCTTTCAGTTCGTAACTGAATTCTTGCAGATATGTGAAACTGTTAAGACTAATGGAGTAGACCCTGAAGTCTACAGGCTCATGCTTTTCCCATTTGCTGTAAGAGACAGAGCTAGAATATGGTTGGACTCTCAACCTAAGGATAGCCTGAACTCTTGGGATAAGCTGGTCAAGGCTTTCTTAGCCAAGTTCTTTCCTCCTCAAAAGCTGAGTAAGCTTAGAGTGGATGTTCAAACCTTCAGATAGAAAGAAGGTGAATCCCTCTATGAAGCTTGGGAGAGATACAAGGAACTGACCAAAAAGTGTCCTTCTGATATGCTTTCAGAATGGACCATCCTGGATATATTCTATGATGGTCTATCTGAATTAGCTAAGATGTCATTGGATACTTCTGCAGGTGGATCCATTCACCTAAAGAAAACGCCTGCAGAAGCTCAAAAACTCATTGACATGGTTGCTAATAACCAGTTCATGTACACTTCTAAGAGAAATCCTGTGAGTAATGGGACGCCTCAGAAGAAGGGAGTTCTTGAAATTGATACTCTGAATGCCATATTGGCTCAGAATAAAATATTGACTCAGCAAGTCAATATGATTTCTCAGAGTCTGAATGGAATGCAAGCTGCAACCAACAGTACTCAAGAGGCATCTGCTGAAGAAGAGGCTTATGATCCTGAGAACCCTGCAATAGCAGAGGTGAATTACATGGGTGAACTATAAGGAAACACCTATAATCCCTCATGGAGAAATCACCTAAATCTCTCATGGAAGGATCAACAAAAGCCTCAACAAGGCTTTAATAATGGTGGAAGAAATAGGTTTAACAATAGTAAACCTTTTCCATCATCTTCTCAGCAACAGACAGAGAACTCTGAACAAAATACCTCTAATTTAGCAAACTTAGTCTCTGATCTGTCCAAGGCCACTGTAAGTTTCATGAATGAAACAAGGTCCTCAATTAGAAATTTGGAGGCACAAGTAGGCCAGCTGAGTAAGAAGATCACTGAAACTCCTCCTAGTGCTCTCCCAAGTAATACAGAAGAAAATCCAAAAGGAGAGTGCAAGGCCATTGAATTGACTATCATGGCCGAACCCACAAGAGAGGAGGAGGACGTGAATCCCAAGGAGGAAGACCTCCTGGGACGTCCAGTGATCAACAAGGAGTTTCCCTCTGAGGAACCAAAGAACTCTGAGGCTCATCTAGAGACCATAGAGATCCCATTAAACTTCCTTACGCCCTTCATGAGCTCTGATGGGTATTCCTCTTCAGAAGAGAATGAGGATGTTACTGAAGAGTAAGCTGCCAAGTTCCTTGGTGCAATCATGAAGCTGAATGCCAATTTATTTGGTAATAAGACTTGGGGAGAAGAACCTCCCCTGTTCACCAATGAACTAAATGCATTGGATCAACTGAGATTGCCTCAGAAGAAACAGGATCCTGGAAAGTTCCTAATACCTTGTACCATAGGCACCATGATCTTGGAGAAGGCTCTATGTGACCTTGGATCAGGAATAAACCTCATGCCACTCTCTGTAATGGAGAAACTGGGAATCTTTGAGGTACAAGCTGCTAAAATCTCATTAGAGATGGCAGACAATTCCAGAAAATAGGCTTATGGACAAGTAGAGGACATATTAATAAAGGTTGAAGGCCTTTACATCCCTGCTGATTTTATAATCCTAGATACTGGGAAGGATGAGGATGAATCCATCATCCTTGGAAGACCCTTCCTAGCCACAGCAAGAGCTGTGATTGATATTGACAGAGGTGAACTAGTCCTTCAATTGAATGAGGACTCCCTTTTGTTTAAAACTCAAGGACATCCTTTTGTAAACATGGAAAAGAGGCACAGTAAGCTTCTCTCAGTACAGAGTCAACTAAAGCCCCCACAGTCAAACTCTAAGTTTGGTGTTGGGAGGCCTCAGCCAAACTCTAAGTTTGTTGTTGTACTCCCATATCCAAACTCTAAGTTTGGTGTTGGGAGTCTATAAATTGACCTGATCACCTGTGTGGCTCCATGAGAGCCCACTGTCAAGATATTGACATTAAAGAAGCGCTTGTTGGGAGGCAACCCAATTTTTTATTTATCTAATTTTATTTTTATTTTATTGTTCTTTCATGTTTTATTAGGTTCATGATCATGTGGAGTCACAAAATAAATAGAAAAATTAAAAACAGAATCAAAAATAGCAGAAAAAATCACACCCTGGAGGAAGGACTTACTAGCGTTTAAACGCCAGTAAGGAGCATCTAGCTGGCGTTCAACGCCAGAACAGAGCATGGATCTGGCGTTGAACGCCCAAAACAAGCAGCATCCTGGCGTTCAGACACCAAGAATGCACACTGAGGAAAGCTGGCGCTGAACGCCAGAAACAAGCATAGAACTGGCGTTCAACGCCAGAAACATGCTGCATCTGGGCGCTGAACGCCCAGAACAAGCATCAATTCGGCGTTTAAACGCCAGAATTGCATGTAAAGGTATTTTACATGCCTAATTGGTGCAGGGATGCAAATCCTTGACACCTCAGGATCTGTGGACCCCACAGGATCAACTCAGCATCTGTGGACCCCACAAGATCCCCACCTACCACCACTCATTCTCTTCCCTCTTCTCAATTTTCATCCTCTCTTCCCAATAAACACCTTTCCCCACAACCCTTCACCAATCACATCAAGCTCTCTTCCCTACTACCCCTTCACCACTCACATCCATCCACTCTTCCCCATAAACCTACCTCATAAACCCCACCTACCTCCAAAATTCAAAATCACTTTCCCACCCAAACCCTCCCTAAATGGCCGAACCTAACCCCTCTCCCTTCACTATATAAACCCCTCCATTCTTCTTCAATTTCACACAACACAACCCCCTCCTCCTCTTCTTGGCCGAAACACATCTCTCTCTCCCTCTCCTCCATTTTTTCTTCTTCTTCATCTATTCTTTCTTTTCTTGCTCGAGGGCGAGCAATATTCTAAGTTTGGTGTGGTAAAAGCATAAAGCTTTTTTGTTTTTCCATTACCATGGCACCTAAGACCGGAGAATCCTCTAGAAAAGGGAAAGGGAAGACAAGAGCTTCCACCTCCGAGTCATGGGAGATGGAAAGATTCATCTCCAAAGCCCATCAAGACCACTTCTATGATGTTGTGGCCAAGAAGAAGGTGATACTCGAGGTCCCTTTCAAACTCAAGAGAAATGAGTATCCGGAAATCCGACCTGAAATCCAAAAAAGAGGTTGGGAAGTTCTAACAAAACCCATCCAACAAGTCGGAATTCTAATGGTTCAAGAGTTCTATGCTAATGCATGGATCACTAGGAACCATGATCAAAGTAAGAACCCGAACCCAAAGAATTATCTCACCATGGTTCGGGGGAAATACTTAGATTTTACTCCGGAAAATGTGAGGTTGGCGTTTGACTTGCCTATAATGCAAGGAGATGCACGCCTCTATACTAGAAGGGTCAACTTTGATCAAAGGTTGGACCAAGTCATCATGGACATATGTGTGGAAGGAGTTCAATGGAAGATTGACTCAAAAGGCAAACCAGTTCAACTTAGAAGACTGGACCTCAAGCCTGTGGCTAGAGGATGGTTCGAGTTCATCCAACGCTCCATCATTCCCACTAGCAACCGATCTGAAGTTACTGTGGATCGAGCCATCATGATTCATAGCATCATGATTAGAGAGGAAGTAGAAGTTCATGAAGTCATCTCCCTTGAACTCTACAAAATAGCCGAAAAGCCCTCCCCTTGGCAAGGCTAGCTTTCCCTCATCTTATTTGCCATCTATGTTACTCAGCTGGAGCTTTCATAGAAGGAGACATTCCCATTGAGGAAGAGAAGCTCATCACTAAGAAAAGGATGGAGCAAACAAGAGAGCCCACTCATGGAGCTCAAGAAACACGTGAGGAAGCTCATCATCAAGAAATTCCTGAGATACCTCAAGGGATGCACTTTCCTCCACATAATTTTTGGGAGCAAATCAACACCTCCCTAGGAGAACTAAGTTCCAACATGGGACAATTAAGGGTTGAACATCAAGAGCACTCCATCATCCTTCATGAAATTAGAGAAGATCAAAGAGCAATGAGGGAGGAGCAACAAAGACAAGGATGAGACATAGAAGAGCTCAAAGACATCATTAGTTCCTCAAGAAGGAAACGCCACCATCACTAAGGTGGACTCATTCCTTGTTCTTAAATTTTCTGTTTTTCGTTTTCTTATGTTAAATGTTTATCTATGTTTGTGTCTTTATTACATGATCATTAGTGTCTAAGTGTCTATGCCTTAAAGTAGTGAATATGAATCCATCACCTCTCTTAAATGAAAAATATTTTTAATTCAAAAGAACAAGAAGTACATGAGTTTCGAATTCATCCTTGAACTTAGTTTAATTATATTGATGTAGTGACAATACTTTTTGTTTTCTGAATGAATGCTTGAACAGTGTATATGTCTTTTGAAGTTGTTGTTTAAGAATGTTAAATATGTTGGCTCTTGAAAGAATGATGACAAGGAGACATGTTATTTGATAATCTGAAAAATCATAAAAATGATTCTTGAAGCAAGAAAAAGCAGTGAATACAAAAGCTTGCAGAAAAAAAAAATAGGAAAAAAATAGAAAAAAAAAAAAAGAGAAAAAGCAAGCAGAAAAAGCCAAAAGCTCTTAAAACCAAAAGGCAAGAGCAAAAAGCCAATAGCCCTTAAAACCAAAAGGCAAGGGTAATAAGATGGATCCCAAGGCTTTGAGCATCAGTGGATAGGAGGGCCTAAAGGAATAAAATCCTGGCCTAAGCGGCTAAACCAAGCTATCCCTAACCATGTGCTTGTGGCGTGAAGGTGTCAAGTGAAAACTTGAGACTGAGCGGTTAAAGTCAAGGTCCAAAGCAAAAAAAGAGTGTGCTTAAGAACCCTGGACACCTCTAATTGGGGACTTTAGCAAAGCTGAGTCACAATCTGAAAAGGTTCACCCAATTATGTGTCTGTGGCATTTATGTATCCGGTGGTAATACTAGAAAACAAAGTGCTTAGGGCCACGGCCAAGACTCATAAAGTAGCTGTGTTCAAGAATCAACATACTGAACTAGGAGAATCAATAACACTATCTAAACTCTGAGTTCCTATAGATGCCAATCATTCTGAACTTCAATGGATAAAGTGAGATGCCAAAACTATTCAAGAGGCAAAAAGCTACAAGTCCTGCTCATCTGATTGAAGCTATGTTTCATTGATAGTTTGGAATTTATAGTATATTCTCTTCTTTATATCCTATTTGACTTTCAGTTGCTTGGGGACAAGCAACAATTTAAGTTTGGTGTTGTGATGAGCGGATAATTTATACGCTTTTTGGCATTGTTTTTAGTATGTTTTTTGTAGGATCTAGTTACTTTTAGGGATGTTTTTATTAGTTCTTATGTTAAATTAACATTTCTGGACTTTACTATGAGTTTGTGTGTTTTTCTGTGATTTCAGGTATTTTTTGGCTGAAATTGAGGGACTTGAGCAAAAATCAGATTCAAAGGTTGAAGAAGGACTGCTGATGCTGTTGGATTCTGACCTCCCTGCACTCAAAGTAGATTTTCTGGAGCTACAGAACTCACAATGGCACACTTCTAATTGCGTTGGAAAGTAGACATCCAGGGCTTTCCAGAAATATATAATAGTCCATACTTTCTCAGAGTTTAGACGATGTAAAAGGGCGTTGAACGCTAGTTCTACGCTGCAGTCTGGAGTTAAACGCCAGAAACACGTCACGAACCAGAGTTGAACGCCAAAAACACGTTACAACTTGGCGTTCAACTCCAAGAATGACCTCTCCACGTGTAAACTTTAAGCTCAGACCAAGCACACACCAAGTGGGCCCCGGAAGTGGATTTATGCATCAATTACTTACTTCTGTAAACCCTAGTAATTAGTTTAGTATAAATAGGACTTTTCACTATTGTATTAGAGATCTTTGATCAGTTTTATGCTATCTTAGACTTTCTTGGGGGCTGGCCATTCGGCCTTGCCTGGACCATTATCACTTATGTATTTTCAAACGGTAGAGTTTCTGCACTCGATAGATTAAGGTGTGGAGCTCTGCTGTTCCTCATGATTTAATGCAAAGTACTACCATTTCTCTATTCAATTCAACTTATTCCGCCCCTAAGATATCCATTCGTTCCCAAAAACATGATGAATGTGATGATTATGTGACGCTCATCATCATTCTCACTCATGAACGCGTGCCTGACAAACACTTTCGTTCTACATGCAAACAAGCTTGAATGAATATCTCTTAGATATCTAATACAGGGGACCGAGTCTGAGTTATTAGTATCTTCGTGGTATAAGTTAGAACCCATGGATGGCCATTCTTGAGATCCAAAAAGTCTAAACCTTATCTGTGGTATTCCGAGTAGGATCTTGGAAGGGATGGCTGTGACGAACTTCAAACTCGTGAGTGCAGGGCGTAGTGACAGACGCAAAAGCATAGTAAATCCTATTCCAGTATGATCGAGAACCTCCAGATGATTAGCCATGCCGTGACAGAGCATTTGGACCATTTTCACAGAGAGGATGGGATGTAGCCATTGACAACGGTGATGCCCTTACAGAAAGCTTGCCTTGGAGAGGAGTAAGACTGATTGGATGAAGATAGTGGGAAAGCAGAGATTCAGAGGAACGAAAGCATCTCTATACGCTTATTTGAAATTCTCACCAATGAATTACATAAGTACTTCTATCTTTATTTTCTGTTTATTTATTATTATTATTCGAAAATACTATAACCATTTGATATCCGCCTGACTGAGATTTACAAGGTGACCATAGCTTGCTTCATACCAACAATCTCCGTGGGATCGACCCTTACTCACGTAAGGTTTTATTACTTGGACGACCCAGTGCACTTGCTGGTTAGTTGTGCGAAGTTGTGAAGTTATGTTTGGACCATGGTATTGTGCACCAGTTATTGGCGCCATTGCCAGGGAGAAAACGAACAACAAATTTTACAACCTCAGAGTAACAATTTCGCATACCAGGGCCTTGTCCCTTGCTTTAACTTACTTGAAGGCTTTCTGCGCCTAGTTTGGGACCCCGGAGGCCATTGGAATCACAAACATTGGTGGAGATTCCTGGATGAGTTCAAGCACAAGCCACCATAACATGGAGCTCACCAATTGTCCAACTTAAGGACCTTAACTAAAAGTGCTAGGTGGGAGACAACCCACCATGGTATGATCGTTCCTTTTTTCATTTTTATTTAGTTTTATTTGTTTTCGAGTTTTATTTTATTTTATTATATTGAACCTAGAGTTTTGCATCACATTCATATTAACACTGCATTCTGCATCTTTTCAGATTAAAAAAAAAAAAAGCACGCACGCGACGCGGCAGCGTCGCTGACGCGTCCGCGTCACCAGTGCAATGGGAAGAAAAGAAAACGAACAGAAAGTCACACGAGAGCGTGGCTGGAGGCGTGCCAATGGCACAAATCACCCCACGCGACCGCGTAAGCTAACGCGACCGCGTCATATGGGAATAATTGCCTCCCACGCGACCGCGTGCCCCACGCGGCCCGTGACCAGGATTTCGACGTAATAATGGTGCACAGCCGAAAGTTGTGCTAGAGTGGTGCTGGACTGGCGTTGGACTCGCAGTCCATCTCACGCGACCGCGTGCCCCACGCGGCCGCGTCACATCCTACTAAGTGGCCACTCGCGCGATCGCATGTCCCATGCGATCGCGTCACCCAATATTTGGCAATTAATTATTTTTGAACAGAGAGTTGTGCGAGAGCGAGGCTGCCCTCACGCCAGTAGCATAAAACGGGTCACACGACCACGTGACCGACGCGACCGCGTCAATCAGTTTCAACGCAAGTCGCACGACCGCGTGCCCCACGCGTCCGTGTCGCTTGCGCCGCACACCTTATCCTAATTTGCCAAATATCTTATCTTTTCTCCCCCAATCCTAATTTTTCCTCCCTCCTTTCTTACTTACTTCTTCTTCCCTTCTTTCCCTTCTCATTCTTCTTATCTTTTATTTTATTTTACTTAATTTATTTGGATATTTCATTCATTGCATCTTAATTTTGTGCTTATTTTGTTTTCTTTTCTAAATTCTTTATTTTTCCTTTGGTGTTAAAATTTTCTTATTTAACTGTTGTATCTTCTCTTGAATTATTTTGGGTGCTTATGACTTGTTTTATTCTGGATAGGTAATATTATTTATATCAATGCCAATCTTTTATACCTGTATTACTTTTACATTGACATGAATTTTTATTATCTCTCCTTACCCACACTCTCCCTCACTGTTGCAAAATTTTTGCACTCTTGCTTTGCCATGTACCTCTACTATTTTCTCACTTGCATGTTGTAGCTACCATGTAATTGAGACCCTCATTATTTGGCATTAATCAACCCATATTTTAATTATTTTTTATCTTTATTTTGGGTTACTTTTCTTCCCTTTTTCTTTCAGGATGGCCACCAGGAAGAGAACCAGAAGACGTTTTACCTGGGAAAGACAACAAGTTCCTACGCACATTCCTTGATGAGAAAAGCGTCAGTTGAAGCAACCCATCCACCTGCACATCTCAGCATGCACCGAGGACGGTGCAATCTTTAAGTGTGGGGAGGTCGATACCGATCTCCATGGGTTAGTTACTCTTCTATCTCAACACCAATATTTTTATTTTCTTTGTTTGTTCATCATTTCATTTACATTTGCATATTTGATTGCATATTTATTTGATTTTGTGCATATTTTACCACTTGGTTAAGGTAATATTTTTTTTTTCAAGAAATTTTTATAGTATTTCACTAATTTAATTTGAAAATTTTTATGTTAAAACTTGTTTGAAGTTGTATTTGGAACATGGTTTTTGAGCCAAAGAACACACAACCTGTGAGATTTGAACTTATTTATATGGTTACATTATTTAACCATAAATATTTTATTCCTGTGTGTTTCCTTCTCTATGATTGTAATCTATATTTTGTTCCAATCTATATGTCCATTATTTAGTGTATTTACATGCTTGCATATAATTGAGGCCATTATTTGATTTTAGCTCACTTATCCCAAATAAGCCTACCCTTTAAATCACCCTTGTCAGCCACTTTGAGCCTTTTTAATCCCCACTTGTTCTGTATTTTACCACATCACTAGCCTTAAAGCAGAAAAATAATTAAATATCCCAATTGAATCTTTGATTAGCTTAAGATAGGGATTGTGTAACAATTAAGTGTGGGGAAACTGTGAGAACATGGGTTAATAAGGGAATGTATCATGTTTCTAATTTATTTGAATATTGGAAATTTGGAAACCTACTCATGAAAAACCAAAATAGAAAAATAATGGAGAATCCATGTGCATTGATAAGTTATGTTTGCTTTTATGATTCAAAAAAAAAAGAGAAAAAAATATATATATATATAATATAAATAAATAAGGGGACAAAATTACCCCAATATTAAGTTTAATAAAAGATCAATGCACATGTGATAAAAATTAAAGAAAATTTAGTACATGAGTATGGGAATTATGGGTAGCTAGGCATGAATTTAAAAGTATATAGAGTATATGTATATTAGGTGAGAGCTTAGGTTAATTAAAGATTCATATCTCTTGAGCTTAGTATGAGGACATGCTATTGTTTAAGTGTGGGGAGGTTGATAAACCTCTATTTCATGGTTTATCTTGTGCTCATTTAAGTGGTTTTTATCAACTCATTACCCACTTATTCATACTATTTGCATGGTTTTACATTTGCCTTCCTAATTATGTGCTTTGATTGAAAACATGCTTCTTTGGCCTTAAGTTCCCTATGTTTAATCCTCTCTTATTACCATTAGATGCCTTGATATGTGTGTTAAGTGATTTCAGAGATTACAGGGCAGGAATGGCTCAGAGGATAGAAAGGAAGCATGCAAAAGTGGAAGGAATACAAGAAGCTGGAGAAACTGCTAAGTTGTCTAGCCTGACCTCTTCGCACTGAAACGGCTATAACTTTAGCTACAAAGGTCCAAACGACGCGGTTCTAGTTGCATTGAAAAGCTAACGTTCGGGGCTTCGATTTGATATATAATATGCCATAGTTGGTTTGACGCTAGGCGACGCGAACGCGTGCTCCATGTGGCCGCATTGTAGTGACGAAAAACCAGCGTGGCAGATTTCGCAACCAGCAATTTCTGGGCTGTTTCTGACCCAGTTTTCGGCCCAGAAAGCACAGATTGGAGGCTATAAAGTTGGAAAATGTATCCATTCATAAGGAAGCTTTCATATTCACAATTTTAGGAGTAGATGTAGTTTTTAGAGAGAGAGGTTCTCTCCTCTCTCTTAGGATTAGGATTTAGGATTTCTCTTAGTTTTAGGAGTGGCTCTCAATCCTAGGTTCTTTATTTTTATTTATTTTCCCAATTTAATTTATGAACTCTTCCATGTTACATATAATTTTCTTAATTAATGTTATTTGAGGTATTTCAGATTTAAGATTTCTTTGCTTTATTTATATTGATGCTTTTAATTTAATTTAGATATTTTTCTCCCTTTTGGCTTTGGTCAAGTGATTGGTAGTACTTGAGTTATCAAACTCAGCAAGTAATTGAAATTGGCAGATTCTGCTTGAGCTAGAATTGCTCTAACACTAGTCTCTCCACAGGAGTTGACTAGGACTTGAGACTCAAGCTAATCAGTCCACTTAACCTTCCTTTGTTTAATATAGGCTGACCAAGTGGGATTAAAACCCAATTCTCTTCACACCTGATAAGGATAACTAGGATAGGAATTTAAATTCTTATACCTTGCCAAGAGATTTTATTATTATTATTTTATTTTACTTGTCATATAACATATCCCCTCCCTACTTCCAAAACCCCAATTTACAAACTCATAACCAATAATAAGAACATACCTCCTTGCAATTCCTTGAGAAGACGACCCGAGGTTTAAATACTTGGTTATCAATTTTAAAGGGGTTTGTTACTTGTGACAACCAAAACGTTTGTTTGAAAGGACTTTTGAAGGTTTAGAGACTATACTTGCAACGAGGATTTATCCGCAAATTTCTAGACCACGCAAAAGTTCCTCTCATCAGGTATCATCAGATAAGGGTTAGAGATGAAGATTGATAAACCATTATTTTATGATTTATATTGTGTTTAATTGTGTGGTTTTATAAAATCTTTACCCACTTATTCATATGATTAACATGTATTTACAATTCCTTCCCAAAATCACTCCATGGTTGAAAATTTGCTTCCTAGAGACCTTTAATTATGTATTTTAATTCTCCTTTATCCCATTCGATGCCATGATCCGTGTGTTAAGAGTTTCAGGCTTCATAGGGCATGAATGACTTGGAAATTGGAAATGAGGCTTGCAAAAAAGGAACATAAGAAACTAAGGAGATGACCAACGAGTAATGATGCGAGCGCATGGCCCACGTGAATGCGCGAAATAGAGAATTCACAGGGACGCGAACGCGTGCCTGACAAAAACGCGTGGATTGGAGTCTGCACGAGTGACGCGAACGCGTGGACGACGTGAATGCCTGATAAGGAAAATCGCTGAATGACACAAACGCGTGGACGACGCGTACGCGTGACCTGCGCGATCTGCAAAAATAACAAAATACGCTGGGGGCGATATCGGGCCGCTTTTTGACCCAGTTTTCGTCCCAGAAACACAGACTAAACCTAGGGAACATGCAAAAACTCAGGAGCCATCCATAGACATTTAGATTCATTCACATTGGAAAATTGCAGAAAGTAGCCCAACCAAAAATCAAGAAGAAATTAGAAATTTTAACAAAAATCAGAATGCAAACAATAAATAGTAAACACTGAATAACAGCACATAAGAGAATCAAAACCAAAAATAGAATAGCAATAAATTACTAAATCAACAACAACTTAAATGCAAAAAAAAAGTAGCAGCTATCAGAACAGAAAGCAGTGACAGGCAGTGACCAAAACAGCCAGCATTATACCAAATCAGTATTCAAATCAAAACAGAAACCAAATCAATTAAACTCACAGAACAAGAGACACTTGAGTTACCTAAACAAAGGTTGAGCCACAATGGGAGGCAGAGAACAAGTGACAGGGCAAGATTCAGAAGCAGTGACGTCTAGAGGGACGATGGCGTGACAGCAGAAGCAGAAGCTTCGATGGCGGTAGCTCGCGAATACAGGGATGCTCCTCTGCGACGACGACGACAGTGCTGGTGCGGACTCCACGAATGGCAACAGCGAAGGTTCCCTCCCACCTCGCGTTCGGTCTCTGTCTCTCCCCTCATTAACTCTGTGCGACTCTGTCTCTCTTCCCTTCATGACCGGCGGCTCGATGGCAACGCGGCGGCGGCGATGGGCTGAATGGTGACAACGAGACAGCTGCTCCCTGTCTTCCTCTCTTCGTCATCTCTGTGTATGTGTTTGGTGTTATGTGTGTGTTGTGTTTTATGTGAAGAGAGGGGGTTGAGGGAAGTGTGGGTGGCGGCATCTGAGGGGTGTGGGTTGTGTGCGTAATAAAATTAGGGTCAGATAAAAATTAGGGTTAGGTTATAATTGATTTGGAAATTTTTGGATTAATTAGAGTAGGATAATTTTAATAAAATTAGGGTATAGAGTATTAATTTAAAATTTAATTTAATTTTTTAAAATTAGTTTTTAAAAAATATTTTTTGTTGTATTTGTTTACTAATTATCTTTCAATTAAGTATTTTAATTTAAAATTATAAGATAAGATAATTAATTTTTTTATTCATAAAACTTAAATTATTAAATTACAAAAATATCAATTATTTAAATCAAATCGTATAAAATTTTTATTATTTTACAACTATTAAGCTTTATAATTTAAATATAGAAAATTATTCAATAATTATAAATTAAATAAAAATTCTAATTTAAATAATCAAAATCTTATTATTTTTAAATTTCTAAAATTTAAATTGTAAATAAGAAAATATTCAATAATTGTAAAGTTTGGTAAAAACCTTAATTTAGTTTATTGCTATAACTTAATGAAAAATTAAACTTCAACAGCAACATTATAAAAACCGTTGTCTAAAATCATCTAAGGGAACGGTTTTAAAGTGTAGCAACTTTGGCAACAATTTTTAAGTGTATCTTTTGTATAGTTATTTAAACAACATTAAAAAACCATTGCTTAAAATCAAATTCTAGTAACGGTTATAAAACCGTTATTTAAAATAGTCAAAGACAACGGTTTTATTTTGTTGCTATAAAATAATGAAAACTGAACTTCAACAGTAACACCGTAAAAAACCGTTGTCTAAAACTATCTAAGAGAACGGTTTTAAGTCGTTGCAGATTTTGGCGTCGCTAAAGCCCATATTTGTTGTAGTTTGAGATTATCATCATCAAGGAAACTTGCTTCTTGGATTATTCCGTCTAGTTTTTCATAAAAGACTTGCTTTGGGAGTTGTGCACTATCCTCCTTAGCATCAATTGTAATGTTTTTAACAGAATTCTCCATAACTCTGGATTCCCATGGAAGTTCAGCGTCTCCTAAGTCTTTAACCAACTCTTCTTCGTTTACAATGACAGCTTCCTCTACTTGTTCCAATACGAAGTCATGCCATGTTCTGTCCACTGGAGTTTCTAGTATCTCCTTCATGCTACGCTCTTTTTAGATTGTCCACATGGGGCTGTGGGAGGTCCTTGAATATTCGAATGTCTAGAAGATAATTGACTTACAGCTTACTCCAGTTGATGAAGGGTTGTTTGAAGTTGATCTACTGTTTCCTTCAGGCGAACCTCTGATTCTCGGAGTGATGAATTTGGACGTGGTACATGGGAAAGTAGTGGTGTTTGGGAGTAATTGAATTGGAATTGGGGTAAATGAGGATCATATGGTGGTGAATGGTGAAAAGGAGCTTGTGAGTGTGGTGGTTCGAAGTTACGTTGAGAGGATGGTCTATAAGCACAGGGTGGGGCTTGTTGGTAACTACAAGGTTGTCCACCATGTCTATCGGCTTGGTATGCATTGTAGAATGGTCTTTGTCCATGATATCTTGGAGGGTGTTGTTGCCTAAAGGGTTGATCAGATCCTCTTGGCTCTATCCATCTTTCATTGCTCTGACCTTGATGCATGTTCCTATTATAACTTTCACTCCTTTCAACAATATTAGAACCAAACTCAAAGCGAGAGGGGTGAGAATTCATAGTAGCTAATGGAAATAAAAAGGGGAAAATAAAGACAAATAAACAAGTAAAAGAAAAATATTTACAATAACCAATAATAAGGCACACGATTGCAGTTCCCCGGCAACGGCGCCATTTTGAAAGAACTGAAGATTGATGGTTTAGAGGTTATAGTAAACTCTCGTTGCAAATATAGTTACTAAGCCAAGCAATCAACCTTTCTTACAAACGTTTTGGTTGTCACAAGTAACAAACCCCTTTAAAATTGATAACCAAAGTATTTAAACCTCGGGTCGTCTTCTCAAGGAACTGCAGGGAAGTATGTTCTTATTATTGGTTATGAATATTGTAAATCGGGGTTTTGAAGATGAGGAACAAGTAATTTAAATTGCAATTAAAATAAGTAAAAGACTGTAAAATAAATAAATAATTGTAAAACACACTTTTGGCAAGGTATGAGAAATTGGAAGTCCTATCCTAGTTATCCTTATCAATGATGATGAAAATTGAATCTTAATTCCACTTAGTTAACCTTTACTAGAGCAAGGGAAGGTCAAGTGACTAATTAGTTTGATCTTCAAATCCTAGTTAATTCCTAGAAAAAAGATTGGGATTATTGAAGTTCAATTCAATTAGCAAAGATAACAATTATTGATCACGTTGGGTTTGATAACTCCTGAGTTACTGATTTCTTAACCAAGACCAAAAGAGAAAAAGTAAATCTACTGGAATAAAAATGTCTTCAGATTGGAAGCAACAGTAACATAAATAAAAGAGAGCAATAATAAACTAAAATACCTCAAATAACATTAATTCAAAGAATAATCTGTAACATATAAGAATTCATAAACTAAATTGAGAAGATAAATAAAAAGGAATGTTGAACCTGATAGAAAGAGATAATCCTGAAAGCAAAAGAAATCCTAACTCTAAATCCTAAAAGAGAGAGGAGAGAACCTATCCCTCAAAACTACATCTAATTCATCAATACTAACTAATTGGAGACTCCCTTTTGAATGGATGCATTCTCCCACTCCATAACCTCTGATCTGTGCCTTCTGGACATGTATTTGGGCCAAAAAGGGCTTCAGAAATCGCTGGGAGCGTTTTCTGTACTTTCTGGTGCGTGGCCTCTGTCACGCATCCGCGTGGGTCACGCGGTCGCGTCATTTGGAGTTTTCCTTGTCACGCGGTCGCTTCAGTCATGCGTCCGCGTCATATGCGTTTCGCTTATGGCGTGCGATCGCATCAATCACGCGGTCGCGTCACTGCTATTTCGTGTTGGCATACGGCCGCGTCGTCCATGTGATCGCGTCACTGCTAGTTTCTTCAAAAACTCCATTTTGTGCTTTTCTTCCATTTTTGTATGTTCCCTTTCCATCCTTTAAGTCATTCCTGCTTTAGAAGATCTGAAACTACTCAACACACGAATCACGGCATCGAACGGAAGTAAAGGATAATTAAAATAATTATTTTTAAAGCATAGGAAACATGTTTTTCACATACATCACATAATACGGAAGGGAAAGTAAAACCATGCAATTAACATTAATAAGTGGATGAAGGATTGAATAAATTACTCAAATTGAGCACAATACATATCATAAAATATGGGTTTATCACTGGAACCATGCGGGTGGAGTGCTAGGTGCACAACCCAACCCACACGTGCACCTCGCTAACGCGTACCCGTCACTTGATCCTTTGGCCATCCACGTGGCGTCTACGCCAAAATTTTGATGGTGCAGTTCTAAAACAAGAGAGTTGTGCGGGAAATATGCGAGTGTTGTGCGAAAAGCACAATTCATCTCCACGCATACGCGGGACTGACGCGTCGCTTCCCCCATTCCTTCCTTCTTTCTTCTCTCCTTTTTCCTTCTTTCTTCTTCCTTTCTTACTTTCTTCTTCTTCATTTCTTTAACTTCTCATCCTTATTCTCTTTCATTCTCTTTTACTTATTGCATTTGCTTACTTTTATACATTGCATTTTAACTTTATGCATGCTTTTATTTGCTTTTCTAAGTTTGCTATTTTTCCATCGGTGTTAAATTTTCTTACCCACCTGTTGAATATTTTTTCCGTTGTTTTGGTATTTAGTGACTTGTTTTATATTGTTGGGTGATATTATTTATAGGTCAATGCTAATATTTTATGACACTTGTATTCCTTTTGCATTGATATGAATTTATATTATCTTTCATGACCCACTCTCTCTTCCCCATTATTATAATTCTTGCACTATTGATATGCCATTCATCTATATTACTTTCTCACTTGCATGTTGTACCTACCATGTAGTTGAGAACCTCATTATTATTTGGTATTAGCCCACCCATATTTTAACAGCTTGCATATCTTTGTTTGTGGGTTATTCTTCCTCCCTTTTCTCTTCTTTCAGGATGGCCATCATGAAGGGAAACAGAAAACTTCTAAATGGGGCAGACAAACAAGTTTCGCCGCACAATCTTTGGAGAAAGCGCATTAGTTGTATCAACCCGTCCACTTGCACATCTTTGCATGCACTGAGGACGGTGCAATCTTTAAGTGTGGGAAGGTCGATGACTGACTTTCGTGGGTAACTACTTTCTTTTCAATACCAATTTCTAATTTTCTTTGTTAGGTAGTTGTTGCATTGCAAAATAGATTTCATGTGTAGTTAGTTGCTTGCATGTGTGTCCTACTTGGTTGAAGTGATGCATTCTTTTCCAAGAAACTATTTTATAGCATTTCACTAATGTGAATTAAAATTTTTGTTAAACTTGCTTGAAGAAATTTATTTTGGAACATGTTATAGAGCTTGAATACACAAAACCCTGTAAGATTTTGAACTATTTGATTGGTTGTATTTTATCAACCAATACTTTGTTTCGGTGTGTGTTGTTCTCTCTAAAATTGTGATCTTTGTCTTGCTTGATTCTATATTTTCATTGTTTAATCTATGCATACACTTACGTGATTGAGGCCTTTGTTTCACTATAGCTCACATACCCGTATGGCCTTACCCTTTCATTATCCTTTCCAAACCAATGTTGAGCCTATTTCACCCCATCTGTTCTTTACTTTAGCACATCATTAACTCTAAGCGAAAAACAATGAATGACCTTAATTTGAATCCTTGGTTAGCTTATGCTAGTGAAAGTATTCATGAGTTAAGTATGGGAAAGTTGGATTTGGTAATATTTGGTTTGGGAATTGAGTATGTTAGACTTTTTTGTGAAAAATGTGAAAAGAATGTTAAGGACATGTTCATGTATTCAATACCTTAATCGCATGCATTGAAAAAAGCAAAGAAAAAGAAAAAACAAAAATAAAAGAAAAATAAAAAGAAAAGAAAAAGAGCAAATAAAAAAAGGGGGCAAAATGCCCCAAAGTAAATGGTGGTAGCAATGCATATGAGTTGTACTCAAATTCGGATGCATGAATATGTGATAAACATAGGTAATGGGTAGTTAGATTTTGTATGGTGATTACATGGATTTTCCTAAGTTAGGTGGGAAGTTTAGATTAATCAAGGATTCAGATTTTTGTCCACTTAACCAAATAAAATCCTACCTTTACCCTAACTGATGAATCCATAATTGACGATATATTTTGGTTTCATTTGAATGGATTTCATCATATAAACTCACATTTATTCATCCAAATAGAATGCTTTTGTGTTCTCTCTCTAAATTGTGCCTAACTGTGAAAACATGCTATTTTGTGCTTATTTTAATCACTTTTATCCCACTTTTATTCCATTCGATACCTTGATGGTTTTGATCAGTGATTTCAGATGTAGAAGATAGGAATGGTTTGGTAAAGATGGAAGAAGAGAAAACATGAAGAAAACAAAGGAGAAGCACACATTGGAGTGTGTGTGCGCACAACCCCCTGTGCGTACGCACAAGAACCACACAGCCATGTGTGCGTGCGCACAAGAAGAAAATCAACATGTGTGCGTACGCACAAGTCCCAGCATGTGACTCACTTAATGTAAATCGCTGGGGGCGATTTCTGGGCCTCCAGAGCCCAGTTTTTGGACTTTTTGAACTTGATTCTTCCTATATCAAACAAGGCCTCACTCCATGTGAGGGGGGGAGAAATTAGGGTTAGTTTAGCATTATGTAGGTTGTTTTCTAGAGAGAGAAGCTCACCCTTCTCTCTAGAACTAGGGTTTCGTAGTTTAATTTCCTTGTAATTTCTACTTTTAATCCTTGTTTTCATCTAGTTTCTTCTACCTTTCTTTATTTTATTGTCTTAATTTCCTTATGTTACCTTGTTAATTTCTCATTTTGGTTATTTTTATGTTTGTGCACACTCTTGTTATTTTAATTTACATTTAATGCAATTTATAATTTTATGTCATTTATTACCTTATTGAGTTGCTATCTTTACTTTCCTTGCTTGGTAGTTGTAGTATTTATTATTTCTTGTCATTTTACCATGCTTTCTTTTCATACCCACCAAGTGTTTAATAAAATGGTTGGTTGGGTTTTTACCTAGTTTTTCACACTCTTGGTTGGGAAATTGGGTGATTAGGTGAAATTGAGTTGTGGATGTTCATTCCCCATTGTGTGTAAATTGTTAATTGGTTTGGTTTCCCTTGACTCTAAGTGACCCATAGTGTTGACTAGGACTTAGGGATTTGAATCAATTATACCCTTTTGACTAATCCTCGATGTTAGGATTGACTAATTGGGATTAATTCCATACAATTACAATGTTTGTGGTCCATGACTAGGATAGGAATCCCTAATTCCCCAATTCCTACCAAGAGCTCCTTTTTAGTAATTAATGTCCATTTTCATTGCCTTTACTTGCTTTCATTTAATTTTTATGCATGTCTCTTTATTTTATTGTCATCTACATTTCTTGCCTCTTTCAATCAAAAACCCAAAAAAATCCCGACAACCAATAATATGACATTTCATTGCAACTCCTAGGGAAGACGACCTGGGAGTTTAAATACTCTCGGTTATAATATTTGTTTTGAATTGTGACATCTTTAGAGAATTAAAATTTGATTGGGAATTAATTGTTGATTTAGACTATACTTGCAACGAAGAGATTCTATTTTGTGAAAATCTAGATCGACAATAAATTCTCACATTATCAAATTTTTGGCGCCGTTGCCGGGGAGTTACAATGGTGTTATGTTAGTGGCTATTGTACATATGTGAATATTGTAAATAGCTTATTTTTGGTTGATTGTGCATATGTAGCTTGCTTATTTTTGGTTATTGTGAATATGTTGATATGTGAATATATTGCTTTTTGGTTGCTATTGTGAATATATTTTTCTTGTTTGCTTTTTGTTTTTCTTGTTGGGAGCTCATAGCTTGTTGGACCTTCCATCCAAGCTTGGTGCAATCAATTGGGAATTTTGGAGATTCAAGCATTTTTGGAACCTCCAAGATGAATATAAGCACAAGCCTCCTTGGTTAGAGCTCTACATAAGTCCAACTTAAGGACATTAAACCAAAGTGCTAGGTGGGAGACACCCCACAATGGTAACATTATTTCAACCTTTCTCTTTGTACATAATTTGCCTTAATTGCATTTTTGTTTGATTGGTTAGCTTAGAATTAGTTTAATTTTGAGAATTGTTAGGTTAATTTCGGTTTGAATAATGAATTTATGGGTTCTTACATATTTTGGTGTTGAGTTTTGATTGAGCTAAGGCTTGGTACCTTAGATTTTGAAGAAATATTTTTTGGAAAATAGGGCATCTGTGCGTGTGCACACACTTGTGCTTGCGCACACAACTTCTATTTTCTGCTTACTGTGCGTGCGCACCGACCTGTGCGCACACACACACATGATATTGCCCTCTGTTCGCAGCGCTGGCACAGCCTGTGCGTATGAACCCCTTGTCCTTTAAGCTCCTGTGTGCGCGCACGGACCTGTGTGCGCACGCACACATGATCCTTTCCTAAAAGAAAAAAAATTTCACATGTGTGTGCGCACACCCTTGTGCGCATGCACACTCCTTAATTCCTCTTCTTCCAGGAGCGCTCGCATAGAGTGTGCGCTCGCACACCTTCCCCTTTTCCACCTAGTGTGCGTATGCACGTGTACCTTTGCGTACGCATGCCCCTGTTTCCTCACTACTATACTTCTCTTCTTCTCTCCTCTCTACTTTTTCTCTTCTTTTCTCTCCCACTCTCTTCTTCCTCTTTTACCCTATTTTTTACTTGTCCTAGTTGGTTTTGTTTGCATCCCATGTTCATTTTAGTAATTTCATATTAGTTTTGGTATAGTTATTTGTTAATTGAATAAGTTGCAAGTGTTTGATTGATGTTGATTAGGTTTCTTCTTGCTTAAATTTTGGTTTAATTTTTGATGAATATGTGCACTGAGCATTAAGTCCTTGTTTAATTGCCTAGATGAATTATGAGTTTGATTCGTATGTTGTAGCTACCATAAGCATTAGACTATATCCTTTTGTGGCATCTTGAATTGTGCATTTTTACTTTAGTGAATTGAGTTGAATTACTTGTTCATCATGGTTTTAAAATCAATATAAGCGCATTACAAGGCACTTGTTTGTTTTTAATGCTTTACATTTATTTGAGTGATTTGACTTGATTCTTATCTAGCTTGTCACTTTTTGTAACAAGTACCTTTATTATGTGGCTATTTCATTATGTGTCATGATGAACAAGTAGTTTGTTTTTCATCATTGAATGGGTTATTGTTGATTGTGCCATTTTTTACTCACCTTGCGCTTTCACTTGCACAACTTCAATAACCAATATCTTATATATTCAGTTCACTTTAGTTTTGGCTATCTAGGTTTGTTTGTGTTCTATCTCTTGTTTTTCTTTACTTGTAACCTAGACCACTTAATTGAGGAACATGCTATTTCTTTTGATTATGTGTTTGCCGTTCTTACCCGGCCAATGCGTGTTTTCTAAACTATGCACACTTAGAATACACACAGTGTCTCTTATCATACCACACTTCTATGACTTCTTCCTCAATTGTTGTTTATGTGTTTATACAGCAACCTGGTGCACGAATTGTGAATCACACTTTTCACACTCATACCACTAACCAGCAAGTGCACTGGGTCGTCCGAATAATACCTTACGTGAGTAAGGGTCGAATCCCACGGAGATTGTTGGTTTGAAGCAATCTATGGTCATCTTGCAATTCTTAGTCAGGAAGTCAATTATATTTATCAGTTGAATTGCAAATAAACAAGAGAGCATGGATTAAAGGTTACTTGTTATGCAGTAATGGAGAATATGTTGGAGTTTTGGAGATGCTTTGTCTTCAGAATCTCTGCTTTCCTCTGTCTTCTGATTCACGCATGCACGTCCTCCTATGGCAAGCTGTGTGTAGGTGGATCACCGTTGTCAATGGCTACCATCCATCCTTCCAGTGAAAAGGGTCCAAGTGCGCTGTCACCGCATGGCTAATCATCTGCAGGTTCTCAGTCGTATCGGAATAGGATTTACTATCCTTTTGCGTCTGTCACTACGGCCAGCACTCGCGACTTTAAAGTTCGTCACAGCCATCCAATCCCAGAATCCTACTTGGAATACCACAGACAAGGTTTAGACTTTCCGGATTCTCATGAATGCCGCCATCAATCTAGCTTATACCACGGAGATTCTGATTAAGGAATCTAAGAGATATTCATTCAATCTGATGTAGAACAGAGGTGATTGTCAGACACACGTTCATGGATTGAGGAAGGTGATGAGTGTCACTGATCATCACATTCTCCATAGTTAGGCGCGAATGGATATCTTAGGTAGGAACACGCATGTTTGAATGGAAAACAGAAATACTTGCATTAATTCATCGAGACACAGCAGAGCTCCTCACCCCCAACAATAGAGTTTAGAGACTCATGCCGTCAAAGAGTATAAAGTTCAGATCTAAAATGTCATGAGATGTAAAATGAATCTCTAAAAGTTGTTTAAATACTAAACTAGTAACCTAGGTTTACAGAAAATGAGTAAACTATAACAGATAGTGCAGAAATCCACTTCTGGGGCACACTTGGTGTGTGCTGGGGCTGAGACTAAAGCTTCTCACGTGCCTGGGGCTGTTTTGGGCGTTCAACCCCAGCTTTGGATCCTTTTCTGGCGTTGAACTCCAACTTGCAACTTGTTTCTGGTGCTGGACGCTAGAATTAGGCAGAGAACTGGCGTTGAACGCCAGTTTACGTCATCTATCCTTGAGAAAAGTATAGAGTATTATATATTTCTCGAAAGCCCTGGATGTCTAATTTCCAACGCAATTGGAAGCACACCATTTGGAGTCCTGTAGCTCCAGAAAATCCATTTTGAGTGCAAGGAGTTCAGAATCCAACAAATCAGCAGTCCTTTTTTAGCCTGAATCAGATTTTTGCTCAGCTCCCTCAATTTCAGCCAGAAAATACCTGAAATTACAGAAAAACACACAAACTCATAGTAAAGTCCAGAAATGTGGATTTTGCCTAGAAACTAATGAAAATAAACTGAAAACCAACTAAAACATACTAAAATCTATATGAAATTAACCCCAAAAAGCGTATAAAATATCCGCTCATCACAACACCAAACTTGAACTGTTGCTTGTCCTCAAGCAACTAGACAAAAAAAGTAGAAGACTAATAAGTCAAGAAGCAATAATATCTCAGAGTTTTTGAGTGAAGCTCAGATTCTAATTAGATGAGCGGGACTAGTAGCTTTTTGCTTCCGAACAGTTTTGGCATCTCACTTTATCCATTGAAGCTCAGAGTGATTGGCATCTATAGGAACTTAGAATTCAGATAGTGTTATTGATTCTCCTATTTCAGTATGATGATTCTTGAACACAGCTACTATATGAGTCTTGGCCGTGGCCCTAAGCACTTTGTTTTCCAGTATTACCACCGGATACATAAATGCCACAGACACATAATTGGGTGAACCTTTTTAGATTGTGACTCAGCTTTGCTAAAGTCCCCAATTAGAGGTGTCCAGGGTTCTTAAGCACACTCTTCTTTTTGCTTTGGACCTTGACTTTAACCGCTCAGTCTCAAGTTTTCACTTGACACCTTCACGCTACAAGCACATGGCTAGGGACATCTTGGTTTAGCCGCTTAGGCCAGGATTTTATTCCTTTAGACCCTCCTATCCACTGATGCTCAAAGCCTTGGGATCCTTTTTATTACCTTTGCCTTTTGGTTTTAAGGGCTATTGGCTCTTTCTGCTTGCTTTCTCTTCTCTCTCTCTCCTTTTTTTTTTTGCAAGCTTTGTTCTTTGCTGCTTTTTCTTGCTTCAAGAATCATTTTTATGATTTTTCAGATTATCAATAACATGTCTCATGTTCATCATTCTTTCAAGAGCCAACATATTTAACAGTCTTAAACAACAAATTCAAAAGACATATGCACTGTTCAAGCATTCATTCAGAAGATAGAAAGCATTGCCACCACATGTTACTAATTAAAATTTTTCTTATTAAAAACTCGAATTTTATTGCCTCTTATTCAAAAGATCTACTATTTTATTCATGTTTGCTGATGATGAGAAAAATAGACTATAACTTAATTGGAGGTAAAATCAAAATAGGCACTAATTACTACTATATGACTCCTAAGGTAAACTCTTATAACGACAACTATCACAGAGTTAAAGCAGAAATTGGAATTTAACAACCTTTGTTCTGGGAAGTGGATGTTCCTCAGATCTGTGGGGTGCTTGGTCCTTCAAGAGATAGCTTCTGGTGCTTCAATTCCCTCAAGTCACGCCCTTGCTCTTCCTGTTCTTTAATCAAATAGCAAAGAATTTGACTGTGTTCCTTCTGTTCCTTTATTATTTGTTCCATAGCTTCTTGTATCTTGGTAACTAATGTTTCAAGATACTCCCAATATTCAGATTGAGGGATTTCTGGGAGAAATTCCTGTGTTTTCTTCTTGATGGGGTCATCCTGCGCTTGTTGTTTTTCCATTGATGCTTTGGTGATTGGTTTCTCAATTGAGATATACTCAGTTATTCCCATCCTTACCCCAGTGTCCTTGCAGAGCAGAGAAATCAAGCTTGGGTAAGCCAACCTGGCCTCTTTAGAATTTTTATTAGCAATTTTGTAGAATTCAGTTGAAATCAGTTGATGAACTTCCACTTCTTTTCCCATCATGATGCAATGGATCATCACTGCTCTTTTAACAGTGACTTCAGAACGGTTGCTGGTGGGCAGCAGAGAATACCCAATAAAATCTAGCCATCCTCTGGCGACTGGTTTAAGATCTTATCTTTTGAGTTGATTTGGGACACCCTTCGTGCTGGTGGTTCACCTGGCTCCAGGGATACATATATCCTCTAGGATCTTATCCAGGCCCTTGTCTATTCTCATTATTCTCCTGTTGAAAGAGTCTGGATCATCTTTTAGCTGAGGTAGCTTTAAGATCTCTCTGATCTTGTCAGGGATGGTATGAACAATCTTTCCTCTGACCACGGTCCGATATTCATAGAAAGCAGTTCTAGATAGTTTTTGCTTGTCTGTCTGCCACATATTAGCATAGAACTCCTGGACCATATTCTTTCCCACTTTTGTCTCAGGATTAGCTAGGACCTCCCAGTTCCTGATTCGAATTTGCTCTTGGATCTCCGAATATTCGTCTTCTTTCAGATCGAATCTAACTTCCGGGATCACTGATCTTAGACCCATTATTTTGTAATAATGGTCTGAATGTTCTTTAGATAAGAACTTCCCTTGATTCCAAAGTGGTTTTGGAACGCTCTCTTTCTTGCCTCTTGAAGTGGGTTGTTTTCCCTTAGGAGCCATGGTCTTAGTGATCACAGAAAAATACACCAAACTTAGAGGTTTGCTTGTCCTCAAGCAAAAGAAAAGAAAGGAGAGAGATAGAAGGAGAGCTAGGTGCAATTGTTGATGGAAGGGGAGGGAGGCCGAACCCATGTTTAAGGGGATGGGGGTGGGTTCGAAAATTTAGAAAAGATATGATAAAAAAAAGATTGATTTGGAAAAGATAAGATAGAAGATATGATAAGAGAGGATGTAGTTTAAAATTGAAAAGATATGAAAGATTTTTGAAAAAGATAAATCTAGATTTTGAAAAAGATAATGTGGAGATTTGAAAAAGATATTAGTTGAAAAGATAGATTTGTTTTGAAAATTTGAAAAAGAGTTGAATTGAATTGAAAAAGAGGGTTTGTGCTTATGGATTAAGATACATTTGATATTTTTAAGGTAGGATTTTTAGAAATTAGGGATTTTAGAAATCAGGGTTCTTAACATGTTTATGCAAGAAATCATGAATTGAAATATGAAAATTAAGATTAAAATGAAAAATATGAAGAAAAAATGAATTTACCTCCTCCCCACCATCCTGGCGTTTGAACGCCCAAACGCTGCATGTTTTGGGTGTTCAACGCCTAAATGCTGCCTCTCCTGGGCGTTCAACGCCCAGCTGCTGCTTCTTTCTGGTGTTGAACGCCAGGAAGTCCTTTGTTACTGGGCATTTTTCTGAACGCCCAGAATGCTGTAAATCTGGCATTAAACGCCCAGAAAGAGCTTCTTTCTGGCGTTTAACGCCCAGATGGCTATCCTCACTGGCGTTCAACGCCCAGTGGATGCTTCTTTTGGGCACTAAACGCCCAAAACAGAATCTTACTGGCGTTTTCTTGCCAGTGAGCTCTTTTTCTCTGTTTTGTGTGCAGATTCCTTCTGTAACCCTGTGAACTTATTGATGCACATAAACTAGTTATGCTACGATTTAGGAAATTGCACGATCGGCAAAATTCCTTCCGGCAAGTGCACCGGTTATCGTCAAGTAAAAACTCACAATAGAGTGAGGTCGAATCCCACAAGGATTGGTTGAGTGAGCAATTCAGATTAGAAGTGTGTTCTAGTTGAGCGGAATCAAGATTGAGATGAGTATTGCGGAATGTAAAATTGGCGGGAAAAGTAAATGACAAGAAATTGAAATGGCGGAATCTTAAATTGCATGAATTAAAGAGCAGAAACTAAATTGCTGAAATTAAAAGGGAATGGGGGTGATTGCATGAATTGAGTAGCAGAATGTAAAGAGAAAGTGGAAATCAGAAATGGGGAATTCATTGGGTTATAGGAGATATTGAGATCTCCGAATCAAAACATGTTTATCTCTTCCTCAACCAATGCGTTCATTGAATTTTGCTTGGCAATCTTATATGATTGGATCCCAATCCCTTGGCTCACCAATTCTCTCTAAAAACAAACAAATTCCCAATCCCTTGGTTTAAATGTTCATAAGAAGAGATGATGCTCGATCACTGATTATACCACACAGTTTCATGAACCACAATTTGGTAGGATTACATGTCACAATATCCATCCAAACCCCAATCCAATTCACTGTGAGAAAGCTTCTCTAGCATGAATCCTCCATTCCTTTCCCAAGGTTCCGAAGGATTCCAAGTATGGGTAGTTTCTTTCCCAAGACAACTACTCAATGGGATTAGATCGAGAAGCTTTCTAACAAAATTCAAGAGAAAAGATTGAAGAAGAAGATAAACTATTATTGATTCATTGAATTACAATAGAGCTCCCTAACCCAATGAAAGGGGGTTTAGTGAGTCATAGCTCTGAATTCAATTACAAAGATATGAAAACTAGCTAAAAGTGAAGGTAAAAGTCCTCTCTAACTTAAATTCTATCCTATTTATACACTTTCTATATTGAGCTTCTGTTGTGTTTCTTGGGCTTTGAGGCCTCTCCCTGCTTTCCTTTTGCCTTAGGTTTATGGTCCATAATCTTGATGAGGCTGCTGGTCCAAATTCTGTAACATTCATTGAGCCAACTTAGTGATAATCAAATAATGGCACATGACTCAATAAATTGAAATTTCAGACTCATCAATCCTTCAGGCCCAATCCCATAAACCATGATATTCAATTGGGTTTCATACCAGAATAAGTTTAAGTTAATGTTTGTGCTCAAATACTAAGTTAAACCACAATATCTTTGGTCCAGAAACCTTTTCCAAGAGTGGCGTTTAAGTTGCAGTTTAAGCTTAAACTGCAGCTTAAACGCCAGACACTTCCAGTGAGGCCTTTTGTAGAAGCACGTTTAAGCTTCAGTTTAAGGTTAAACTGAAGCTTAAACGTGGAAATGGAAGAAGGCAGCCCTGGAGAGTCATGTAGTCGAACACGTTTAAGCTCCAGTTTGAGGTCAAACTGAAGCTTAAACGTGGATATAGGAAGGGCAGCCCTGGAGGTCGAACACGTTTAACCTCCAGTTTAAGGTTAAACTGGAGGTTAAACGTGGAAATGGAAGGAGGCATCCTGGAGGTCGAACACGTTTAACCTCCAGTTTAAGGTTAAACTGGAGGTTAAACGTGGAAGCTTAGAAGGGTAGCCCTGGAGGTGTCGAACACGTTTAAGCTCCAGTTTGAGGTCAAACTGGAGCTTAAACGTGGAAATGGAGAGAGCAACCCTGGAGGAGAAAATCTGTCGAACACGTTTAAGCTCCAGTTTGAGGTCAAACTGGAGCTTAAACGTGGAAATGGCTTCCTGGTGCTCTTCCCACTTCTGGCGTTTAACCTCCAGTTTAAGGTTAAACTGGAGGTTAAACGTGGAACTCCTTGCTGAGTGGCATTCTCATTCTGGCGTTTAACCTCCAGTTTGAGGTCAAACTGGAGGTTAAACTTCAATTCCAGCATTTCTTAGCCTTCATGATTCTGGCGTTTAAGCTCCAGTTTAGGCTTAAACTGGAACTTAAACTCCAATTGTGATATTCAAGCTTCCTTTATTGATTTTGTTGCTTCCTTGCTTAGCCTCTTCTTCCCTGAAATCATCCAAACAAATGCATCAAAGTCTTGCAAAATTTCATGAGAAATCTTCCATTCTTATTATTCAAGTAATATAACTAAAACTCATGGAATTTGCATTAAAATCATACTGTTTGGATGGTTCATTGCTTTGTTCTTCATTTAACCATTTTTGGTTACTTTAAGCTCAAGAAAATGCATAAAACAACTAAAACTAACAGAAAAATGCTAGTGAAACTAGCCTAAGATGCCTTGGCATCACAACACCAAACTTAATACTTGCTCGTCCCTAAGCAAGTCCTGAGTTATTTGAGAAGAAAGTATGAAACAGAAAGCAATTACATTGGCTATATTAGCAAGCATTTGAAGTTCATCAGAAGGGTTTTATGCAGAAAGTTGCAGCATCACTTTTTCATACTTATCAGGTAATATTATCACTTTTTCATTGCATCCATCAAACACTGCTATGGCCTCTTGTTATTCTTATGTCCTTGTCACTTTTCTCTTCTTTGTTTTTCTTTTCTTTTTCTTAGAGCTTCTTTTGCTCCTTGTTTGCTTAGTGTCATGTGTTGCACAAGCCTTTGGCATTTTCTTTTTCTTATCAGTGCACTACACATATCCACTTTAGGCACTTTAGTTCACATTTCTTCTTGAGACATTGGTGCCCAGCACCTCTTTGTGTGACTAAATGTTTTGTATTTAGGTTGCTCTTGATAATGGACTTTTGGTTGATAATCCCGGGTTAGTTAACCCAAGTTACCAAGTGTTGAAACACTCCTCAGAACCTATTCATCCAAGCATATCCTTAATACATAAACACCACAGGCATTTGTCTCAGAAGTTCAAACCATTGGTACCTAGCTTATTTTCTCAATTTTTTGCTTTTTGGTTGCCCTTTTTCAGTGGCTTTTTCTTCTTCTTTTTCTTTCTTTTTCATGGCCAAAGACATTTATTCATCAAGATCCATAGACAGTTTTCAATTTCTACACAAAGAATGATAATTCTACACTCTAATTCCAGTGATCTGACTAAACAATCAAGCATGCATACCACCACTTAATTCTACTTGATTTGTCACTAATTTAGCCAAGTTACTTTTGTTCAAACTTTTCTTTTATTTTTGGAAACAGAATAAGCATGGCACGCACTCGTTTAAGAAGGTGAAGTTATATCCAAACATCTAGGCATTCACTTTATTCAAAGCAATAAACAGACACTCATACTAAAAAAAAAAAAAAAAAAAAAAACTCCACATAACACTTAAATGACTTATGATGAAAGAAAGCTCATAAAGACAATCCACCAATGATCATTTGATTATTAAGGAACGAGACCACCTCTTATTTATTGCTTGGTTCTTCTTAATTCTTGGGATCCTGCTTCTTCTTGCTTCCTGCCTCTTTTTGACCACTTGTGCTTCCTTTGTCTTTTCTTATGAGCTTTTTCCAGAATCCAGCCTTTTTCATCGTTTCTTAGGGACTGAAGTCAACTTCCACCCCTCTCACATAGCTTTTGTATGTGGGTTTCTTGGTTGGATCCTCCCTTACTGCATTTGCATAAAACTCTTTCACCAAGTTGATGTTGATTTTAGTGATTGGCTTAGTCAGGAGCTCCCACTTCCTCTTTTTGATCTTTTCCCAAACACCTGGGAACTCATCCTTTTCAAGGTCAAAGGGAACCTCAGCTAGTACCGTTTTAGGTCTCATCCATTCGGCTTGAATCTCATGGAAAACTGATCTGTATCTCCATGCATCGAATTCCCTGTTTTCCTCCATTGGCTGCTTGTCTTTTCTCCTTTTGTGGCTAGATGAAGCTGCCATTGGTTCTTTAGTTTTGGTAAGTGACAAGCTAATGTTGACAAGGTGAAGCAAGAAGTGTTGTTGGAAGTGTGGGGAGGTTGTTTTCGGCAAGAGATAGTTTATGCTATGATGAAGGAAATGTGCATGAAGGAGATTTGGTGGTGTTGAACTTGTTCCCCAAGTGGTTCTTTATAGTCCCCGTAAGTGCAAAATGGACGGCTAGGGTGATTTGTGAAGGGTGGCTTGATGGTAAATATATGAATTAGGGAGAAGGACGAATTGCTTTTCATTTTCTTGGAAGTATTCTGGGTGCATTAGGTTGTACATGTAGCTATCTTTTCTTGCAGAACTTCCTTTTCCCATGTGTAAGTTTCAAAGACTTGTGAATTTTCTTTTTGACCAAGCATCGTACCTCCCTTTGTCTTTTTCCTCCATTTTTGTCTTTTCCTTTGTACCTGCACAAACAAACAAGTTTGCTATCATTTTTCGGTCCATGTGAATTATGAATAGTACTTGCACATGTAAATCAATGATTGTCTTTATGAGCTTATAGCCGTGACTTCTACATGTATGCACACTTATTATTTGGACACCAAACTTAGTGTTTGGTCAAGTCTCCTGATGACATGAAATCCATATTGGTTGTCCTTAATGCATGTGCTTAATTCTAATAAATCATAGTCACCTTGGCTCTTTGATTCTAAACAAATTTACTACCCTAAGTAATTGAAACCAAAACATTAAAACATGCGAATGGTGTACTTGTCATGAATTTCGAAATCCAGAGGAACTTTGTGCTTTTCATGAACCGTGTTCAAAGAGGAACACCAAACTTAATCTTTGGTTGTGCACTAAAAATTGAATGCATTTTGAATAAAATTTGGGGTGCCTTCAGGCACACCAAACTTAGAGGCAAATTGCATTTTACATGCAATGTTTAGTGCACTCTTTCAGCAGTTGTCCTGAGGATTCAAGTTCATGCATAAGAAACCATGCTTTATTAGATGCACAACAAAACAAAAAAAGTAAGGATATTAAAACATGGGTTGCCTCCCATGAAGCGCTTCTTTAACGTCACTAGCTTGACGGTTGTCCCTTGTTAGGGTGGATTGTAGTGCTTGACGTCTTCTCCTCTTACTATGAAAACGTCCCCACTTGATTCATTCATGACCTCTAAATGTTCCATAGAAAGAACTTTCCTGATTGTGAACACTTGAGGGAGCTGGGAAGGAATGGTTTTGAGGCCAGGTGGGATTGGCAGATAATGACTTGATATCACGTTATCTCCCGGAGAAAAACCTTCAGTGGGAATTTTCTTGTTTCTCCACCCTCTTGGCAATCTCCCTATCACTCTTCCCTTTCTCTTGAGGATTTCTTCATTGACCCTTATGTCAGGAGGATCCTTCTGATCTGTTTCCACTGATTCTTGTGGCTTTAACTCTTGCAACTCTTGTTTGCCTTCCAAGGACTGTTTTAGAGTTTCAGCTGCTGGATTACTTTCCTCCAAACACAGATGGCTACTATCATCCTTAGGCTTTTCAGGTTCTGGTTCAGGCTCAGATGCAGGTTTGAAAACTTTGAAAATGAGCTGTTCATCATGTATTCTCAGAATTAGCTCTCCTTGTTCTACATCTATGAGCGCTCTAGTAGTGGCTAGAAATGGTCTGCCCAGAATGATAGGGTGTAAGTAGCTTTCCTCCATGTCCACAATGACAAAGTCTGTGGGGAAGTAATAATCCCCCACTTTCACCAGCACATTTTCAACTACCCCTTCAGCTTGCTTCTGAGTTTTGTCAGCCAGTTGTATGATTACATCAGTGGATTTCACCTCATTCAGTTGTAGCCTCTTCATAAGAGTTAGAGGCATCACATTTATGTTAGCTCCTAGATCACAGAATCCTCTGTCAATTTTTGTTTCCCCTATGATGCAAGGGATATGAAAACTTCCTGGGTCCGTTTTCTTAGAGAGTGTGTCCTTCTTGATGAGAGCACTGCATTCTTTGTTCATTGTTACCGTTTGTCCTCCCTTCAAAACTCTCTTCTTGCTTAACAATTCCTTTAAATACTTGATGTGTGTAGGCATTTGATGGAGAATCTCAAGAAAGGGAATATTGACATGGAGAGAGTTAAATGTCTCTAAAAACCTTGAATAGGTTTTCCTTTTTTCACCTCCTCCTAACCTCTGAGGAAATGGTGCTTTTGGTTGGTATATTTCCAGCATGCCTTTTTGCAGTTCCTTGGCTTGCTCAGTTCCACTTTCCTGCTTAACTTCTTCCACACCTTCCTTCAAGATTTCTGGATCCTGCTCTGAGGGCCTGATTCCTTCTTCTTCTGAAACTTCCTTCAATATGGTGATGGCCTTGCATTCTTCCCATCTCACTCTCTTTTGTTCCCCTTTAGGATTCTTTTCTGTGTCACTAGGGAACACTGCAGTTGATTTGACGGCCTGTTGAGATAGCTCTCCTACTTGAGACTCCATCCTCTTGAGTTTTTCACCATGGTTTCTTAAGGTAGCTCTCACATCATCCCTGAAGCTTTTCAATTCGGTTATGTCTTGACTCATGGCTGCCATCATTCCTTCTATCCGGTTTAATTGATCTTGAAATTGTTGGTTCGGATTAAGTTGGGTAGGTTGATTATTTTGGCCATGATATGATGGTTGGGGGTAAGTGTTTTGTGTGGCTTGGTATGATCTTTGGTTGGAGTTTTGGTATGTGGAATTGTTATGTTGGTTGTGGTTGTAAGGTTTGTGGTTTTGTGGTTGGGTTTGTTGGTTCCCCCACCCAAAGTTTGAGTGATTTTTCCATCCTGGGTTGTAAGTGTTGGAATGTGGATCATATGATTGCCTTTGTTGGTTTCCCACATAGTTGGCCTCTTCCCAATCACCTCCTTCAATGCTTACTTCCTCTTGATCTTGTGTGTGTATTGCAGCCACTTGCTTTGTTTCTAATTGCCTGGTAAGCTCTGCTAGTTGCTTGGCAAACACCTTGTTTTGGGCTAGAATTGTATCAACATGGTTCAGCTCCATGACTCCCTTAGTGTTGTGCCTTTCTGATGCATAGTAGTACTCATTCTCAGCCACTGTCTCAATCACCTCAATGGCCTCTTTCACAGTCTTTTTCCTGTTCAATGAACCTCCTGATGAATGGTCTACAGCCTTCCTTGATTCATAAGAAAGTCCATCATAGAAAATATGCAATTGCACCCAATCATGGAACATGTCTGGTGGGCATTTCCTTGTCAAATCCTTGAATCTCTCCCATGCCTCGTAGAGAGTTTCACCATCTTGTTGTCTAAAAGTTTGAACCTCGGATCGAAGCCTATTGACCTTTTGTGGGGGGGTAGAAACGTGCCAGAAACTTGCTTTCCACCTCATCCCATGTTGTTAGACTCCCCCTTGGGAACGATTCTAGCCACTTAGCTGCTTTGTCCCTAAGTGAAAATGGGAACAAAAGCAGTTTATAGGCATCTTCCTGGACTCCATTGGACTTCACAGTGTCACAAATTCTCAGGAATTTTGTGAGATGTTGGTTGGGATCTTCATTAGCACTCCCACCAAATGAACAATGATTCTCCACAAGTGATATTAGCTGTGGTTTGAGTTCAAAATTGTTGGCCTGAATGGGTGGTTTCTGAATGCTGCTACCACAATTCCCAGAGGTTGGGTATATGTATGAACTAAGAACCCTCCTCTCAGGAATGGCATTGTTTCCATCAGCTCTCTCATGGTTGTGAACTTCTCTATCCATGTTGAGATCTAAAGCTTCCTCAAAATTGTCCTCAGATTCTCCTTCAGATTCCTCTTCTCCCACTACTCTCTTCCCTCTTGCTTCCCTTCTCAGTCTATGAAGGGTCCTCTCTGGTTCGGTATATGGAGGAGTTGATGTTTCTCCTCTCCTACCTGTCATACAAGAACACAGCACAGGCACAAACAAGTGAAATACTCTTGGTTAATGGAAGAGTATGGTTAGAGCAATTGAGGAATTAATTCAAACAGTTAGTGAGTCAGTGAGTTAGTTGCTTGAATTTAAAGGCATAAAGAAAGAAAGCATGTAACCGAGTGCAGAAATTAAAATTCAATAAGTAACTTGAACAGAATTAACAAAGCAAGAGAAATTGCTCAATCTAGTTAGCTTCCAATTGGAGAATTGTCAATCAAAAACCAATCCCCGGCAACGGCGCCATAAACTTGATGCACATAAACTAGTTATGCTACGATTTAGGAAATTGCACGATCGGCAAAATTCCTTCCGGCAAGTGCACCGGTTATCGTCAAGTAAAAACTCACAATAGAGTGAGGTCGAATCCCACAAGGATTGGTTGAGTGAGCAATTCAGATTAGAAGTGTGTTCTAGTTGAGCGGAATCAAGATTGAGATGAGTATTGCGGAATGTAAAATTGGCGGGAAAAGTAAATGACAAGAAATTGAAATGGCGGAATCTTAAATTGCATGAATTAAAGAGCAGAAACTAAATTGCTGAAATTAAAAGGGAATGGGGGTGATTGCATGAATTGAGTAGCAGAATGTAAAGAGAAAGTGGAAATCAGAAATGGGGAATTCATTGGGTTATAGGAGATATTGAGATCTCCGAATCAAAACATGTTTATCTCTTCCTCAACCAATGCGTTCATTGAATTTTGCTTGGCAATCTTATATGATTGGATCCCAATCCCTTGGCTCACCAATTCTCTCTAAAAACAAACAAATTCCCAATCCCTTGGTTTAAATGTTCATAAGAAGAGATGATGCTCGATCACTGATTATACCACACAGTTTCATGAACCACAATTTGGTAGGATTACATGTCACAATATCCATCCAAACCCCAATCCAATTCACTGTGAGAAAGCTTCTCTAGCATGAATCCTCCATTCCTTTCCCAAGGTTCCGAAGGATTCCAAGTATGGGTAGTTTCTTTCCCAAGACAACTACTCAATGGGATTAGATCGAGAAGCTTTCTAACAAAATTCAAGAGAAAAGATTGAAGAAGAAGATAAACTATTATTGATTCATTGAATTACAATAGAGCTCCCTAACCCAATGAAAGGGGGTTTAGTGAGTCATAGCTCTGAATTCAATTACAAAGATATGAAAACTAGCTAAAAGTGAAGGTAAAAGTCCTCTCTAACTTAAATTCTATCCTATTTATACACTTTCTATATTGAGCTTCTGTTGTGTTTCTTGGGCTTTGAGGCCTCTCCCTGCTTTCCTTTTGCCTTAGGTTTATGGTCCATAATCTTGATGAGGCTGCTGGTCCAAATTCTGTAACATTCATTAAGCCAACTTAGTGATAATCAAATAATGGCACATGACTCAATAAATTGAAATTTCAGACTCATCAATCCTTCAGGCCCAATCCCATAAACCATGATATTCAATTGGGTTTCATACCAGAATAAGTTTAAGTTAATGTTTGTGCTCAAATACTAACTTAAACCACAATATCTTTGGTCCAGAAACCTTTTCCAAGAGTGGCGTTTAAGTTGCAGTTTAAGCTTAAACTGCAGCTTAAACGCCAGACACTTCCAGTGAGGCCTTTTGTAGAAGCACGTTTAAGCTTCAGTTTAAGGTTAAACTGAAGCTTAAACGTGGAAATGGAAGAAGGCAGCCCTGGAGAGTCATGTAGTCGAACACGTTTAAGCTCCAGTTTGAGGTCAAACTGAAGCTTAAATGTGGATATAGGAAGGGCAGCCCTGGAGGTCGAACACGTTTAACCTCCAGTTTAAGGTTAAACTGGAGGTTAAACGTGGAAATGGAAGGAGGCATCCTGGAGGTCGAACACGTTTAACCTCCAGTTTAAGGTTAAACTGGAGGTTAAACGTGGAAGCTTAGAAGGGTAGCCCTGGAGGTGTCGAACACGTTTAAGCTCCAGTTTGAGGTCAAACTGGAGCTTAAACGTGGAAATGGAGAGAGCAACCCTGGAGGAGAAAATCTGTCGAACACGTTTAAGCTCCAGTTTGAGGTCAAACTGGAGCTTAAACGTGGAAATGGCTCCCTGGTGCTCTTCCCACTTCTGGCGTTTAACCTCCAGTTTAAGGTTAAACTGGAGGTTAAACGTGGAACTCCTTGCTGAGTGGCATTCTCATTCTGGCGTTTAACCTCCAGTTTGAGGTCAAACTGGAGGTTAAACTTCAATTCCAGCATTTCTTAGCCTTCATGATTCTGGCGTTTAAGCTCCAGTTTAGGCTTAAACTGGAACTTAAACTCCAATTGTGATATTCAAGCTTCCTTTATTGATTTTGTTGCTTCCTTGCTTAGCCTCTTCTTCCCTGAAATCATCCAAACAAATGCATCGAAGTCTTGCAAAATTTCATGAGAAATCTTCCATTCTTATCATTCAAGTAATATAACTAAAACTCATGGAATTTGCATTAAAATCATACTGTTTGGATGGTTCATTGCTTTGTTCTTCATTTAACCATTTTTGGTTACTTTAAGCTCAAGAAAATGCATAAAACAACTAAAACTAACAGAAAAATGCTAGTGAAACTAGCCTAAGATGCCTTGGCATCACTTATGCAATTGATTCTTTACCTTGTTATTAATGAACTTTATATAAACAAATAAAAATAAAAATAGGGCAAAATGCTTAGAGGATTGATGCCCCATGGCTGGGTTGCCTCCCAGCAAGCGCTTCTTTATTGTCTTTAGCTGGACCTTGCTGAGCTTTTAGTCTAGCTTCAGCCTTGAGCACTCTTGCTCAACATTGCCTTCAAGATAGTGCTTGATTCTCTGTCCATTGACAATGAACTTCTTATCAGAATCAATATCTTGAAGCTCCACATAACCATATGGTGATACACTTGTAATCACATATGGTCCCCTCCACCGGGACTTCAGTTTCCCGGGGAATAGCCTGAGCCTAGAGTTAAACAACAGAACCTTTTATCCTGGTTCAAAGATTCTAGATGGCAGCTTTCTGTCATGCCACTTTTTTTATTTTTCTTTATAAAGCTTGGCATTTTCGAAAGCAATGAATCTGAATTCCTCTAGCTCATTTAGCTGGAGCAATCTTTTTTCTCCAGCTAATCTGGCATCAAAGTTCAGGAATCTGGTTGCCCAGTAGGCTTTATGTTCCAGTTCCACGGGCAGGTGACATGCCCTACCATAGACCAGTTGGTATGGAGAGGTCCCTATAGGAGTCTTGAATGCTGTTCTGTATGCCCACAGAGCATCATCCAAGCTTCTTGTCCAATCCTTTCTACGGGTATTTACAGTCCGTTCTAGGATTCTTTTTAGCTCTCTGTTAGAGACTTCAGCTTGTCCATTAGTCTGTGGATGATATGGAGTCGCCACCTTGTGGCGAATCCCATACCGGACCATGGTAGAGTAAAGCTGTTTGTTGCAGAAGTGAGTGCCCCCATCACTGATTAGTACTCTAGGGACCCCAAACCTGCTGAAGATATATTTCTGGAGGAACTTCAGCACTATTTTAGTATCATTGGTGGGTGTGGCAATGGCCTCAACCCATTTTGATACATAGTCAACTGCCACCAGAATATAAGTGTTTGAGAATGATGGTGGGAAAGGTCCCATGAAGTCAATTCCTCATACGTCAAACAACTCAATCTCCAAGATTCCTTGTTGAGGCATGGCGTAACCATGAGGCAGATTACCAGCTCTTTGGCAACTGTCATAGTTACGTACAAACTCTCGGGAATCTTTATAGAGTGTGGGCCAATAGAAGCCACATTGGAGGACCTTGGTGGCTGTTCGCTCACCTCCGAAATGGCCTCCATATTGAGATCCATGGCAATGCCATAGGATCCTCTGTGCTTCTTCTCTTGGAACACACCTACGGATTATTCCGTCTGCACATCTCTTAAAGAGATAGGGTTTATCCCACAAGTAGTACTTTGCATCAGTGATTAATTTTTTCTTTTGTTGCCTGTTGTACTCTTTAGGTATGAACCTTGCAGCTTTATAATTTGCAATATCGGCAAACCATGGTGTTTCCTGAATGGCAAATAAATGCTCATCTGAGAAAGTCTCAGAGATCTCAAGAGAGGGGAGGGACGTCCCTTCTACTGGCTCTATCCGGGACAGATGATCAGCCACTTGGTTCTCTATCCCTTTTCTGTCTCTTATTTCTATATCAAACTCTTACAGAAGCAACACCCATCTAATGAGCCTGGGTTTTGAATCCTGCTTTGTGAGTAGATATTTAAGAGCAGCATGGTCAGTATACACAATCACTTTTGATCCTACTAAGTATGATCTGAACTTGTCAATGGCATAAACCACTGTAAGTAACTCTTTTTCTGTGGTTGTGTAATTTTTTTGGGCATCATTTAAAACGCGACTAGCATAATAAATGACGTGCAGAAGCTTGTCATGCCTCTGTCCCAATACTGCACCAATGGCATGATCACTGGCATCACACATTAGCTCAAATGGTAATGTCGAATCTGGTGCAGAAATAACTGGTGCTGTGACCAGCTTAGCTTTCAGCATTTCAAACGCCTGCAGACACTCTGTGTCAAACACAAATGGCGTGTCAGCAGCTAGCAGATTGCTTAGAGGTTTTGCGATTTTTGAAAAATCCTTTATAAACCTCCTATAGAATCCTGCATGCCCCAGAAAGCTTCTGATTGCCTTAACATTGGCAGGTGGTGGTAATTTTTCAATTACCTCTATTTTTGCTTGATCCACCTCTATCCCCTTGTTTGAGATTTTATGCCCAAGGACAATCCCTTCAGTCACCATGAAGTGACATTTTTCCCAGTTTAAAACTAGGTTGGTCTCTTGGCATCTCTTCAGAACAAGTTTCAGGTGATCAAGACAGGAGCTGAATGAGTCTCCAAATACTGAGAAGTCATCCATGAAGACTTCCAGAAATTTTTCCACCATATCAGAGAAAATAGAGAGCATGCATCTCTGGAAGGTTGCAGGCGCATTACACAGCCCAAATGGCATCCTTCTATAAGCAAACACTCCAGATGTACATGTGAATGTTGTTTTCTCTTGATCCTGAGGATCTACTACAATCTGGTTATAGCCTGAGTAGCCATCCAGAAAGCAGTAATAATCATGACCTGCCAGTCTTTCTAGCATCTGGTCTATGAATGGTAAAGGAAAATGATCCTTTCTGGTGGCTGTGTTGAGCCTTCTATAGTCAATACACATGCGCCACCCTGTAACTGTTCTTGTAGGAACCAGTTCATTTTTTTCATTATGAATCACTGTCATGCCTCCCTTTTTTGGGACAACTTGGACAGGGCTCACCCAGGGGCTATCAGAAATAGCATAAATAATCCCAGCCTCCAGTAATTTGGTGACCTCTTTCAGCACCACTTCCTTCATGGCTGGATTTAGCCACCTCTGTGGTTGAACCACTGGTTTAGCATTATCCTCCAATAAGATTTTGTGCATGCATCTAGCTGGGCTTATGCCCTTAAGGTCACCTATGGACCACCCAAGAGCTGTCTTGTGTGTCCTTAGCACTTGAATAAGTGCTTCCTCTTCCTGTGGATTTAAAGCAGAGCTTATGATCACTGGAAAAGTGTCACCTTCTCCCAGAAATACATATTTCAGGGATGGTGGTAATGGTTTGAGCTCGGGTTTAGGAGGTTTTTCCTCTTCCAGAGGAAATTTCAGAGGCTCTTTAATCTCATCTGAATCCTCCAAATCAGGCTGAACATCTTTAAAGATGTCTTCCAACTCTGATTCGAGACTCTCAGCCATGTTGATCTCTTATAAGATCAACTTTCATGCAGTCTTTTGATGTGTCTGGATGCTGCATGGCTTTGACAGCATTCAACTTAAACTCATCATCATTGACTCTCAGGGTTATTTCCCCTTGTTGGACATCAATGAGGGTTCGCCAGTTGCTAGGAAGGGTCTTCCTAGAATGAGAGTAGCACTCTTGTGCTCCTCCATTTCCAGCACTACAAAGTCAGTGGGAAAGGCGAATGGCCCAACTTTGACAATCATGTCTTCAATCACGCCTGATGGGTATTTAATGGAGCCATCAGCAAGTTGGAGACATATCCGGGTTGGTTTAACTTCTTCAGTTAAGCCAAGCTTTCTGATAGTGGATGCAGGTATTAGGTTGATGCTTGTCCCAAGATCGCACAAAGCTGTCTTGGTGCAATTACCTCCTAATATGCATGGTATCAGAAAACTCCCAGGGTCTTTAAGCTTTTCAGGAGAGCTTTTTAGAATGATTGCACTGCATTCTTCAGTGAGGAGAACTCTTTCTATTTCTCTCCAATCCTTTTTATGACTCAAGATCTCTTTCATGAACTTGGCATAAAAGGTATTTGCTCAAGTGCCTCTACAAATGGGATCTTTATTTCAAGAGTCCTGAGATAATCTGCAAAGCGAGCAAATTGCTCATCCTGCTCCTCTTTCCGGAGTTTTTGAGGATAAGGTATCTTGGCTTTATATTCCTCAACCTTAGTTGCTGTAAGTTTATTGCCTACAGAAGTGGTTGAAGAAGCCTTTTTAGAGGGGTTGTCATCAGCACTTGTGTGTGTCTGATCCCTCACTGGCAATTGAGTGACAGAGTTAGAAGCTGGAGTGACGTTAGACGCCAACTCCTTGTCTGTTCTTGGCGTCTGAACGCCAGAACTGTGCCCATTTTGGGCGTTCAACGCCAGATCCTTGCTTGTTTCTGGCGTTGAACGCTAGTCCTTGCTTGTTACTGGCGTTGAACACCAGTCTTGGACATGGTCTGGGCGTTCAGCGCCAGCCTTCCACCAGATTGCTGGCGTTTTAACGCCAGAATTACTTTTCCCTGGGCTCTTACTGTCCTCAGGTGAATTTTGGGTGGTTTGCTCATTTCTTGGCTCTTTCCTGCTTTGAGGTGGTGTATTTAATGTTTTCCCACTTCTCAATTAAACTGCTTGGCATTCTTCTGTTATTTGTCTTAACAGCTGCTGCTTTGTTTGCTTCAATTGTTCTTCCATATTTATATTAGCCATCCTTGTTTCTTGTAGTTTATCCTTGAATTCGGCTAACTGCTTTGTTAGAAAGTCCAATTGCTGATTGAATTCAGCAGCTTGTTTTACAGGGCTGAGTTCAGCTGTTACTGTTTTAACCTCTTCTTTCATGGAAGGGTCACTGCTTAGGTACAAATGCTGATTCCTGGCAACTGTATCAATGAGCTCTTGAGCCTCTTCAATTGTCTTTCTCATGTGGATAGATCCACCAGCTGAGTAATCTAGAGACATCTGAGCTCCTTCTGCAAGCCCATAATAGAAGATGTCTAACTGAACCCACTCTGAAAACATTTCAGAGGGGCATTTTCGTAGCATCTCTCTGTATCTCTCCCAGGAATCATAAAGAGATTCCTTATCTCCTTGTTTAAAGCCTTGGATGTCCAGCCTTAGCTGTGTCATCCGTTTTGGGGGAAAGTATTGATTCAGGAATTTTTCTGTCAGTTGTTTCCATGTCCTTATGCTGGCCTTAGGTTGGTTATTTAACCACCTCTTAGCTTGATCTTTTACAGCAAATGGAAACAGTAATAGTCTGTAGACATCCTGATCTATTTCCTTATCATGTACTGTGTCAGCAATTTGTAAAAATTGTGCCAGAAACTCTGTAGGTTCTTCCTGTGGAAGACTGGAATACTGGCAACTTTGCTGCACCATGATAATGAGCTGAGGATTCAACTCGAAGCTACTGACTCCAATGGAGGGTATGCAGATACTACTCCCATATGAAGCAGTAGAGGGGTTAGCATATGACCCCAGAGTCCTCCTGGACTGTTCATTTCCACTTAGATCCATGATGGAGAAAGGGAGATGATGTAAAATAAAAATTTTTTATTTTTATTTATTTATTTATTTATTTATTCCAAAAATAAAATAAATTAAAATAAAATAAATAAAAATAGGTGAAGATTTTCGAAAAAATGAGGGGAGAAAAAGTGGTAAGGAAGTTTTGAAAAAGATATGATTTGGAAAAGATTTTAAATTTTGAAAAAATATCTGATTTTTTTTTTAAAAATAATTTTCGAAAATTTGTTTTAAAATTAGAGAGAAAAGATATTTTGGAATTTAGTGGGGAAAGAGAAAAACAATAAGATAGCACAAGATTTAAAATTTTTAGATCTAATACTCCTTGTTTTTGAAAATTTTGGAGGGAAAACACCAAGGAACACCAAACTTAAAAATTTTAAGATCAAGACAAAAGGAAAAACTCAAGAACACTTTGAAGATTCACAAGAACACAAGAACATGAATAAGGAACACCAAACTTAAAATTTTTAGAAAATCAAAAAAAAAATTTCGAAAACCAAAGAAAAAATCAACAAGAAAACACCAAACTTAAAGTTTGGCACAAGATTTAATCAAGGGAAAATTATTTTTGAAAAAGATTTTTAATAAAACTGGTGCCCAATCATCAAGAACATAAACCAACACTCTAGCCAATTGGGCAATAAATGTAACACTTGTTTTGAAGAAGGATATATTTTTTTTTAACAACTAAGAATAAAAATTTTTGAAAACAAGAAAAATAATATTTTTGAAAAATTTTTGAAAAGAAAAAGAAAAGACTCTGACCCAAAAGAGAAAAATTTCCTAATCTAAGCAACAAGATTCACCGTCTGTTGCTCAAACTCAAACAATCCCCAGCAACGGCACCAAAAACTTGGTGCACGAATTATGAATCACACTTTTCACACTCGTACCACTAACCAGCAAGTGCACTGGGTCGTCCAAGTAATACCTTACGTGAGTAAGGGTCGAATCCCACGGAGATTGTTGGTTTGAAGCAATCTATGGTTATCTTGCAATTCTTAGTCAGGAAGTCAATTATATTTATCAGTTGAATTGCGAATAAACAAGAGAGCATGGATTAAAGGTTACTTGTTATGCAGTAATGGAGAATATGTTGGAGTTTTGGAGATGCTTTGTCTTCAGAATCTCTGCTTTCCTCTGTCTTCTGATTCACGCATGCACGTCCTCCTATGGCAAGCTGTGTGTAGGTAGATCACCGTTGTCAATGGCTACCATCCATCCTTCCAGTTAAAAGGGTCCAAGTGCGCTGTCACCGCACGGCTAATCATCTGCAGGTTCTCAGTCGTACCGGAATAGGATTTACTATCCTTTTGCGTCTGTCACTACGCCCAGCACTCGCGAGTTTGAAGTTCGTCACAGCCATCCAATCCCAGAATCCTACTCGGAATACCACAGACAAGGTTTAGACTTTCTGGATTCTCATGAATGCCGCCATCAATCTAGCTTATACCACGGAGATTCTGATTAAGGAATCTAAGAGATATTCATTCAATCTGATGTAGAACGGAGGTGATTGTCAGACACACGTTCATGGATTGATGAAGGTGATGAGTGTCACTGATCATCACCTTCTCCATAGTTAGGCGCGAATGGATATCTTAGGTAGGAACACGCATGTTTGAATGGAAAACAGAAATACTTGCATTAATTCATCGAGACACAGCAGAGCTCCTCACCCCCAACAATGGAGTTTAGAGACTCATGCCGTCAAAGAGTATAAAGTTCAGATCTAAAATGTCATGAGATGTAAAATGAATCTCTAAAAGTTGTTTAAATACTAAACTAGTAACCTAGGTTTACAGAAAATGAGTAAACTATAACAGATAGTGCAGAAATCCACTTCTAGGGCCCACTTGGTGTGTGCTGGGGCTGAGACTGAAGCTTCTCATGTGCCTGGGGCTGTTTTGGGCATTCAATGCCAGCTTTGGATCCTTTTCTGGCATTGAACTCCAACTTGTAATTTGTTTCTGGCGCTGGACGCCAGAATTGGGCAGAGAACTGGCGTTGAACGCAAGTTTATGTCATCTATCCTTGAGCAAAGTATGGACTATTATATATTTCTTGAAAGCCCTGGATGTCTACTTTCCAACGCAATTGGAAGCACGCCATTTGGAGTCCTGTAGCTCCAGAAAATCTATTTTGAGTGCAGGGAGGTCAGAATCTAACAACATCAGCAGTCCTTTTTCAGCCTGAATCAGATTTTTGCTCACCTCCCTCAATTTCAGCCAGAAAATACCTGAAATTACAAAAAAACACACAAACTCATAGTAAAGTCCAGAAATGTGGATTTTGCCTAGAAACTAATGAAAATAAACTGAAAACCAACTAAAACATACTAAAATCTATATGAAATTAACCCCAAAAAGCGTATAAAATATCCGCTCATCACAACCCGAAGCCCCGGAGCCCACTAGCTGAAGGTGGAGCCTCATACCTCTTTACCCCCCCCCCCCGAATTGAGTGCATGCACGGAGGACCGTGCAATGTTTAAGTGTGGGGGAGGATCCGCAAATTTGGGACATAAATTTCTCTTTCTCAATAATTTGCATTAATTTCTAGTTCTTAGTTGTTAGGTATTTTGTGAATATTTGTTTATTATTTCATTGCATTTCACTTTGCTTAGTTGCTTTTATATATATTAGTTGCTTATATTTTTATTCGCATGTTGCTTGGTAGAGTAAATAAGTTTGGTAAAACAACAAAGAATTTTCAAGAAATATCTTTTAGGGCATTCCATTGATTAGATTTGAAAACTTGATTTTGAATTTGCTTGAAGGATTTTTAAGGAACATAGAAAAGAGCTTGAACAAATTATCTAGTGAGATTTGTGCTTCAATTGAGTGGTGTTTTGTATGGATTTAGTATGATTGAGGCCATTTTTTAATTGAACTTACTTAACCCATATGGTCAACCCTTACATCTCCTTTGGTAAACCACTTTTGAGCCTTTAATTTCCCTTTTGTTCTAATTTTAAGTACATCCTTTACCCTAAGTGAAACACCATTGATGTTCTTGGATTGCTTCTTTGATTAGGTTGGGTTTAGAGAGTATGTGTTAAGTAAAGGGGGAATTTGTGGGTAACATTGGTAGTTAGTTTACTTTGGGTGCTCATTGAGAATATTTTGGAAAAATGGGTAAACACTCATGCATCTACTACTTAAAACATATGCATCTCTTTTGTTGATAAAAGAAAAAATTTTGTGTATATACATTTTGAAAAAAAAAAAGAAAAGAAAAGATAAAAAGAAATGACAATAAGAATTTAAATCAAGGATGCATATGTGTATGAATTGGAAAAAGGATGCATGAGTGAATGTGAGAAATAGGAGATAAATGGGTAGTTAGGTTGTTTTGTTATGCGTATATAGGTTGATATAGGATTAGGTGGGATACTTGAGCTAATCAAAGATCCAATCTATTAGCGCACCTAACCATATTAATCCTACCCTTACCCTAACCCCATTACAACCCTCTAAAGACCTCATGATATTTGCATTCATTCATCAAATATTAGTTGATTGTTAGATGACTTGTAAATCTTTGAGAAGCATGATTAAAGGAGAATTGAGTGATTAAGCCCTAAAAACTGAGCAACTAGAGTGTATACACAACCGGTGAGGGGTTCAATTGGTTAATTCTATGATTCTATCTTTCATATTGTGTCTTCTTGCATGTTGCTTTTTAGTTTGTGAAAACTTCAAATCAAATCTTTGGACATTGAGCATATTGCATTGATTTCCTTGTTTTAGCCCTAAGTTCTATTTTGGATTGATTGAGATTCTTTTGTTTATTTTTGCCGAACTCATTAGGAACCATAGTGTAGATATAGGTAGATAGTATTTAGTATAGTTGCATGCATGTAGTTAGATGCATTTAATAAATTGCTTCCCTCCTTATCCTTTTTCCTTTGATTGTGATTAGCATGAGGACATGCTATTGTTTAAGTGTGGGGAAATTGACGAATCCATATTTGACGATATATTTTGGTTTGATTTGAATGCATTTCATCATATAAGGTCACATTTATTCATTCAAATAGCATGCTTTTGTGTTCTCTCCCTAAATTGTGCCTAATTGTGAAAACATGCTATTTTGTGCTTATTTTAATCACTTTTATCCCACTTTTATTCCATTCGATGCCTTGATAGTTGTGATCAGTGATTTAAGATATAGAAGGTAGGAATGGTTTAGTAAAGATGGAAGAAGAGCATTCAAAAGGGAGAAAACATGAAGAAAACAAAGGAGAAGCACACATTGGAGTGTGTGTGCGCACAACCCCCTGGCGTACGCACAAGAACCACACAGCCATGTGTGCGTGCGCACAACATTCTGTGCGTGTACACAAGAAGAAAATCAGCATGTGTGCGTACGCACAAGTTCCAGCACGTGACTCACTTAATGCAAATCGCTGGGGGCGATTTCTGGGCCTCCAGAGCCCAGTTTTTGGACTTTCTGAAGCTGATTCTTCCTATATCAAACAAGGCCTCACTGCATGTGAAGGGGGGCGGGGAGAAATTAGGGTTAGTTTAGCATTATGTAGGTTGTTTTCTAGAGAGAAGCTCCCCCTTCTCTCTAGAACTGGGGTTTCTTAATTTAATTTCCTTGTAATTTCTACTTTTAATCCTTGTTTTCATCTCGTTTCTTCTACCATTCTTTATTTTGTTGTCTTAATTTCCTTATGTTACCTTGTTAATTTATCATTTTGGTTATTTTTATGTTTATGCACACTCTTGTTATTTTAATTTACATTTAATGCAATTTATGTTTTCATGTCATTTATTGCTTTATTGAGTTGCTATCTTTACTTTCCTTGCTTGGTAGTTGTAGCATTTATTATTTCATGTCATTTTACCATGCTTTCTTTTTATACCCACCAAGTGTGTGATAAAATGCTTGGTTTGGTTTTTACCTAATTTTTCACACTCTTGGTTGGAAAATTAGGTGATTAGGTGAAATTGAGTTGTGGATGTCTATTCTGCATTGTGTGTGAATTGTTAATTGGTTAGGTTTCCCTTGACTCTAAGTGACCCATAGTGTTGACTAGGACTTAGGGATTTGAATCAATTATGCCCTTTGACTAATCATCGATGTTAGGATTGACTAATTGGGATTAATTCCACATAATTGCCATGTTTGTGGTCCATGCCTAGGATAGGAATCCCTAATTCCCCAATTCGTACCAAGAGCTCCTTTTTAGTAATTAATGTCCATTTTCATTGGCTTTACTTGCTTTTATTTAATTTCATGCATGTTTCTTTATTTTATTGTCATCTACATTTCTTGCCTCTTTCAATCAACAACCCAAAAAAAATCCCCATAGCCAATAATATGACATTTCATTGCAACTCCTAGGGAAGACGACCCGAGAGTTTAAATACTCTCGGTTATAATATTTGTTTTGAATTGTGACATCTTTAGAGAATTTAAATTTGATTGGGAATTAATTGTTGATTTAGACTATACTTGCAACAAAGAGATTCTATTTTGTGAAAATGAAGATCGACGATAAATTCTCACATTATCACTAACCCCATTACAACCCTTAAAAAGACCTCTTGATATGTGTACTCATGCATTAAATTTTTGTTGATTGGTAGAAAAAGAGCAAGTATTAGAAAGCAAGCCTAATAGAGAACCGAGAGAATCGACCCTCAAACACTTGAGTGATTAGAGTGTATACACTACCGGTGAGGGTTCGATACTCGATTCTTTGTTCCCGGCTTCCACGAGCTTTCTTCTTGCACGTCTACGTGTACTTTATTTTGGAATTCAAATTAGTGGAATTCAGTTCATATTTGTTTTTGGAAGGTTGATTTACTTTTAACCAAGTAGGTAAAAGCATTTCGCATTTAGTTGCATTCATATAGATAGGATGCATTTCATAAATTCTATCATTCCTTTTCACCTCCTTTATAGCTTCTCTCGAGCTTAGCATGAGGACATGATAATGTTTAAGTGTGGGGAGATTGATAAACCACTATTTTGTGATTTATTTTGTATTAAATTGAGTGGGTTTTATCCATTATTCTCACACTTAAGCATATAATTTCGCATGTTTTACATTTTTCTTCCTAATTTTGTTCTATGATTGAAAACATGCTTCTTTGGCCTTAAATTTGCTAATTTTAATCCTCTCTTATTACCATTCGATGCCGTGATATGTGTGTTAAGTGTTTTCAGGATTTATAGGGTAGGAATGGCTTAGAGGATGGAAAAGAAGAATGCAAAAGTGGAAGAAACACAAGAAATTATAGTTTTGAGAATCTGGTAGCGACGCGCACGCATGGACGACGCGTACGCGTGACTAGTGCATTCGATAGATGACGCGCACGCGTGGCTGACACCTACACATGGCCAATGAAAAGTCTAACGACGTGTATGCGTGGCTGACGCGTACGCGAGACGAGCGTCACGTGTTGCATTAAACATAATTCGCTGGGGGCAATTTCTGGCTGCTTTTGACCCAGTTTCAGGCCTAAAAATACATATTAGAGGCTGCAGAGTGCAGCAGGAAGGGGGAATCAATCATTCACTTCTCATTCATTCACACAATTTTAGGTTTAGATGTAGGTTTCTAGAGAGAGAGGCTATCTCCTCTCTCTAGGTTTTAATGTTTTTAGTCTTGTTCCTTCTCAAATTCAGATTTCTACCTTACTTTAATTTGGTTTTCTTCTATTTTTATTTGTTCTAGTAATTTGGTTTATCTACTTCTCTTGTTGGTTTCCTTATATTGCCAATTTAGCTTATGAATTCTTCTTGTTTCCTTTAATCCATATTAATGCAATTTATATCTTCATGTTTATGATTGCTTTCTTTAATTTGTTATTATTGTTTCCTCTTGCAATTGTTAGTCTTAGATTTTGCTAGGTCTTGTCAATTTTCTATGTTTTTATTTTATGCCTACCAAGTATTTGATAAAATGCTTGGTTGGATTTTAAATTATATTTTTATATTCTTAGCTTGGATTGAGTAATTTGGAGACTCTTGAATTGTCAAAGTCTCTTGTTGGTTGGTGATTGAAAGTTGCTAGTTGGCTTGAGCTTCACTAACTCTAGTCTTTAATTAGGACTTGTGAACTCAGGTTGATTTGCTCACTTGACTTTTCTTCAATTGTTAGAGGTTAACTAAGTGAGAGCAATTTGCAATTACCATCACAATTGGCATTGGTAATGAGGATAGGAATTCCGCTTCTCAACCCTTGCTAGGACTTTTCTTAGTTGTTAGTTTATTTTCTTGTTATTTACATTCCTTGCTTATTAAACTCAAAACCCAAAAAGATACAATCTCAACCAATAATAAATACACTTCCCTGCAATTCCTTGAGAGACGATCTGAGGTTTAAATACTTCAGTTAATTTTATTGGGTTTGTATTTGTGACAAACAATTTAAATGTTGATTGAGGTTTAATTGTCGGTTTAGAACTATACTTGCAACACAATATTTTTGTGAAAATCTTTACCGACCTTTTTCCTCCGTCAATGGTGGAAAACATTGAGAAGAATGATTGTGGAAACTTAAATAAAAGTTACTTAGACTAGCATTCCCTAGGAGAGTTGCCTGATTATGGATTAGTGAGAACCTAGGATGAAAATGTTAATGTATGAAGTTTAAGATTGCTTAGTGAGTTTCCTATTACCTAATATTATATCTATTTGGTACTTTTACCGTACTAGGAACCCATGGGTTGGGGGTTCTTATTCCATATATATTTTGTCTTTACTCTGTTCTTCCTTTAAGTTTTTATTTTATTCTATTTCTCGAGCATGTTATATCTTTTCATTACGTGTGTGTCTCTGATTTTTTTACTCCCTTTTCAGACTTCTCGTTAGTATATATATGTATGTATTATAAATCCTCTTTGAGTATAAGGATTTCAATGTTAGGGTATTACAGGAAGGAGGGATGTCTCGCCGCCGTCGTGCATTATCGCTACGTTGCCATCAACTAGAACTCACTGCTGAGTTGTTGCACCGTCTCCGAGCCGTTGCATCAACGTTCATCTCTTCTTCACCGTCGCCACTCATCACCATCATTGTATCCTCTGTCACCAGTCGTACCACCTTATTATCATTAAATTATGACTCGAGCATAAAGATTTGAATCTTAGGGTATTACAGGAAGGAGGGATGTCTTGCTGCCGTTGTGCTTTGTCATTACACTGCCGTCGACTGGAGCTCGCTACTGAGCTGTTGCACTATCTCCAAGCCGTTGCGTCACCATTTATCTCTTCTTTGCTGTCGCCGCTCATCACCATCATTGTATCCTCTGTCACCAGGTAAGCATTCTCTGTTCTGTATCCTCTCTTTCTCACTCATTCTCTAACTCACTCTCACTTTTCAGTTCGAATGTGTATATGGTTTTGATAGTGATGATGAACTGCAATGGCTAATTGAGATAGAGAAGGTATGTACCAATTTTCAATTGGTTCTGTGAATTTTTGGGGGTTTTGGGTTTTAATTTTAGGTTTTTTAATTTTGGGGTTTCGGCTTCTGATTCTTGATTTGTTATTATTCCTTTCTGTGTGTTGGCATAAACGGAAGCAATAGTGGAGCTAGAAAATTGACGTTAACCACTCTGCTCCATTGTTGCCTCCTCTCTACCTATGCTTTAGTACTGCCACGGCCTCTTCTCGTGATTTTTCTCCACTCAACTCTTTCATTTTAACTTTTATGCCATCAAATTGTTTGATGAAATGTCATATTTATGCTTTCAAATAACCATAGATCTGGTGTGGTGCGTGATAGAATGTGTTTCATATTTTTCCGCTCTTTTGACGTCTTTTGTATATCTAGTTCAATGATGTTGATGCTCTTCTAGAATTAACGATCCTACGCTAGCCTTTTTCTGTTAGTAGTAAGAGTTCTAAAGTCACATTCGTTGCTGGTCGCTCAAAGATGGGTTTGATTCTAACTTCTTTGTTGGATAATTATTTATAAATTTATGTTTGAAGGGCACGGGACTATTGTTAAGGTCGTTCTTTTAAGAGATAAGAGAATTGGTGGACGATAAGGTATAAGTTATTTTTCATCATTAGTTTGTGTAATTTGGTTTCCCAATGGTTGCAAGGTTTAATGAATTTCATTTTACATTGCCAGTAATCACATACCATTTCTGAAAGAAATCACACTAGTTCAAATTTTGATCAACTTTGTAGGAAGTTGTTTTGTGAAATATGCAACATTAGATGAAGCTGAGAGAACCATTAAGGCTTTAAACAATAAGTATACATTTCCTGGGGTAAGGACAACACTACCTATGATGTACTTTAACTTTTTCTTTCTGCTATACAGCTTATTATTTCAAAGTTAGACATACATTTATTGTTGGGATCATTTACATATTCTAGGAATCATCTCCTGTTGTTGTCAGATATGCTGATTGGGAATGTGAACGGCTTGGTAACTTTTAATATGGTTAGCATGCTTATTATCTTATGAATCTACTCTGAATTCTATTTGAGTGAGCATTTTTATTTTACTGTATGAATAGTACATGATAACAGTTAAACTATTTACTATGGTATTGTTTTTCTAATTTTTCGAGTTTATGTTGCTTGCTTCGTTTGAATTTGCTTTTCTGATTTTGCATCTTTCCTGTTAGGTTCATTTTAGCTTCATAGTTGTATAAGTAATCATTGTTTCATACTAGTATATATGCCTTATACTCAGTTATTTCACATCATCAATGATTCCAATTCTTATCAATTCTCTTAATTGTAATATATTTTTGTCTTCATGCTATAAAACACTCATCTTGTTAACACTACGTCTTACCTGAGTTGATGTTTCACTATTCTTTGAAATTCTCTACTCTTTTAGTTCATGTTTCTGTGAATGTAATGTGCTTATATCAAAAAGGAAAGTGTTTATCTGAGATGTCAAATTTGCTAAATCAAAGTGCTTACTACTTCTAGCATTAACCCTTAGACTTTTTATGGCATAGTTACACCATCTGAGATATGAAATGTGTTTTTATTAATAAATTCTTGATAACTGTTTTGAAATGAATGAAAATTTACAGTTTGCTCATGTATTTTATTAGTTGGTACTATGTTGTCTTTGCTTCTGAAATATGAACCCATCCATGTTTGAGTATGCATTTACCTAGAAGATTATCTTCTCCTTTTTGTCAGGGTCATGAAAAGAAGTTCTTTGTCTATGTTCATGCATCCAAGACCAAACCAGTTCATGAGAGCCATTATTTTGTTGAACGGGATATACGCAGTGACTAGGTGCATATTGTCTTGTATTCAGTTTCCTAATCATTTATGGTTGTGTTCTTCTTGTATGCTTAGATTTACATTAACTAATTTATATAATGGTTTTAAATGTTTGTGTAGCTAACTCCACCTAGTGGGATGAGGCTTTGTTGTTGTAGTTGTTGCTTTGAATGCTTTTGGGTGCATGTGTCTGTCTCTATGTATATATTAAAGATTTATTGTCTGATCAAGACTGTATAAGAGTAGAGACCATTTTTTGGCATAGGACAGGAATCATTGTGATAGAAAAGGAATTGATCTAGTGAATTACATATATTTAAAAATCTTCTGCCAATATTGTTGAATAATTTATTTCCAAGTTAAACTATGTTAGCTTTGAATAGTGATTTAAGTTGTAACTATCTATTGGTTTCCTTTATTATGTGCTTTTCCAGTACTTGGCTCTTCTAATAGGAATTCATCTTGTTCAAGGTGGTGTAGAGAAAAGTTTCTATGGATGATGCTGAGAGATGATTATTGGCAAATGCACTTCAAGACCCTGACAACATGCACTTTGTTTTACTTTCTACTAAGTAAAAGCTATTAAAATTCTTTTAGTTTTGTTCAAGGTGAGTAACTGTTACAATTATTTTTTCAGTTTCTGATTTATTTGTATTGGTTTTGCAGATGTGTACCATTGTATAATTTTAACTATGTTTACAATGATATGATGTATTCAAATATTAGCTTTGTTAACTGGTATGTCAAGAAGTGTTAGATTAGTCACTTTTGAATTTTTACTGAGTTGATAGCTCTTTCTCTGCATTCTACCATCACTTGATATAATTTACTAATGTGAGTTTTATTTTTCTTACTAGCTTTAAGGATCCTAGCCTTAATGGCAATGGCAGGTATTCAAACCACATGTTACCTGCAGTCAAAGTGAAGGATTTCAGAAAGGATGCACAAGTATAACAATGCTAAGATTACAATGGTGTTTAGATTTTAACATTTTGAACTGTTTGCTTATTAACTCCAACAAGGTACATATGCTACTATATTTTGCAGTAATCCCTTCCATTGGATGCTAGCTGGGTAAAATAGAAGCAACCATCATTCTTTTATTTATTTATTTTGTTACACTTGAAAATCTTTCATTCTTTTGACATAAAAACAAGATGAATAAATCTTCAATAATACTAATTTATTTTTTTTATCTTGTCTGAAATCTTTCACCTCTATTTATTTATTTATTTATTTATTTTGATATCTAATGGATTGCAATTTGATATGGCTTGTGTTGTTGTATACTGTAATCTGAGGCTTGGTTTCTCAAAAATGATAGATATGTTATTATGTATATGTCATGAACATATGTCACACATTTAGATGTGTCTTCCCTCATTGTTTAACTTCTTCTGCAGTGGTTTTCCATGAAGAGACAGCTTGCTGTCATAGTAATTTCTTTGAAGGGTGAACTTGGAGACATTAAAGCTAAACAACAGCACCAAGAGGAAGAGATTCATGAATTGACAATAACGTTAATTAGAGGATACTTATGTAGGGTATACAATATTTTGGTTTATTATTTTTGTAATTTATTAGTAGTAAACTCTAAGTGTCTCATGCATATTTTGATATGGGTATACTTATTTTAGTGTGAGATGTATGGATATTCAAAATTATGATTATTCTAAATATATTATGTATAAGGATAACTTTTATTTAAAGAATATTGTATAGTATTACTGTGTACTTATTTTTATTATATAATATTTGACTAATTTAATTAATAATGCACGATTATATATATAATCATATTACTAAATATTAGGTTTTAGAAAAAAATATTAGAATATTATATATATATAGAAAACACAAAAAAAAATTGAGGGACATAAGGTTACACTTATATAAAGTAGCTATGGTATACAATATGGCTACATTTTAAAGGTGATGCAGTATTAAAGATAAGTGTAGCCTATTTTGGTAAGCATGAGTGATGAAAAGCGTAGCCTTTGGTCTTCAAGCACATCACTTAAAACGTGCACCTATTCTAAGTGCCAAAAGCATAGCCTTTGAGAATAGGCAATGGCCGAATAGGCATCTCCCACTAAAGCGTCTCAAAAACCAAAAAAAGCGTAGCCTTTGCCTAAGGCATAATTTTTTTTCACTTTTAGCTACACTTTTCAAGTGTACTTGAATGGAAGATTTTCTTGTAGTACTACTAAACATCTAATGTGAAAAAGATTTTGGTGTTCTCTAGGATATCTTCTTTCACCTGCAAATCCAAAACACACCTAACAACAAGAGATTCATTGTGGACTGTATACTCAATATTACCATCAGAACAACCCTCTAAATGTGGCATACTATCATAATTAGAGTTATTAATGACAAGTCATCTTATGCTAGTTTTACAAGCATTTTTCATTAGTTTCATTAGGTTTTATGCACTTTCTTGCACTATAAGTAAGTAATTAGAGTGGATTTTCATGGTCATCTTAAATCAATCAAACATCATGTATTTTCCACAAAATCATAGGTTTTATGCTAGAATTAATTGATTTTATAAATGATGCAAAGATCTAGTGATTTTGGTGGATCTTTAATTAATTGTTTGGTTGCTTGTAGGTGAAGAAATGGTGGAAAGAGAAATTTTTGGCACACTTTTGAAGTTTGAGCATGCCTTGGACCTTAGGCCACGCTTTAAAAAGCATGGCCCATGAAAAAGAAGCGTGGCTCTCAACCAAGGGAGCAAGGAACGTTCAAAATTGTGAACGTAGCGTTCCAAGAGGAAGCACCAAATGGTGCAGCACAAACCAAAGGCCAAGGGTAGCGTTGCAAGAAATGAGCGCTATGCTCACTATTGCTCCCTTTTTCGTGCCTCAACCAAAGCAAGCAAAGCTCACCTAGGGAAGCAAAGGAATGTAGCGCTCAAAGAGTGAGCGGAACATTCACTTAGTGAACACTATGGGCAAGGACCAATTGCAACCAAGGTTCACCAACCAAGAGTGAATGTAACGCTCACCCCTGGAAGGCTCCCACACACCAAACCAATTTGAACCAAAGCCAACCGGACCCATCTTTCTTCAAATCCAAAAACCAAAAGGCCCACTCCAATCTTTGAAGACCAAAATAGAAAGTGTATAAATAGGATTAAGTTTGATTTGTAAAAGAACTTTCAGCTCATTTATTAGTTTTCACTTTTAATTTTCAATTATTTTGAATTTGGGACTGGGGAATTTGGATCTGAGTTTTTCTTTCTACATTTTCATTTCTTCTGCAACTTCTATTGTCTGTTCTTGGATTTTTAATTGAGATTGAAGAGCTCCATTGATTCTAAATCTGAGAGTAATCTTTTACTCTTCCTCTCAATTGTTCTAAGAATTAAATTTGAACTTAGTTTTTTGTTTTCATTTTTTTTCTTCTGCAGCTTCTACTTTTGGGTTTTTGAATTGAGATTGAAGAAATTCATTGAATCTGGATTTGAGAATCATCTTTGCTTGCTTCATATAGTTTTTGGAATTGGAGAATTGGATTTAAGTTTCTTTTGCTATTTTCAATTTCATTTTCTTCTGCAATTTACTCTCTGCATGATCAAGAGAGTAGTTGAGATTTAGATCTGCCTTCTAATCTCATTGCTCTTCTTCGATCTTCAATTTCTTTTTAGGATTTCAAAATTAACTCAAGTTTTCTTGCTATTTTGTCTCCTGAAGCAATTTTCCATTCCTGTTCTTGCTACTGAGATCCAGATCTGAATTCTTGCATCTCAGAGCTTTCTGATTTACTTTAGTTTGCAATTCCTTGTTAAATTCCAAATCTCAGTACCCAAATCCCTTTTACTCTTCAAGCAATTTACATTTCTCAGCAATTTAGATTTAGCAATTCACCTTTCTTGCACTTTAAGTTTCTGCAATTTACTTTTCTTGCAATTTAAGTTTCAACTCTTTTACTTACTTATTCTTCAAGTTACTTGCAATTTACTTCTTTTGCACGTTATTCTTCTGCTTAATTTACCTTCTGCACCTTTATTTACTTGCAATTTAGCTTCTGTCATTCAAAATTACTCAATTCATCAAATATTTGCTTAACTAAATTCATCACCTAACTAAAATTGCTCAATCCATCAATCCCTGTGGGATCGACCTCACTCTTTTGAGTAATTACTACTTGATGCGACTCGGTACACTTGCCGATGATTTTTGTGTGGAATCATTTTTTCCATGCCATCAAGTTTTTGGCGCTGTTGCCGGGGATTGATTTAGATTGACAATGATTAAGTAGGGTGATAATCTATATTAAGCATTTTCTTTTCATTTTTACTAAGCACACTAACTGTTTGAATTTTTGCTTAAGCTATCACTAACTTCACTCTAGTAGTAGAGTGTTTCATTTTGGTTTCTGGTTTTGTGTTTATGTCAGGAGAAAGAAGAGGTAAATCCACATCTCTTAACCTTGACGAGAGAACCCTCCAAAGATTGAGAAGAGAAGCCAGAGGGAAAGGAGTTATTGGTGAAGAGGAACTGGAGGAGGAAGATAAAGTCATGGATGATAACATTTCAGATCACACTGATAGTGTGGCCAACAACAATGGCCAACCTCAGAGGAGAGTCTTAGCCTCCTACACTATCCCCAACCCAAAGCATTATGGGAGTAGCATGCTAACCCCCAATGTCAATTCCAACAACTTTGAACTCAAGCCTCAATTGATTACCCTGGTTCAAAATAGTTGTCAGTATGGAGGAAGTGCTACCGAGGATCCAAACCAGCATCTCTCTGTGTTTTTGAGAATTTGTGACACTGTCAAAACCAATAGAGTCAATCCTGATATCTATAAGCTTCTTTTATTCCCATTTTCACTGAGAGACAAAGCCACACATTGGTTAGGAACCTTTCCTAAGGAGAGCATTACCAGCTAGGATGATTTGGTTAGCAAATTTTTAGCTAAATTTTATCCACCTTAAAGAGTCATCAAGCTAAAAACGGATGTGCAAACCTTCAGACAGCAAGAAGAAGAGTCATTGTATGAAGCTTGGGAGAGGTACAAAGCTCTAATCAAAAGGTGTCCAGAGGAAATGTTCGCTGAATGGGTGGAGCTGCAGAATTTCTATGAAGGCTTGTCATTACCTTCAAGGAAAGCTTTGGATTATTCCTCAGGAGGATCTTTGCAAATGATGAAAACAGCTCAAGAGGCACATGATCTCATCGACATGGTAGCCAACAATGATTAATTCTATTCCTCTGAAAGGCAAGCAGCTCCAAAGAAGGGAGTATTTGAACTTGAAGGAGTTGATACTATACTAGCTCAGAACAAGCTCATGCACCAGCAGCTCCAGCAACAAATTGAAACAATGTTAAAGAGAATGGATGGATTGCAACTGGCAGAAGTGAACACAACCAACCAACTATCAATGGTGTGGGGACAGCAGGAGGAAAGTTATGAGGAGTAGCAGCCAGAACAAGTGCAGCACATGCATAATCAGAATTCTGGATCAAATGACTTCCATGGAGAAAACCAACCCCAATCCAACTACTATCCACCCAACAACTCATCCACTAACCAAAATAAATATCATTCACCCTCAACATCCCATAATCAACCACAACCACCGCAAGAATCTCAAAGCATCTCTAACTTGGAGATATTGATGGAGAAGATAATGAAACATCAAGAGCTAGCCAAGAAGAACCATGAAGCTTCATTGAGGAACTTAGAAAGGTAGATTGGCCAGTTGTCCAATCAAGCAGTGATTGAGAGGCCAACTAATGCATTGCCAAGTGACACCATTCTCAACCCCAAGGAAGAATACAAAGCCATTCAACTAAGGAGGGGAAGAACCTTGTAAACGACAAGAAGCCAGCTGAGAAAGAAACCAACAAGAAGCCTGTGGAGAATGATAAGGCCAACAGCAAGGAAGAAGAGACACTCAAAGATAAGCAAGACCAAGAAAGGCTCAAGGAGGAAGATGAGCAATAATCTTCAAAGAAAAGAAACGAAGTCATGGAGGAACAATCACAAGAACAGAGGAAGATAGTGAAGACCTACACTCCTCCTTTGCCATACCCTCAAAGGTTTAACAAGGAGATCAAAGACCAATAGTTTCCTAAGTTCCTAGAGGTGTTTAAGAAGCTAGATATCAATATTCCACTTGATGAGGCTCTGGAACAAATGCCTCTATATGGAAAATTCCTCAAAGAGCTCATCAACAAGAAAAGGAGTTGGAATGAGAAGGAGACGGTAATTCTAACACAAGAATGTAGTGTTGTCATCCAAAGAGGTCTTCCTCTAAAGCTCAAAGATCTAGGAAGCTTCATCCTATCCTGTACTATAGGCAACAGAACACTGAATAAAGTTCTCTATGACTTAGGAGCTAGCATCAATTTAATGCCCCTCTCACTAATGAAGAAGCTTGCAATAGAGGAAGTCAAGCCTACCAGGTTGTCACTCCAAATGGCTGACAGATCACTTAAGATACCAAATGGGGTTGTGGAAAATTTATTAGTGAAGATTGGAGACTTCATTTTCCCTGCTGACTTTGTTATCCTGGACATGGAAGAAGAGGGACACAGTTCAATCATACTGGGATGGCCTTTCTTAGCAACAGCAAGAGTCGTCATTGATGTGGATAAAGGAGAGATGACCCTCAGGGTGCATGATGAAAAGATGATAGAAGAACTGGAAGATGAGCTGTTGGAAGATGACTACCAGGAGGAACAAGAAGAGGAAATAGAGGTGGAACAAGAGTTCACAAAAGAGGAAGTGATAGAGATTTCCTTTGATAGCAAGGCAGAGGAGAAACCAAAACAAGAATTGAAGCCTCTCCCCTCTCATCTCAAATATGTGTTCCTTGGAGAAGCAGAGGCCCTGCTAGTAATGATAAATTCCTCCTTGAACACAAGAAGAAGCAAAGCTGATTGAAGTGTTAAAAGCTCACAAGATAGCCTTAGGATGGATAATTGATGATATCAAAGGCATAAGCCCTGCCATTTGTATGCATAAAATTCTATTGGAGGAGGATTCAAAGCCTGTAGTTCAACCCCAAAGAAGACTTAACCCAACCATGAAAGAGGAGGTTCAAAAAGAAGTGATGAAGCTATGGAATGCTGGGATAATCTTTCCAATCTCTGACAGCTCATGGGTGAGTCCGGTTTAAGTTGTACCAAAGAAGGGAGGAATGATAGTCATCTCCAATGAGAAGAATGAGTTAATTCCCACCAGGACAATGATTGGGTGGAGGATGTGCATAAATTATAGAAGATTGAATGATGCTACAAGGAAAGATCACTTTCCTCTCCCATTCATTGACCAGATGCTGGAAAGATTGGCTGGCCATGCCTATTATTGCTTCCTGGATGGGCACTCTGGGTACAATCAAATAGTGGTGGATCCTAAGGATCAAGAAAAGACTTTCTTCACCTGTCCATTTGGAGTTTTTGCTTACAGAAGGATGCCCTTTGGTCTGTGTAATGCCCCTGCAACTTTTCAAAGGTGCATGCTTTCTATATTCTCTGACATGGTGGAAAATTTTTTAGAAGTCTTCATGGATGATTTTTCTATCTTTGGCAATTCATTTAACACTTGCTTGCGTCATTTAACTCTTGTTTTGAAAAGATGCCAAGAAACTAACCTGGTATTGAATTGGGAGAAATGCCATTTCATTGTTCCTGAAGGGATAGTTCTTGGGCATAAGGTTTCAAGAAAAAGGTATAGAAGTTGATAAAGCTAAAATAGAAATCATTGAAAAGCTTCCTATACCTGTTAATGTTAAAGCAGTAAGGAGTTTTCTTGGACATGCTGGTTTTTACAGGTTGTTCATCAAAGATTTTTCAAAAATAGCAAAACCATTGAGCAATTTGCTAATGATTGATAGTCCTTTCATCTTTGATGACAATTGCAAGCATGCCTTGAAACTTTAAAGAGAAAACTCATTACAGCACCAATTATCATACCCCTGATTAGGAATTACCTTTTGAACTCATGTATGATGCAAGTGACTTTGCAATTGGTGCTGTACTGGGGCAAAAGAAACACAAGTTGCATTGATGGATATTTTGGAAAACAAATTCCAAACACCTAAAACTCACCGGCAAGTATACCGGGTCGCATCAAGTAGTAAAACTCACATAGAGTGAGGTCGATCCCAGAGGGATTGATGGATCAAGCAACTTTAGTGGGTGATTAGTTTAGTCAAGCTAACATTGAGTGAATTGTGTGACGTTGATCAACAGAAAGTAAATTGCAGTGAAATATAAATGGCAGAAAGTAAATGACAATGAACGAGAAGGGGAAGGAATGTAAATTGGCAAAATATTAAATGACAAGAAATGTAAATTGCATCAAATGTAAAGGGGAGTGGGTGTTGGAAATTAAAGAAGCAGTAATTTAGAACTCAGATCAATTGCCGAAAATTAAATAGCAGGAAGAATAACGGAGTTAGAGTGCTGGAAATTAAAACAGAACTAAAAGATGTAAAGTGCATTAAACTAAAGAGCTCTCAGATTTTAAAATTCAGAAACAGATCAATTCAATATCAAAACAGAAATGTAGAGGTGTTGAAGAATCAAAACAACAAGAACTTAGATCATTCATGAAAATCCAGAAGAGGAATCAACAATTTCAGTGAAACAGTAAAAACAGAAGAGCAGCCAAGAGCTCAACTCAAATGCAAAATAAAATTGAAGATCTCAGGGAATCAAAGAGACTAGAAAACAAGTCTAGATCTCACTCCCTTCCTAGATCCAACAGAGAACAAGATGCAGGAAATTAAAGATGAAAGCAATAAATGAAAACTCAGATTCACTTCTCAATTCTCTATGCAAAAGAACAACCAAGAGAAATCTTAGACCAAGAGGGAAACAGAATTCCTTCACTCCTTAATCCAAGATTTAAAAAAAATGAAAACTAAGAGAGAGCTCTCAAATCCTAATGCTCCTTAGTGAAGCCAGCCTCTAATGCTATCTATTAGAGCCAACCTCTAGGCTCTCTAATGGAGCTGACCTCCCTATGAAAATGAGAATGATGCCTTTATCTAGGCTTTTTACAAAATGAAAATGAAATGAAATTGAAATTCTAAACAAATTACAATTAAAATAAAATTCCTAAGCTAACTAATCCTTGTGCCTTTGAGTGATGATAATGGGCTTAGCTTGCTTTAGATTTGAGGAAGAGTGGATCTGGATGGCCTTGGTTCAATTGGTGAAGAATTGAATTAAAATGAAATTTTTATTGAATTTTGGCCCATGGGTGACACTCCCAGGGCAATGCTCAGCTCACACCAAGAGCGCAGCATTGGTGCTTGTTTCCTTAGCCCTTTTGGTGGCCACAACAATGCTTCCTGGCTGTGTCAATGTAGCACTCAGCTCTCCCCAAGAGCGCAGTATTAATGCTTCAAGAGTGAGGTTCAAGGTTCAAGCCTTGGTAGAGGCATTTCAGCTCAAATTTTGGAGAATAACTAAAGGGTAGTGCTCCTCAAGCTCCCTGGTTCAAATCCTAGTGAAGCCATATTGGCTTAGTTTCCTTGCTTTTTCTTTGGGAGAGAGCACGACAATGCTCTCCAAGTGAGCGCTACTTTGCTTTGGAGTGAGGCTCCAGCTTCGAACCTTGGTGGAAGCATTGGCTGATTTTTTTGCTTATTTTTCGCCCTTAAAGATGCATTTCACTTGTGCCTTAATATCATGCCATATATCATTGGAAAGCTCTAAATGTTAGCTTTCTAACGCAACTAGAAGCACATCAATCGGACATCCATAGCTCAAGTTATAGCCCTTTGAAGGAGGCATGGTCATGCTGTGAGCGCCCAAGTTTTAACTTAGCGAAAATTTTGCTTCCAAGCTCATTTTTGCATCACGATAATGCTCTGCTCTTGGCAAGAGTGGAGCTTTGTGTGCTGATTGCCAATCTCCTTTAATTTGGTCATGGGCCATGCTTTTAAAAGCATGGCCTAAGGCTCCAAAGTGTGCTCCAACTTCAAAGTGTGCCCCAAAATTCTTCTTTTCTTCTTTTTAGCTTATTTTGTGCTCTTTTGCTTCTTTTTCTTCTTATTTCCTACAAAATTTATAAAATCAAAAGATCAAGGAAATATACCACTTAAGCATAAAATCATTCAATATTTAAGCACAAATCATCAATTTCTTGTATGAAAAAGAATAGAAAAACATGACATGGTGGCATGTCATCACAACACCAAACTTAAACCTTGCTTGTCCCCAAGCAAGAAAAGAATCATGCAATAAAGATTGACAATCAAAGGTAAGAACAATAACAACTCAATATTCATGGTAAGCTAGTTTTCTAAACATGCTACAATCACAAAAGAAATGTAAATGATTGATGCTTCTATCTAGCTCAATTTATGAAATCTTTTCCTTATAATTTTCCCTTGAAACAAGCATTTTGATTTTCTTATTAGCTTCTCCTTTTGGGTGCTTTGCCCCATGAGTTAATAACAAAGCTACGATTCTAAATACTTTGTTTTCAAGTATTACCACTTGATACATAAGCACCACAAGTATTTGAATTAGAGGACTTCATTAAGCTCATTTTTCTTTTCTTTTCTTGACTCTCTAATCATTGATGCTCAAAACCTTTAGCTTTGAGGGAGTGCTTTTGCACTTGAGCCTAACCTTGACTTCTAAGTGTTTTGTTTTCAAGCATTTTACTTGATACATAAACACCACAAGTACTTAACAATGAAATTGTCATTGGTACTCAGAGCCTTCAGCTTTCTCATTCTTTCCTTTTTTCTTTTCTTGCTTTTGCTTTTTCAAGGTTTTGATGATTTCAAAAGATTTCACAAAATGTACTAAATAAAAACTTCAATTAAATAAAATCCAATGCAATTGAGCAACAATTAATCATACTAGCTTTCCAAAACTTATATGCACATGCTAAACTCTTCTTTAATTCCTTGTTTGTTTATGATCATGATGCTTTATTGCTTTTGAATTCACAAAATTCAAGTTGGTAGTCATAATGCCACAGCAAGATGTTACAAATCAAAATTCAAGCTATGCTTATTCATACCACACATGCATACAGAGAATATAAAGACAAGCATGCAATTTAAAGTGCTGGAAACAAATGAGAGGAAAAGGAACTTTACAACCTTGTAGTTCATCTTTTCTATTCTTGTCATTTTCCTCTTATTCTTCCCTTTCCCTTGCCAAACTCAGAATGCTTGCTCATCCTCAAGCAAAATTAAAGATAACAATTAAGGCACAAGAGACAGAGACATTTTGATTGCAAACATAAGAAGGTGAGCACAATACATTGCATAAAAGATAAGTGGCACACCAAACTTAGTGTCACAATTTCACTTGGAATTGATGCAAGTATCTAGTAGATATGGGAACCAAATTTTTGTTGCATAGCAACACCAAACTTAGAATGCAATCCTATGTCAATTTATTTAAATAAAAACTAAGCAAATGAAACTGTTATATTTTAAATACAATTACCAAGCCAAGAATCTGTCATGAATAAAGCTCTTGGTAATGTATTAACAAAAACGGTTGATAAGCAAACTAAATGAAAGCATTTAAAAAAATAGAAAAATAACTAAAGCAAGTAGAATGAAAAAGTGTCAAATCAAAAGAGAAAAATAAAACTGTAGAGGCATTATGATTATACAGACAAGTAGTGTTTCTTGAATAAATTGCATAGAAAAATAAGTGGCACACCAAACTTAGAATCTTAGTGTGTCACTTTCATTTTTAATTTGATGCAATCATCCAAAAAGATTGAAAACAATTTGTTGCAAGGAAACACCAAACTTAGAATGTAACCATATGCAAATTTATTGAATTTAAACAAAGCAAAGAGAGAAAACAAAGTAGAGAAGAGAAATTATACCTACGGTTGATGATGACAAGTCATCGTAGCCTAGTTTTACTAGCCTTTTTCTTTATTTTTCATTTGGTTTTATGCACTTTCTTGCATTCTAAGTAAGTAATTTGGAATGAAAATGCATGACTTCTTTGAATCAAACAACCACCATGAAATTGATGCCAAATCATGAGGTTTAAGGTAATTTAATTGATTTTTAATGATTAATAAACCTTGTGAATTTGGTGATACTTTGATTGGTTGTTTTGATTAATTGTAGGTGAAGAAAAGAAGAAAAGAAGAAAGCGTGGCCTAAGAAGTGTGGCTCAAAGAAGAAAAGTGTGGCCAAGAAAAGAGGAAGTGTGGTGCAACAAAACCATGAAGCTCCCTCCAAAGCTCACTAAGTGAGTGCTACACTCACTCCCAGGAGACCAAGGCACAAAGATCAACTCACTTTGTGAGCTGAGCACAACATGGGGTCAAGAAACAAGGAAAGAAGAACCAAGCTCAGCTCACAAAGTGAGCATTATCAAGAGCACTGAGGAAATAATTCAAAGAAAATAATTTGCAAATGCATGCTCCAAGGCTTGAACTCATGACCAAGGGGGATGGGGGAGGCGCTACTCACAAAGGAAAATAAGCAAAAAATGGCCAAATGCACTCCTCAAGGTTCGAACTCACCACCATGAGGAAGCAAGGAAGCAAGGCATCACAAGAAAACCAAGGAAAAGATCCAGCGCATGCTTCCTCCAAGTTTCGAACCAAGGACCTTTCCTTGGATGCTCCAAAGCTCAGCTCACTTTGTGAGCTGAGCGCTATCCATGGGCACATGTAGCAAAATTGGCACGGTCCTTGGCAGCACACAAGCGCGCAACAAAATGGTCCAAGGCAACAAGACACAAGCGCTCAGCTCACAAAGTGAGCTGAGCTCTCCCCTGATGCATCCCAAGCAGCAAAGCACGCTATGCAAGGCCTCCTCACACTAAGTGTTAAAGCTTAGCTAACTTTGTGAGCTGAGCACTCCCCTGGAAGCATATTACCCATGGGCTGAAAATTCAACCAAAAGTCCAATTTAATTCAAATCTCACCAAATCAAAAGCCCATCCAAATTCCAATATCCAAGAATAGAAAGTGTATAAATAGGAGTTAGTTTGATGTAATTAGAGAGCTGAATTTTATTTTGAATTTTTCTTGGAATTTTCATTTTGAGCTTTTGTTTTTGAGTTTAGATTTCAAAGAACTTGGAAGGAGAATTGATCTCTCTTCTTTTGGTTCTTGCTTGAGCACTCTTTACTTTTCTTGCTTTGGATCTTGGGTGAAGAATTGAAGAACTTCTGTTTCAATCTCACCTTGAGATCTTGTTTTAATTTTCTGCATAATTGAATTCCAATTTCCATTTACTGCTTCCTCTTCTACAATTTCTGCAATTCACTTTTCTTCATTTCTCTTGCAATTGTTCTTGTTGGATCAAGGAAGGATTTGAGATCTAGAATTGTTATCTAGTCTCTTCCACTCCTGAGATCTTCAACCTCTTTTACTTTGCTGTAAATTAAGCATTGCTTTCCTGCTTTTAAATTGTTCAAGTCATTTTACTTTTCTGTTAAGATCCACTTCACTGCACTTAGATTTTCTCTTTTATGTTTAATGCAATTTAGTTGTTCTTGTTCAGATTTTGCAATCCCAATTCCCAATTCCTTTTATGATTCAAGCAATTTACATTTCTTGCAATCTAAGTTTCTGTAATTTATATTACTTGCACTTTAAGAATCTGCTTCTTTACTTTCCTGCTCTTTAATTTACTGCACTTTATCCCTCTCCCTTTATATTTCAAGCAATTTAGTTTCTGCAAAGCACAAATCACTCAACAAAACTTGATTCGCTTGACTAAATCAACCACTAAACTAAAATTGCTCAATCCTTCAATCCCTGTGGGATCGACCTCACTCTTGTGAGTTATTATTACTTGATGCGACCCAGTACACTTGCCGATGAGTTTGGGTGTTGGAATTCGTTTCCACAAAAATATCCATCAAGTTTTTGGCGCCGTTGCCGGGGATTGATTAGATTGACAATGATTAAGTAAAGTGGAGATCTAGATCAAGTACTTTTTCCTTTCCGTTTCTTTAACCTTTTGACTAACCCACTAACTGTTTGAATTTTTGCTTGAACTAACTGAAACTTCACTTTAGCAATAGAGTGAAGTTTTTGTGGTTTCTCTGGCTCTGTATGCTTCTCATGCTTTAGCTTGTTGAATATACGAGAGAAGTAATTTTCTTCCATTAATCTTTCAAGTTTATCAACTATTTGACACATTGTGTCAACTAATCCTCTAATCACATTCTGGCATGAATATACTCTATCTTTATTTGTACCGTTTGTGATTGTGCAGATCATGGAGAAGAACCCAACGAATCTCAGTCAGCATGGGAGCAGTGTCCTAACCCCAGATAACAATGCAACCAATAACTTGAAGCACCTACTCGTCACCATGAACGACATTGCTCAATGGTTTGAAGCTTTCCCACAAGGAAACATTATCGGATGGGAAGAACTAATGAGTGAACTCCTGGCCAAGCTGAAACCAGCTCAGGGAATTGTTAAACCAGAGGCAGAAGTGCAACCATTCACACAAGAGAAGGAGATTGAAGGTGTCCGTGCAGTCATGAACCAAAACAAGCAGATGCATCAGCAGACTCTACAACACCTAGATATGATGGTCAGAAAAATCAATGAGCTGCAAACTGCTGTAGTACATGCATACAACCTAACTCAAAACTCATACGGTTGGAATCAGCCTGAACAAGGTTTTGGAGCCATTAACCATGAGCAACAAAGTTATGAACAATCACACTCTCCAAACAGTTCCTCTAGCATGGTCCAATACAGGTCTCAGAATGATATGTACACCCCACCCTGGAGAACTCATTCCAACTGGAGGGGGGTTGAAAACCAAAATCAAAGACCAAGGGACTTCAACTGCAACAACCCCAACTTCAAAAACCAGCATAAAAACCACCCCCACAACAACAACCATCACGCACCACCCCAATGCACACACTTCCAACCTCATCCTACCTCACAACTCGCCCAAAATGATTCTCATCAACCATCACAGTTGACACAACCACAACCAATTCCAAACTTTCAAAGACTCTATGTTCTAGAAATGATGATGGAAAGGTTCGTGAAAGTTCAAGAGATGACAATAATAGAGCAGGAAGAAGCAAGGAAAAATCAAGAGATGATAAGCAGGAACCAAGAGGCCTCACTCAGAATAATTGAGAGGCAAATGGAACAACTAGCTAAGCACCTTGCAGAAATGGGTGAGAGAAGGGCAAATATATCCCTAAGGGCCACTGAAGACGACCCAAAGAACAGCGAAAAAGCTACTGGGTTGAAAGGGAAAGCAGTCATGGAGGGAAGTGAGAAGGCTATGGAAAAGGAAATAATCATCAAAGAAAGACACCACAGAGGAATTCCACAAAAAGAAACAGAGGAAAGGAAGCCCATAGTGAGAGGAGGAAACCAAAGGCAACAGAAGCCTCAACTTCCATGATCAACAGCACAGAGGATGTCAAGCTAGTGACAATAAAAGAGCGCTTGTTGGGAGGCAACCCAACCTGAAGTAACTTCCTTTTCATGGCTATTTTAATAAAAAGGTTGATTAGCTTTATCTATATTGCAAGAAGCTAAGTTTGGTGTTGCACACCATAACAATATAAGGGAGAATGAAGGATTCTAAGTTTGGTGTTCCACCAAAATCTCATCATAAAACACATTCTTACCTTCTGCATAATGCTAGCTTCAGGTATTTAGATAAACTAGTTAACTAATTTGTTGTTTCCTAGTTTTCAGTTCTATTGCTTTTGAAAAAAAAAAGAATAAAAGAGTTTCACACATGGTTAATCTGATGCATGAGAACCATTGGCAAGGTACTAAGTTTGGTGTTCCCACACCAAAGTAAGTTCAAAGGCCCACAAATAAATCATGCATGCTAACCAATTTTTTTAAGTGCTTGGGGAACAAGCAACTTTCAATATCACTGCAGAGCACCATACAAACTTTTGGAAAGATTAAGCATCATCAATCAAAGAGATGAAAGAATGTGAAAACCAGCAATGATGATGATGATGAGGAGGACAGCAAGTAAATTCCAAAAGGTTTTATTGTTCAGTGATTATTTTATATCAGATACTGCTATGATTGAAAGTGATATAATACCCCTGCCTGTCTGCATGGTATAGTTTTTCTGTAATTCAATAATTGAGATGCTTGATTATTCACAACACTACACACTTTAAACTTGCGTGCACTCAAGATTTCAAAAAAAAAAAAGAGGGCACCACATGATAGTTCTTTGAAAAAAAGGATTGATGAATTAAACAATTTTGAGGCAAGTAAAAGATTAGGAGAAGTGGTGGTTCTGGTTGTGTGATTATGCATTGAGGTTGCATGCTTATGAAAACTTGCATGGGAGCTCATAGGCAGGACATAGAGTTCAAAGAAGTATTGTGGAGATTCTCAAACATTTATTGATCCAAGAAGCAGCAAACAAAAGAAAGAAAACACAAAAAAAAAATGAATGAAAGAACATGGCCCAAGGCTCTGAGCATCAATTACTAGGCAGAAAAGAAAGAAGAAACAAAAACTCAAAGAGTTGTTATCCTAGTAAATGCTTGTGGTCGAATTGTGTTAAAGAGAGAGGCTTGAGCAAGTAAATCCTAAGGGGTGCTTCAACACCTAATACCTTAAAAGCAACTGGTTTAGGAGTATTGATTGAAAGCTTATCTAAAGAGCCGCTTTGAGACATGACACTTAGAGTCAAAGCCAAAACACAAATCATAAGCTGCTTCAAGGTGATTACCTATAGAGAGATTTCCATGATATCATTTGGATGAAAGTCCTAAGACCTAAGACTTCCAAGATGTAGGGACTAGTAAGCACTGAAGCCCTTGCATGAGCATATAATTTAGAGTTCACCCCACTGTCACTTAATCACTTCACTCACAGGATAGCACATGTTATTCTTTAAATCCATTCTACTTGAAAGAACCTTTGAGCATAATTCTTTTCTTGCTTGGGGACAAGCAAGCTTTAAGTTTGGTGTTGTGATGACAAGTCATCGTAGCCTAGTTTTACTAGCCTTTTTCTTTATTTTTCATTTGGTTTTATGCACTTTCTTGCATTCTAAGTAAGTAATTTGGAATGAAAATGTATGACTTCTTTGAATCAAACAACCACCATGAAATTGATGCCAAATCATGAGGTTTAAGCTAAATTTAATTGATTTTTAATGATTAATAAACCTTGTAAATTTGGTGATACTTTGATTGGTTGTTTTGATTAATTGTAGGTGAAGAAAAGAAGAAAAGAAGAAAGCGTGGCCTAAGAAATGTGGCTCAAAGAAGAAAAGTGTGGCCAAGAAAAGAGGAAGTGTGGTGCAACAAAACCATGAAGCTCCCTCCAAAGCTCACTAAGTGAGCGCTACACTCACTCCCAGGAGACCAAGGCACAAAGCTCAGCTCACTTTGTGAGCTGAGCACAACATGGGGTCAAGAAACAAGGAAAGAAGAACCAAGCTCAGCTCACAAAGTGAGCATTATCAAGAGCACTGAGGAAATAATTCAAAGAAAATAATTTGCACATGCATGCTCCAAGGCTTGAACTCATGACCAAGGGGGATGGGAGAGGCGCTACTCACAAAGGAAAATAAGCAAAAAATGGCCAAATGCACTCCTCAAGGTTCGAACTCACCACCATGAGGAAGCAAGGAAGCAAGGCATCACAAGAAAACCAAGGAAAAGATCCAGCGCATGCTTCCTCCAAGTTTCGAACCAAGGACCTTTCCTTGGATGCCCCAAAGCTCAGCTCACTTTGTGAGCTGAGCGCTATCCATGGGCACATGTAGCAAAATTGGCACGGTCCTTGGCAGCACACAAGCGCGCAACAAAATGGTCCAAGGCAACAAGACACAAGCGCTCAGCTCACAAAGTGAGCTGAGCTCTCCCCTGATGCATCCCAAGCAGCAAAGCACGCTATGCAAGGCCTCCTCACACTAAGTGTTAAAGCTTAGCTCACTTTGTGAGCTGAGCACTCCCCTGGAAGCATATTACCCATGGGCTGAAAATTCAACCAAAAGTCCAATTTAATTCAAATCTCACCAAATCAAAAGCCCATCCAAATTCCAATATCCAAGAATAGAAAGTGTATAAATAGGAGTTAGTTTGATGTAATTAGAGAGCTGAATTTTATTTTGAATTTTTCTTGGAATTTTCATTTTGAGCTTTTGTTTTTGAGTTTAGATTTCAAAGAACTTGGAAGGAGAATTGATCTCTCTTCTTTTGGTTCTTGCTTGAGCACTCTTTACTTTTCTTGCTTTGGATCTTGGGTGAAGAATTGAAGAACTTCTGTTTCAATCTCACCTTGAGATCTTGTTTTAATTTTCTGCATAATTGAATTCCAATTTCCATTTACTACTTCCTCTTCTACAATTTCTGCAATTCACTTTTCTTCATTTCTCTTGCAATTGTTCTTGTTGGATCAAGGAAGGATTTGAGATCTAGAATTGTTATCTAGTCTCTTCCACTCCTGAGATCTTCAACCTCTTTTACTTTGCTGCAAATTAAGCACTGCTTTCCTGCTTTTAAATTGTTCAAGTCATTTTACTTTTCTGTTAAGATCCACTTCACTGCACTTAGATTTTCTCTTTTATGTTTAATGCAATTTAGTTGTTCTTGTTCAAATTTTGCAATCCCAATTCCCAATTCCTTTTATGATTCAAGAAATTTACATTTCTTGCATTTTAAGCTTCAGCCATTTACATTTCTTGCAATCTAAGTTTCTGTAATTTATATTACTTGCACTTTAAGAATCTGCTTCTTTACTTTCCTGCTCTTTAATTTACTGCACTTTACCCCCTCTCCCTTTATATTTCAAGCAATTTAGTTTCTGCAAAGCACAAATCACTCAACAAAACTTGATTCGCTTGACTAAATCAACCACTAAACTAAAATTGCTCAATCCTTCAACCCCTGTGAGATCGACCTCACTCTTGTGAGTTATTATTACTTGATGCGACCCGGTACACTTGCCGGTGAGTTTGGGTGTTGGAATTCGTTTCCACAAAAATATCCATCAGTTGACATGTTGTTCACTTTCTTCCTCTTCTTCCAGTTTGTTAAAAGGAATGACCTTAAGGGGGGAGAATATTCAGCTACTGTCCCTTGTCTTGGCATTTGCTTAGCAAGCTTCCTTTTGCAAATGGCATGATTGGTTTTGCTTGCTGGATCATGGACAGGATTGGTGCTCTTGCTAGTTGCCTTCACTCCTTTGAATTCAAAACTTGGTTGCTGTATGATTATTGGAGTTTTGTATTCATCCAGAGCCTTTTGAATTGGTGGTTCCATGAACTCTTCCTTCATGTACTTCTCTGGAATGACTTCCTCACTTTCTTGCTCCTCCACTCCTTTCTTTGCACCCAACATTTGACTTAATATCTTTTTCATTGAGGAGGTTTGTTGATCTTCCCAACATTTCTTCATCTCCTCTTCATATTTTTCAATCACAGATTCAATTGTTGAGAGTTTTTGGGTCAGAGAAGTTTGTGAGAGTTGTGAGTCTTCATGTTCCCTTGTCATCTCAAGTGAAGTTTCATTTTCAACCACCTCATTCTTCATTGAAAGTTCACTTGATACAGTAGCCTCCTCATCTTGCTCTTCTACTTTCTCCCTTGCACTTAACATTTGGTTTACCAACACTTCTATTTTTTTGAATGAATTTTCTTGCTCGTTCCAGGATATCTGTGCCTCCCTCTCATATTTTTCAAACATGGTCTCAAGCTTTGAGAGGCTTTGGTTCATGGAAGTTTGTGTGGGTGGTGAGTTTTGACAGGGGCTTTATGTTGAAGCATGGTCAAGTGATGATATCTTTGGATGAATATCGTATGGAGTATTAGAATTTCCTTTCCAGCCACCATTAAAATCATGACTAGCATCATTTTGTGGTGGAGGGAAATATCTCATATGATTCTTTTGCTCATCTTGTGTCTCTGAAGCAAATCTCCATGGGTTGGAGTGCTTAGAATTTGTATTTTCTTGGTGATATTCCCAGCCACCATTAGAGATTGATGATGGTGGGTGATATCCCATAAAATTTTGTTTGACCATAAGATGAGTTGAACTCCATTTGTATTTTGTAAAATATAACATCAATGAAAATTAAAATTCATGTCACAGAGAAAGAATTTCTTAGTGAGGCAATAGCTCAAACACCTTGCTATCAACTTAGAACAGAGAACAAAAACAAAGAAAATGCTTGATCTAGACTTCTCACCCACTTAATCATTGTTGATCTAAATCAATCCCCGGCAATAGCGCCAAAAACTTGATGGATATTTTGGAAAACAAATTCCAAACACCTAAAACTCACCGGCAAGTGTACCGGGTCGCATCAAGTGGTAAAACTCACTTAGAGTGAGGTCAACCCCACAGGGATTGATGCATCAAGCAACTTTAATCAGTGATTAGTTTAGTCAAGCTAACATTGAGTGAATTGTGTGACGTTGATCAACAGAAAGTAAATTGCAGTGAATATAAATGGCAGAAAGTAAATGATAATGAACAAAAAGGGCAAGGAATGTAAATTGGCAAAATCTTAAATGACAAGAAATGTAAATTGCATCAAATGTAAAGGGGAGTGGGTGTTGGAAATTAAAGAAGCAGTAATTTAGAACTCAGATCAATTGCAGAAAATTAAATAGCAGGAAGAATAACGGAGTTGGAGTGTTGGAAATTAAAACAGAACTAAAAGATGCAAAGTGCATTAAAATAAAGAGCTCTCAGATTTTGAAATTCAGAAACAGATCAATTCAATATCAAAACAGAAATGTAGAGGTGTTGAAGAATCAAAACAGCAAGAACTTAGATCATTCATGAAAATCCAGAAGAGGAATCAACAATTTCAATGAAACAGTAAAAAAAGAAGAGCAGCCAAGAGCTCAACTCAATTGCAAAATAAAATTGAAGATCTCAGGGAATCAAAGAGACTAGAAAACAAGTCTAGATCTCACTCCCTTCCTAGATCCAACAGAGAACAAGATGCAGGAAATTAAAGATGAAAGCAGTAAATGAAAACTTAGATTCACTTCTCAATTCTCTGAAATTATGCAAAAGAACAACCAAGAGAAATCTTAGACCAAGAGGGAAACAGAATTCCTTCACTCCTTAATCCAAGATTTAAAACAAAAATGAAAACTAAGAGAGAGCTCTCAAATCCTAATACTCCCTAGTAAAGCCAGCCTCTAATGCTATCTATTAAAGCCAACCTCTATGCTCTCTAATAGAGCTGACCTCCCTATGAAAATGAGAATGATGCCTGATGAGCGGATAATTTATACGCTTTTTGACATTGTTTTTAGTATATTTTTAGTAGGATCTAGTTACTTTTAGGAATGTTTTCATTAGTTTTTATGTTAAATTCACATTTCTGGACTTTACTATGAGTTTGTGTATTTTTCTGTGATTTCAGGTATTTTCTGGCTGAAATTGAGGGACTTGAGCAAAAATCAGATTCAGAGGGTGAAGAAGGACTGCTGATGCTGTTAGATTCTGACCTCCCTGCACTCAAAGTGGATTTTCTGGAGCTACAGAACTCAAAATGGCGCGCTTCCAATTGCGTTGGAAAGTAGACATCCAGGGCTTTCCAGCAATATATAATAATCCATACTTTGGCCAAGAATAGACGACGTAAACTGGCATTCAACGCCAGCTTTCTACCCAAATCTGGCGTCCAGCGCCAGAAAAGGAGCCAAAACCAGAGTTGAACGCCCAAACTGGCACTAAAACTGGCGTTCAACTCCAAGGAGGACCTCTACACGTGCCACACTCAAGCTCAGCCCAAACACACACCAAGTGGGCCCATGAAGTGGATTTATGCATCAACTACTTACTCATGTAAACCCTAGTAGCTAGTTTATTATAAATAGGACCTTTTACTATTGTATTAGGTATCTTTGATCAGTTGTATGCTATCTTAGATCACGTTTAGGGGGCTGGCCATCTCGGCCATGCCTGGACCTTTCACTTATGTATTTTCAACGGTAGAGTTTCTACACTCCATAGATTAAGGTGTGGAGCTCTGCTGTTCCTCAAAGATTAATGCAAGTACTACTGTTTTCTATTCAATTCATCTTATTTCGCTTCTAAGATATCCATTCGCACCCAAGAACGTGATGAAGGTGATGATTATGTGTGACGCTCATCACCATTCTCCTTTATGAACGCGTGCCTGACAAACACTTACGTTCTACATGAAATAAGCTAGAATGAATATCTCTTAGATCTCCTAACCGGAATCTTCGTGGCGTAAGCTAGAATGATGGCGGCATTCAAGAGAATCCGGAAAGTCTAAACCTTGTCTGTGGTATTCCGAGTAGGATTCAATGAATGAATGACTGTGACGAGCTCCTAACTCGCGATTGCAGGGCGTTAGTGACAGACGCAAAAGGATAGTAAATCCTATTCCAGCATTATCGAGAACCGACAGATGAATAGCCGTGCCGTGACAGGGTGCGTGAGCATATTATTCACTGAGAGGATAAGATGAAGCTATTGGCAAGGGTGATGCCTCCAGACGATTAGCCGTGCCGTGACAGGGCATTGGATCATTTTCCCGAGAGATGACTGAAAGTAGCCATTGACAGTGGTGATGTATCACATAAAGCCAGCCATGGAAAGGAGTGAGACTGATTGGATGAAGATAGCAGGAAAGCAGAGGTTCAGAGGAACGAAAAGCATCTCCATTCGCTTATCTGAAATTTCTACCAATGATTTACATAAGTATCTCTATCCCTACTCTATTATTTATTATTCGAAAACTCCATGATTATTTTATATCTGTCTGACTGAGATTTGCAAGGTGACCATAGCTTGCTTCATACCAACAATCTCCGTGGGATTCGACCCTTACTCACGTAAGGTATTACTTGGACGACCCAGTGCACTTGCTGGTTAGTTGTATCGAAGTTGTGAACCATGGTATTGGCACCATATTCTTGGCGCCATTGCCAGGGAAAGAAAGAGCCATGAATTTTACATAATTAAAGTATAATCACGATTACGCGTACCAAGTTGCTCACGTTGCCAGGGATTGTTCGAGCCTGGACATCACAATTTCGTGCACCAAGTTTTTGGCGCCGTTGCCGGGGATTGTTCGAGTTTGGACAACTGACGGTTCATCCTGTTGCTCAGATTAGGTAATTTTCTTTTTGTTTTCTTTTCAAAAAAATATTTTTCAAAAATCTTTCAAAAATTTCTCCTTTATTTTCGAAAAAAAATAATAATATAAAAATGTTTTCAAAAATTTTATTCAGAATTTTTAAGAATGAATTCTAGTGTTTCATGATGATTTGTTGAAGCCTGGTTGGCTATAAGCTATGTCTAATTTTTGGACTGGGGTTTCAACTTACCATCACAAAAGAAGAGATTCTCACACACTTAGTTGCTCTATACTTGAAAAGTATCCATATTTGCTGAAGCTTGGCTGGCCATTGGCCATGTCTAGTGTTTTGGACTGGAGCTTTCATTGAAAGCTTGGCTGGCTAGTGAGCCATGTCTAATTCCTGGACTGAAGCTTTAGACTAACATGGCAAGATTCCTGGAATTCATATTAAAAATTTTGGAATCCTTATTTTCCTTTTTCAAATTAATTTTCGAAAAAAAAATACAAAAAAATTAGAAAATCATAAAAATCAAAAATATTTTTCTATTTCTTGTTTGAGTCTTGAGTCATATCATAAGTTTGGTGTCAATTGCATATGCATCTAGCATTTTTCGAAAATTTCATGCATTCATAGTGTTCTTCATGATCTTCAAGTTGTTCTTGGTAAGTCTTCTTGTTTGATCTTGATGATTTTTTGTTTTGTCTTTTCATGTTTTTCATATGCATTCTTGAATTCTTAGTGTCTAAGCATTAAAGAATTCTAAGTTTGGTGTCTTGCATGTTTTCTTTGCATTAAAAATTTTTCAAAAATATGTTCTTGATGTTCATCATGACATTCAAAGTGTTCTTGGTGTTCATCTTGACATTCATAGCATTCTTGCATGCATTCATTGTTTTGATCTAAAAATTTCATGCATTGCATAATTTTCATGTTTTCATAAAAATTCAAAAAAATATCTTTCCCTTTTTCTCTCATCAAATTCGAAAATTTGAGTTGACTTTTTCAAAAATTTTTAAAATCAAGTTGTTTCTTATGAGTCAAATCAAATTTTCAATTTGAAAATCTTATCTTTTTCAAAATCTTTTTCAAAAATCAAATCTTTTTCAAAATTCTTAGTTATTTTCGAAAATTCCAAAAATATTTTTCAAAAATCTTTTTCTTATTTTTATACCAAATTTTCGAAAATAACATAATCAATTAAAGCGTTGATTCAAAAATTTGAAGTTTGTTACTTGCTTGTTAAGAAAGATTCAAACTTTAAGTTCTAGAATCATATCTTGTGATTTCTTGTGAATCAAGTCATTAATTATGATTTTAAAAATCAAATCTCTTTTTTCAAAAACTAATTTCTATCATATCTTTTCAAAAATATCTTCTCATCTTATCTTTTTCAAAAATATCTTTTCAAAATATCTTTCCTAACCTCCTAACTTCTTATCTTTTCAAAATTTGTTTCAACTAACTAACTAACTTTTTGTTTGTTTCTTAACTTTTTCAAAACTAACTAACTAACTCTCTCTCTCTAATTTTCGAAAATATCTTCCCTCTTTTTCAAAATTTCTTTTTAATTAACTAATTATTTTTATTTTTTATTTTTGATTTCAAAAATTTTCGAAAATCACTAACATTTTTCAAAAAAAAAAAAAACCATTTTCAAAAATCACTAACTCCTTTTCAAAAATAATTTTCGAAAATTCCCTCTCTCTCTCCCATCTTATTCTATTTATTCATTCATATCCTAACATCTCATCTCACATCTCTTCCATCCTCACAGTTGTGTTTCTTCCATTATATTACATTCTTTGTCTCCCCCTCTTCTCCCACTCACACATGGATCCCTATACTGTGGTATAAAGGATCTCCATTATTATTATTATTTTTCTGTGCCTTCTTCTTTGTCATATGAGCAGGAGCAAGGATAAGAACATTCTTGTGGAAGCAGATCTAGAACCTGAAAGGACTCTGAAGAGAAAATTAAGAGAAGCTAAAATACAACAATCCAGAGATAACCTTTCAGAAATTTTCGAACAGGAAAAGGAGATGGCAGCCGAAAATAATAATAATGTAAGAAAGATGCTTGGTGACTTTACTGCACCTAATTCCAATTTACATGGAAGAAGCATCTCCATTCCTGCCATTGGAGCAAACAACTTTGAGCTGAAACCTCAACTAGTTTCTCTGATGCAGCAGAACTGCAAGTTTCATAGACTTCCATCTGAAGATCCTTTTCAGTTCTTAACTGAATTCTTGCAGATATGTAATACTGTTAAGACTAATGGAGTAGATCCTGAAGTCTACAGGCTCATGCTTTTACCTTTTGCTGTAAGAGACAGAGCTAGATTATGGTTGGATTCTCAACCCAAAGACAGCCTGAACTCTTGGGATAAGCTGGTCACGGCTTTCTTAGCCAAGTACTTTCCTCCTCAAAAGCTGAGCAAGCTTAGAGCTGATGTTCAAACCTTCAGACAGAAAGAAGGTGAATCCCTCTATGAAGCTTGGGAAAGATACAAACAGTTGACCAAAAAGTGTCCTTCTGACATGCTTTCAGAATGGACCATCCTGGATATATTCTATGATGGTTTATCTGAGCTATCAAAGATGTCACTGGACACTTCTGCAGGTGGATCCATTCACCTAAAGAAAATGCCTGCAGAAGCTCAAGAACTCATTGACATGGTTGCTAATAACCAGTTCATGTACACTTCTGAAAGGAATCCTGTGAGTAATGGGACGCCTATGAAGAAGGGAGTTCTCGAGGTTGATACTCTGAATGCCATATTGGCTCAGAATAAAATATTGACTCAGCAAGTCAATATGATCTCTCAGAGTCTGCATGGAATGCAAGCTGCATCCAACAGTACTCAAGAGGCATCTTCTGAAGAAGAAGCTTATGATCCTGAGAACCCTGCAATAGCAGAGGTAAATTACTTAGGTGAACCTTATGGAAACACCTATAACTCAACATGGAGAAATCATCCAAATTTCTCATGGAAGGATCAAAAGCCCCAACAAGGCTTTAATAATGGTGGAAGAAACAGGTTTAGCAATAGCAAGCCTTTTCCATCATCAACTCAGCAACAGACAGAGAACTCTGAACAAAATGCTTCTAATTTAGCAAATCTAGTCTCTGATCTATCTAAGGCCACTGTAAGTTTCATGAATGAAACAAGGTCTTCCATTAGAAATCTGGAAGCACAAGTGGGCCAGCTGAGTAAAAGGATCACTGAAATCCCTCCTAGTACTCTCCCAAGTAATACAGAAGAGAACCCAAAAGGAGAGTGCAAGGCCATTGACATAAGCACCATGGCCGAACCTGTAAGGGAAGGAGAGGACGTGAATCCCAAGGAAGAAGACCTCCTGGGACATCCAGTGATCAATAAGGAGCTTCCCTCTGAGGAACCAAAGGACTCTGAGGCTCATCTAGAGACCATAGAGATCCCATTGAACCTCCTTATGCCCTTCATGAGCTCTGATGAGTATTCCTCTTCTGAAGAGAATGAGGATGTTACTGAAGAGCAAACTGCCAAGTTTCTTGGTGCAATCATGAAGCTGAATGCCAAATTATTTGGCATTGATACTTGGGAAGTTGAACCTTCCTTGTTCATCAATGAACTGAGTGATCTGGATCAACTGACATTACCTCAGAAGAGACAGGATCCTGGAAAGTTCATAATACCCTGTACCATAGGCACTATGATCTTTAAAGCTCTGTGTGACCTTGGTTCAGGAATAAACCTCATGCCCCTCTCTGTAATAGAGAAACTGGGAATCTATGTGGTGCAAGTTGCTAGAATCTCATTAGAGATGGTAGACAACTCAAGAAAACAGGCTTATGGACAAGTAGAGGACGTGTTAGTAAAGGTTGAAGGCCTTTACATCCCTGCTGATTTCATAGTCTTGGATACTGGAAAGGAAGAGGATGAATCCATCATCCTAGGAAGACCTTTCCTGGCCACAGCAAGAGCTGTGATTGATGTTGACAGAGGTAAAATATTCCTTCAATGGAATGAGAACTCCCTTGTGTTTAAAACTCAAGGATCTCCCTCTGTAACCATGGAGAGGAAGCAGAAAAAGCTTCTCTCCAAGAAGAGTCAACCAGAGCCCCCACAGTCAAACTCTAAGTTTGGTGTTGGGAGGCCACAACCAAACTCTAAGTTTGGTGTTGAACTCCCATATCCAAACTCTAAGTTTGGTGTTGGAGAGTTTCAACAAAGCTCTGCACATCTGTGAGGCTCCATGAGAGCCCACTGTCAAGCTATTGACATTAAAGAAGCGCTTGTTGGGAGGCAACCCAATGTCTATCTAATTCTTATTTTTATTGTTTTTCATGTTTTCTTAGGGTCATGATCATGTGGAGTAACAAAATAAATATAAAAATTGAAAACGGAATCAAAAACAGCAGAAGAAAAATCACACCCTGGAGGAGCATCTGTCTGGCGTTCAGCGCCAGAACAGAGCATGGTTCTGGCGCTGAACGCCCAAAATAGGCAGCTTCTGGGCGCTGAACGCCAGAACAGGCATGGTTCTGGTGTTCAACGCCAGAAATGGCACACAAATGGGCGTTGAACGCCCAAAATGGCCACCAACCTGGCGCTGAACGCCCAGAGTTGGGTGCAAAGGCATTTTTACATGCCTAATGGGTGCAGGGATGTAAAACCTTGACACCTCAGGATCTGTGGATCCCACAGGATCCACTCAAGATCTGTGGACCCCACAGGATCCCCACCTACCTCCACTCACTTCTTCTCACCACTAAATCTTCACCACTCACATCCATCCACTCTTCCCAATAAACCTACCTCATAAACTCCACCTACCTTCAAAATTCAAAACCAATTTCCCACCCAAACCCACCCATATGGCCGAACCAATACCCCACCTCCCTACCCTATATAAAGACCTCCATTCTTCATCAAATTCACACAACACACCCCTCTACACTCCTCTTGGCCGAAACCACATCTCCCTCTCCCTCTCCATATTTCTTCTTCTTCTTCTTCTATTCTTTTGTTTATTGCTCGAGGGCGAGCAATATTCTAAGTTTGGTGTGGTAAAAGCATAGCTTTTTTGTTTTTCCATTACCATTGATGGCACCTAAGACCAGAGAATCCTCTAGAAAGGGGAAAGGGAAGACAAAAGCTTCCACATCCGAGTCATGGGAGATGGAAAGGTTCATCTCCAAAGCCCATCAAGACCACTTCTATGATGTTGTGGCCAAGAAGAAGGGGATCCCTGAGGTCCCTTTTAAACTCAAAAGAAATGAGTATCCGGAGATCCGACATGAAATTCAAAGAAGAGGTTGGGAAGTTCTAACAAATCCCATCCAACAAGTCGGCATCCTAATGGTTCAAGAGTTCTATGCCAATGCATGGATCACCAAGAACCATGATCAAAGTAAGAACCCGGATCCAAAGAACTATGTTACAATGGTTCGGGGGAAATATTTAGATTTTAGTCCGGAAAATGTGAGGTTGGCGTTCAACTTGCCATACATGGAAGAGAACGCACGCCCCTACACAAGGAGAGTCAACTTTGATCAAAAGTTGGACCAAGTCCTTATGGACATATGTGTAGAAGGAGCTCAATGGAAGATTGACTCCAAAGGCAAGCCGGTTCAACTAAGAAGATTGGACCTCAAGCCTATAGCTAGAGGATGGTTGGAGTTTATTCAATGCTCAATCATTCCCACTAGCAACCGGTCTGAAGTTACTATAGACCGGGCCATCATGATCCATAGCATCATGATTGGAGAAGAGGTGGAAGTTCATGAGATCATACCTCAAGAACTCTACAAGGTGGCTGACAAGTCCTCCACCATGGCAAGGTTAGCCTTTCCTCACCTCATCTGCCACCTATGCAATTCGGCTGGGATTGACATAGAGGGAGATATCCTCATTAAAGAGGACAAGCCCATCACTAAGAAAAAGATGGAGCAAGCAAGAGAGCCCATTCATGGAGCTCAAGAGGCACAGGAAGCTCATCACCATGAGATCCCGGAGATGCCTCAAATGCACTTTCCTCCACAAAACTATTGGGAGCAAATCAACACCTCCCTAGGAGAATTGAGTTCCAATATGGGACAACTAAGGGTGGAACATCAAGAGCACTCCATCATACTTCATGAAATAAGAGAAGATCAAAAAGCAATGAGGGAGGAGCAACAAAGACAAGGAAGAGACATAGAAGAGCTCAAGGACATCATTGGTTCCTCAAGAAGGAAACGCCACCATCACTAAGGTGGATTCATTCCTTGTTCTTATTTCTTCTGTTTTTCGTTCTCTATGTTATGTGCTTATCTATGTTTGTGTCTTCATTACATGATCATTAGTAGTTAGTAACTATGTCTTAAAGTTATGAATGTCCTATGAATCCATCACCTCTCTTAAAAGAAAAATGTTTTAATTCAAAAGAACAAGAAGTACATGAGTTTCGAATTTATCCTTGAACTTAGCTTAATTATATTGATGTGGTGACAATGCTTCTTGTTTTCTGAATGTATGCTTGAACAGTGCATATGTCTTTTGAAGTTATTGTTTAAGAATGTTAAATATGTTGGCTCTTGAAAGAATGATGACTAGGAGACATGTTATTCGATAATCTGAAAAATCATAAAAATGATTCTTGAAGCAAGAAAAAGCAGCAAAGAACAAAGCTTAGGGGGCGAAAAAAAAAATAGAAAAAAAAATAGAAAGAAAAAGAAAAAGCAAGCAGAAAAAGCCAATAACCCTTAAAACCAAAAGGCAAGGGCAAATAAAAAGGATCCCAAGGCTTTGAGCATCAGTGGATAGGAGGGCCTAAAGGAATAAAATCCTGGTCTAAGCGGCTAAACCAAGATGTCCCTAACCATGTGCTTGTGGCGTGTAGGTGTCAAGTGAAAACTTGAGACTAAGCGGTTAAAGTCAAGGTCCAAAGCAAAAAAAGAGTGTGCTTAAGAACCCTGGACACCTCTAATTGGGGACTTTAGCAAAGCTGAGTCACAATCTGAAAAGGTTCACCTAATTATGTGTCTGTGGCATTTATGTATCCGGTGGTAATACTGGAAAACAAAGTGCTTAGGGCCACGGCCAAGACTCATAAAGAAGCTGTGTTCAAGAATCATCATACTGAACTAGGAGAGTCAATAACACTATTCGAAATCTGAAGTTCCTATAGATACCAATCATTCTGAACCTCAATGGATAAAGTGAGATGCCAAAACTATTCAAGAGGCAAAAAGCTATAAGTCCCGCTCATATGATTGAAGCTCTGTTTCATTGATAGTTTGGAATTTATAGTATATTCTCTTCTTTTTATCCTATTTGATTTTTAGTTGCTTGGGGACAAGCAACAATTTAAGTTTGGTGTTGTGATGAGCGGATAATTTATACGCTTTTTGACATTGTTTTTAGTATATTTTTAGTAGGATCTAGTTACTTTTAGGGATGTTTTCATTAGTTTTTATGTTAAATTCACATTTCTGGACTTTACTATGAGTTTGTGTGTTTTTCTGTGATTTCAGGTATTTTCTGGCTGAAATTGAGGGACATGAGCAAAAATTAGATTCAGAGGGTGAAGAAGGACTGCTGATGCTGTTAGATTCTGACCTCCCTGCACTCAAAGTGGATTTTCTGGAGCTACAGAACTCAAAATGGCGCGCTTCCAATTGCGTTGGAAAGTAGACATCCAGGGCTTTCCAGCAATATATAATAATCCATACTTTGGCCAAGAATAGACGACGTAAACTGGCATTCAACGCCAGCTTTCTACCCAAATCTGGCGTCCAGCGCCAGAAAAGGAGCCAAAACCAGAGTTGAACGCCCAAACTGGCACTAAAACTGGCGTTCAACTCCAAGGAGGACCTCTACACGTGCCACACTCAAGCTCAGCCCAAACACACACCAAGTGGGCCCATGAAGTGGATTTATGCATCAACTACTTACTCATGTAAACCCTAGTAGCTAGTTTATTATAAATAGGACCTTTTACTATTGTATTAGGTATCTTTGATCAGTTGTATGCTATCTTAGATCACGTTTAGGGGGCTGGCCATCTCGGCCATGCCTGGACCTTTCACTTATGTATTTTCAACGGTAGAGTTTCTACACTCCATAGATTAAGGTGTGGAGCTCTGCTGTTCCTCAAAGATTAATGCAAGTACTACTGTTTTCTATTCAATTCATCTTATTTCGCTTCTAAGATATCCATTCGCACCCAAGAACGTGATGAAGGTGATGATTATGTGTGATGCTCATCACCATTCTCCTTTATGAACGCGTGCCTGACAAACACTTCCGTTCTACATGAAATAAGCTAGAATGAATATCTCTTAAATCTCCTAACCGGAATCTTCGTTGCGTAAGCTAGAATGATGGCGGCATTCAAGAGAATCCAGAAAGTCTAAACCTTGTCTGTGGTATTCCGAGTAGGATTCAATGAATGAATGACTGTGACGAGCTCCTAACTCGCGATTGCAGGGCGTTAGTGACAGACGCAAAAGGATAGTAAATCCTATTCCAGCATGATCGAGAACCGACAGATGAATAGCCGTGCCGTGACAGGGTGCGTGAGCATATTATTCACTGAGAGGATAAGATGAAGCCATTGGCAAGGGTGATGCCTCCAAACGATTAGCCGTGCCGTGACAGGGCATTGGATCATTTTCCCGAGAGATGACCGAAAGTAGCCATTGACAGTGGTGATGTATCACATAAAGCCAGCCATGGAAAGGAGTGAAACTGATTGGATGAAGACAGCAGGAAAGCAGAGGTTCAGAGGAACGAAAAGCATCTCCATTCGCTTATCTAAAATTTCTACCAATGATTTACATAAGTATCTCTATCCATACTCTATTATTTATTATTCGAAAACTCCATGATTATTTTATATCCGCCTGACTGAGATTTGCAAGGTGACCATAGCTTGCTTCATACCAACAATCTCCGTGGGATTCGACCCTTACTCACGTAAGGTATTACTTGGACGACCCAGTGCACTTGCTGGTTAGTTGTATCGAAGTTGTGAACCATGGTATTGGCACCATATTCTTGGCGCCATTGCCAGGGAAAGAAAGAGCCATGAATTTTACATAATTAAAGTGTAATCACGATTATGCGTACCAAGTTGCTCACGTTTCCAGGGATTGTTCGAGCCTGGACATCACAATTTCGTGCACCAATGCCTTTATATAGGCTTTTTACAAAATGAAAATGAAATGAAATTGAAATTCTAAACAAATTACAATTAAAATAAAATTCCTAAGCTAACTAATCCTTGTGCCTTTGAGTGATGATAATGGGCTTAGCTTGCTTTAGATTTGAGGAAGAGTGGATCTGGATGGCCTTGGTTCAATTGGTGAAGAATTGAATTAAAATAAAATTTTTATTGAATTTTGGCCCATGGGTGACACTCCTAGGGCAATGCTCAGCTCTCCCCAAGAGCGCAGCATTGGTGCTTGTTTCCTTGGCCCTTTTGGTGGGCGCAACAATGCTTCCTGGCTGTGTCAATGTATCGCTCAGCCCTCCCCAAGAGCGCAGTATTGATGCTTCAAGAGTGAGGTTCCAGGTTCAAGCCTTGGTGGAGGCATTTCAGCTCAAATTTTGGAGAATAACTAAAGGGTAGTGCTCCTCAAGCTCCCTGGTTCAAATCCTAGTGAAGCCATATTGGCTTAGTTTCCTTGCTTTTTCTTTGCGAGAGAGCACGACAATGCTCTCCAAGTGAGCGCTACTTTGCTTTGGAGTGAGGCTCCAGCTTCGAACCTTGGTGGAAGCATTGGCTGATTTTTTTGCTTATTTTTCGCCCTTAAAGATGCATTTCACTTGTGCCTCAATTTCATGCCAAATATGGGTTTCCATATATCTTTCAAAAGCCCTGAATGTTAGCTTTCCAATGCAACTAGAAGCACATCAATCAGACATCCATAACTCAAGTTATAGCCCTTTAAAGGATGCATGGTCATGCTGTGAGCGCCCAAGTTTTAACTTAGCGAAAATTTTGCTTCCAAGCTCATTTTTGCATCACGATAATGCTCTGCTCTTGGCAAGAGCAGAGCTTTGTGTGCTGATTGCCAATCTCCTTTAATTTGGTCATGGGCCATGCTTTTAAAAGCGTGGCCTAAGGCTCCAAAGTGTGCTCCAACTTCAAAGTGTGCCCCAAAATTTTTCTTTTCTTCTTTTTAGCTTATTTGGTGCTATTTTGTTTCTTTTTCTTCTTATTTGCTACAAAATTTATAAAATCAAAAGATCAAGGAAATATACCACTTAAGCATAAAAGCATTCAATATTTAAGCACAAATCATCAACTTCTTGTATGAAAAAGCATAGAAAAACATGACATGGTGACATGTCATCATGCATCATGTTATATACTATGCTAGCAAAGTGTTAAATGAGGAACAGAAAAATTACACCACCACTGAGAAAGAGCTTTTGGCAATTGTATATGTATTTAATAAATTTAGACAATACTTGATTGGTTCAAAGGTTATAGTGTATACTGATCATGCTGCTCTCAAGTATCTCATGTCTAAACAGGATTCAAAGCCAAGGCTTATTAGGTGGGTGTTGCTGCTACAAGAATTTGATATTGAAGGGAGAGATAGGAAAGGGAATGAGAATCAAGTAGCAGACCACTTTTCAAGACTACCACAAGAGGCTAATGAATTTCCACATTCAGTGAATGAAAGCTTTCCAAATGAACACCTCTTACAAATCCAACAAGCTCCATGGTTTACAGACATTGCAAATTACATGGTTGGAAGGAAGATCCCTCAAGAATTTACCAAGCATGAAGTGAAGAAGCTGCTCAATGAAGCCAAGAAGTTCTTATAGGATGAACCATTCTTATTTAATAGGTGTCCTGATGGAATGATTAGGAAATGTGTTCCTGAGAGTGAGATGAGGGACATACTATGGCATTGTCATAGTTCAGTTTATGGTGGACACTTTGGACCAGAAAGAACAACAGCCAAAGTACTTCAAAGTAGATTTTATTGGCCAACCATCTTCAAGGATGGTAGAGAGTTTGTTCATTAATGCAATGAGTGCCAAAGAGCTGGAGGATTGACAAGAAGGAATGAGATGCCTCAGAACTACATTTTAGAAGTGGAACTCTTTGATCTGTGGGGAACAGATTTTATGGGCCCCTTTCCATCCTCATATTCTTTCAAATACATACTTGTGGCAGTAGAGTATGTCTCGAAGTGGGTGGAAGCCATAGCAACAACCACATGTGATGCACAAATTGTCCTTCAATTCCTTAAGAAGCACATTTTTACTAGATATGGAGTGCCTAAGGGTCTTGTCAGTGATGGTGGTAGTCATTTTTGCAACAAACAGATGGAGAAACTACTTCAAAAATATGGAGTGATGCATAAAGTAGCTACACCATACCATCCACAGACCAATGGCCAAGCAGAGCTTGCAAATAAGGAGTTGAAGAGGATTTTGGAGAAAACAATGGGGAGTACAAGAAAGGATTGGGCCAGAAAACTAGAAGATGCTCTTTGGGCATATAGGACAGCCTTCAAAACTCCTATTGGAAAGTCACCTTTTCAGTTGTTTTATGGCAAGTCTTGCCAACTCCTGTAGAGCTTGAACACAAAGCTTTCTGGGCCACTAAACTCCTCAACCTTGATTTTCAAGTAGCAGGAGAGAAGAGGTTATTGCAATTAAATGAGTTGGATGAGTTTAGACTGGAAGCCTATGAAAATGCTAAGATATACAAGGAAAAAGCTAAAAGATGGCATGACAAAAAGATCTTAAAGAAGGAGTTCAAACTAGGACAGCAAGTACTCTTGTACAACTCCAGACTCAAAGTTTTCCCTGGCAAACTCAAGTCTAAATGGACTGGCCCCTACTTAGTGACAAAGGTTCTTCCTTATGGAAGCCTTGAACTGCTAGATGAAGCAACAAAGAATAATTTCACAGCAAATGGGCACAGGGCAAAGCATTACTTGGGAGGCCATTGGGACAAAGAGAAGGAGAATCAGAAATTAAGCTGAGCAAGAATGAAGGATGTCAAGCTAATGACATTAAAAGAGCGCTTGTTGGGAGGCAACCCAACCAAAGGTAGTTTTCTTTTCTTAACTATTTCAACAAGAGGATTAGGTAGTTTTATCTGTATTGCAAAGCGCTAAGTTTGGTGTTACACACAAAAACAATTTAAGGGAGAATAAAGGATGCTAAGTTTTGTGTTCCACCAAAAATCTCATTTAAAAAGACATTTCAACTCTCTGCACAAATGGTTACTAGCTCCAAGCAATCAGGAAAACCACTAAACTACTGTCTGTTTTCTAGTATCTAGCTTCATTACTTTCAATAAAAGCACAAGGTTTCATGTAACTAATGCATCATAGACAGTAGCAAGGAACTAAGTTTGGTGTTCCCTCACCAAAGTAAGTTCAAGTTCATGCTAACCATTTGCCTAAGTGCTTGGAAAAACAAGCAACTTTCAAAAATTATGCAGAAAAAGACACTCAACCTCTTCAAAGAATCATCATCAAAGGAAATGCAAAAGTAAAAGATAATGATGACAAAATGGAAGCTGCAAGACACTCCCGAGAGGTTGTATTGTCACAAAACTCACTTTGCTTTGAAACGTTCTGAATGAGAAGTTGCTGGTTACCTTGATGTTTAGTTCAAATAATGCAAATTTTGATGTCTGCACTAGTTTAAATGCTTGTTATCACTTATCTGCTTTAAATTCATGTTTTTCTCCCTTTTTGCATCAATAAGAGAAAATGCTGAAATAAGAAAGTGATTGTTCAATGTGGTAGGAATTAGAATGGAATTTGTTGTGGTAATTGCTTGATTTAGATGATAAGCTCAATAATAAAAGCTGCATAATAGAGTGTTCTTGGTGGTGTAAACTTAGTTTCTATCATAAAACCTTTCATTAATGAAATTCCATGGAAAATGAAGCAAAGTGAGAAAGAAAAAGAAAAGAAAAGCCAAGAATTGGCAAAGAAACAAACAATAAGGCTAGACACCAATAGCTTGGACCTTAGGACATACGACTATGGTGCTTTTTGTAATAGGATATGCTTGGACAATTAGGTTTTGAGGAGTCTCTTAAAACATGGTAACTTGGATTAACTAATCCGGGATTATCAACTGAAAGTCCATTATCAAGAGGAACCTAACTACAAAGCATTTAGTTATCCAAAGAGATGCTGGGCATCAATGCTCCTAAGAGAATTTGTGAGCCAAGTGTCTGTAGTGAAGGAGTGTTGAGTAAAATTGAGCCAAAAGGCTGCTGCAACACTTGACACTGAGTTATCATTAAGAAATAAGCTTTCTAAGCAAAAGAAAGAAGGAAAAACCAAAAAGGGATCAATCAAAAAGCAAGGCATTATGACAGCAACCCTAGTGAATCCTCAAAGAAGCATTTCTTATCTATCAGCAAAGAATAAATGAGCTGCATGTTTGTTTGCATAAAACCCCATGATTCAAGTTCTATTATCTGCTAAATAAGGACATGTATGCTTCTCTGTTTCACTTCATTTCTCCTCAATGTTTAGTGCTTGCTTGGGGACAAGCAAGATTTAAGTTTGGTGTTGTGATGACAAGTCATCTTATCCTAGTTTTACAAGCATTTTTCATTAGTTTCATTAGGTTTTATGCACTTTCTTGCACTATAAGTAAGTAATTGGAGTGGATTTTCATGGTCATCTTGAATCAATCAAACATCATGTATTTTGCACAAAATAATAGGTTTTATGCTAGAATTAATTGATTTTTTAAATGATGCAAAGATCTAGTGATTTTGGTGGAGCTTTGATTAGTTGTTTGGTTGCTTGTAGGTGAAGAAATGGTGGAAAGAGGAATTTTTGGCACACTTTTGAAGTTTGAGCACGCTTTGGACCTTAGGCCACGCTAAAGAAGCATGGCGCTCAACCAAGGGAGCAAGGAACGTTCAAAATTGTGAACGTAGCGTTCCAAGAGGAAGCACCAAATGGTGCAGCACAAAAAGTGCACGAAATTGTGATCATCAATGGCGCCAACAACTTAGTACGCACAATTGTAATCTCAACTCTTTATCACAACTCCGCACAACTAACCAGCAAGTGCACTGGGTCGTCCAAGTAAAAATCTTACGTGAGTAAGGGTCGATCCCATGGAGATTGTCGGCTTGAAGCATGCTATGGTCACCTTGTAAATCTCAGTCAAGCGGATTCAAATGGTTATGGAGAATTGATAATTAAAATATGAATAAAACATAAAATAGGATAAAGATACTTATGTAATTCATTGGTAGGAATTTCAGATAAGCGTATGGAGATGCTTTGTTCCTTCTGAACCTCTGCTTTCCTATTGCCTTCTTGCAATCATTCATACTCCTATCCATGGCAAGCTTTATGTTGGGCATCACCGTTGTCAATGGCTACTTCCCGTCCTCTCAGTGAAAATGTTCCAAATGCGCTGTCACCGCATAGCTAATCATCTGTCGGTTCTCGATCATGTTGGAATAGGATCCATTGATCCTTTTGCGTCTGTCACTACGCGCAACACTCGCGAGTTTGAAGCTTGTCACAATCATCCTTTCCCAGATCCTACTCGGAATACCACAGACAAGGTTTAGACTTTCCGGATCTTAAGAATGACCGTCAATGATTCTAGCCTATACCACGAAGGTTCTAATCTTAGATTAGAAACCCAAGAGATACACATTCAAGCTTGTTTGCATGTAGAATGGAAGTGGTTGTCAGGCAGGAGTTCATAGGTGAGAATGGTGATGAGTGTCACGGATCATCACATTCATCATGTTGAAGAACGAATGGATATCTTAGAACAGAAATAGGCTTGAGTTGAATAGAAAAACAACAGTACTTTGCATTAATTCATGAGGAACAGCAGAGCTCTACACCTTAATCTATGGTGTGTAGAAACTCCACCGTTGAAAATACATAAGAACAAAAGGTCTAGGCATGGCCTAATGGCCAGCCTCCCAAAGCGTGAAGATACAAGTTCCAAGATGAAAAGTATGTAAAAGTCTCCAAAATACAATAGCAAAAGGTCCTATTTGTAGAAAACTAGAAAGCTAGGGTTTACAGAAATGAGTAAATGATGCAGAATCCACTTCCGGGCCCACTTGGTGTGTGCTTGGGCTGAGTATTGAAGCTTTCACGTGTAGAGGCTTTTTTTGGAGTTAAACGCCAGCTTTTGTGCCAGTTTGGGCGTTTAAATCCAGCTTTTATGCCAGTTCTGGCGTTTTGACGCTAGAATTTCTATGCTGACTTTGAACACCGGTTTGGGCCATCAAATCTTGAGCAAAGTATAAACTATTATATATTGCTGGAAAGCCCAGGATGTCTACTTTGCAGAGAAGTTGCGAGCATGCCAATTGGGCTTCTATATCTCCAGAAAAGCGACTTCGAGTGCAGGGAGGTCAGAATCCAACAACATCTGCAGTCCTTTTCATCCGCTGAATCAGATTTTTGCTCAGGTCCCTCAATTTCAGCCAGAAAATACCTGAAATAAAAAAAAACACACAAACTCATAGTAAAGTCCAGAAATGTGATTTTTATTTAAAAACTAATAAAAACATAATAAAAACTAACTAAAACATACTAAAAACAATGCCAAAAGGCGTATAAATTATCCGCTCATCACAACACCAAACTTAAATTATTGCTTGTCCCCAAGCAACTGAAAATCAAATAGGATAAAAAGAATAGAATATACAATGAATTCCAAAAACATCTATGAATATCAGTCTTAATTAGATGAGCGGGGCTTTTAGCTTTTTGCTTCTGAACAGTTTTGGCATCTCACTTTATCCTTTTGAAATTCAGAATGATTGGCATCTATAGGAACTCAGAATTCAGATAGTGTTATTGATTCTCCTAGTTCAGTATGTTGATTCTTGAACACAGCTACTTTATGAGTCTTGGCCGTGACCCTAAGCACTTTGTTTTCCAGTATTACCACCGGATACATAAATGCCACAGACACATAACTGGGTGAACCTTTTCAGATTGTGACTCAGCTTTGCTATAGTCCCGAATTAGAGGTGTCCAGAGCTCTTAAGCACACTCTTTTTGCTTTTGGACCATGACTTTAACCGCTCAGTCTCAAGTTTTCACTTGACACCTTCACGCCACAAGCACATGGTTAGGGACAGCTTGGTTTAGCCGCTTAGGCCAGGATTTTATTCCTGTGGGCCCTCCTATCCACTGATGCTCAAAGCCTTGGATCCTTTTTTATTTCACCCTTGCCTTTTGGTTTAAAGGGCTATTGGCTTTTTCTGCTTGCTTTTTCATTTTCTTTCTTTCTCTCTTTTTTTTTCTTTCTTTTTTTTCGCATTTTTTTTCACTGCTTTTTCTTGCTTCAAGAATCAATTTTATGATTTTTCAGATTATCAAATAACATTTCTCCTTTTTCATCATTCTTTCAAGAGCCAACAATTTTAACATTCATAAACAACAAAATCAAAAATATGCACTGTTCAAGCATTCATTCAGAAAAATAAAAAGTATTGGCACCACATTAAAATAATTAATTTGTTTTAAAATTCGAAATTCATGTACTTCTTTTTCTTTTTGCAATTAAAAACATTTTTCATTTAAGAAAGGTGATGGATTCATATTCATAGCTTTAAGGCATAGACACTTAGACACTAGTGATCATGTATTAAAGACACAAACATAGATAAACATAAAGCATAAAAATTCGAAAAATAGAAAATAATGAACAAGGAGATTAAAGAACGGGTCCACCTTAGTGATGGCGGCTAGTTCTTCCTCTTGAAGATCTTATGGAGTGCTTGAGCTCCTCAATGTCTCTTCCTTGCTTTTGTTGCTCCTCTCTCATGACTCTTTGATCTTCTCTAATTTCATGAAGGAGGATGGAATGCTCTTGGTGCTCCACCCTTAGTTGTCCCATATTGAAACTTAATTCTCCTAGGGAGGTGTTAATTTGCTCCCAATAGTTTTGTGGAGGAAAATGCATCCCTTGTGGTATCTCAGGAATTTCATGATGAGGAATTTTCTCATGCTCTTATCCATGAGTGGGATCTCCTGTTTGCTCCATCCTTTTCTTAGTGATGGGCTTGTCCTCATTGATGAGGATGTCTTCCTCTATGTCAATTCTAGCTGAATTGCAGAGATGACAAATGAGATGAGGGAAGGCTAACCTTGCCAAAGTAGAAGACTTGTCCGCCACCTTGTAGAGTTCTAGGGATATAACCTCATGAACTTCTACTTCCTCTCCAATCATGATGCTATGGATCATGATAGCCCGGTCTATAGTAACTTCAGACCGGTTGCTAGTGGGAATGATTGAGCGTTGGATGAACTCCAACCATCCCTAGCCATGGGCTTGATGTCATGCCTTCTCAGTTGAACCGGCTTCCCTCTTGAATCTCTCTTCCATTGAGCGCCCTTGATGAGAGAACTTTTGCGTGGTCTAGAAATTTGCGGATAAATCCTCATTGCAAGTATAGTTTCTAAACCTTCAAAAGTCCTTTCATACAAACGTTTTGGTTGTCACAAGTAACAAACCCCTTTTAAAATTGATAACCGAGTATTTAAACCTCAGGTCGTCTTCTCAAGGAATTTCAGGGAGGTATGTTCTTATTATTGGTTATGAGCCTTGTAAATTAGGGGTTTTAGAAAGTAAGGAAGCAGTATGTTGAATGATAAGAAAAATAAAATAATAATAATAAAATAAACTCTTGGCAAGGTATTATAACTGGAAGTCCTATCCTGGTTATCCTTATCAACTGTAATGAGAATTGTATTTTTCTCCCACTTTGTTAACCTCTAACTATGAAGGTAAGTTAAGTGGATTAATTAATTTTTATTCCTCAGATCCTAGTCTTTTCTTGGGAAAAGTTAGAGTTATTGGAACTCGAATTAATTCTTGAAGAATTCCAATTTTCAATCAACATTGAGTTTGATAACTCAAGAGTCACCAATTATTTAACCAAAGCCAAAAGGGAAGAAAGTCTACTTGAATGAAAATAATTTGGATAAACAGAGAGCATTAATAAATTAAAGAGAGCGATCATAAATCTGAAATGCCTCGAATTATATTAAATAAAATATTCAAATCTTAACATGGATATTCATAAATTAAATTGAAAAGTAAATAAAAGGGACATTGAACCTGGGATCGAGAGGCACTTCTAAAACTAAGAGAAATCCTAAATCCTAAATCCTAAGAGAGAGGAGAGAACCTCTCTCTCTGAAAACTAAATCTACTCCTCAAATTATGAATATGAAAGCTTTTTTTATGAATGGATGCATTCTCCCACTTTATAGCCTCTAATCTGTGTGTTCTGGGCTGAAAACTGGGTCAAAAACAGCCTAGAAATTACCGGAGAAGAAATCTGCCACGCTGGTATTTCGTCACTGCGACCCGGCCGCATGGAGCACGCGGTCGCGTCGCCTAGTATTAGGGAAACTATGGCATATTATATATCAAATCGAAGCCCCAGACGTTAGCTTTCCAACGCAACTGGAACTGCATCGTTTGGACCTCTATAGCTCAAGTTATAGCTATTTGAGTGCGAAGAGGTCAGGCTAGACAGCTTAGCAATTTCTCCAACTTCTTGTATTCCTTCCACTTTTGCATGCTTTCTTTCCATCCTCTGAGCCATTCCTGCCCTGTAATCTCTGAAATCACTTAACGCACATATCAAGGCATCTAATGGTAGTAAGAGAGGATTTAACATAGGGAACTTAAGGCCAAAGAAGCATGTTTTCAATCAAAGCACATAATTAGGAAGGAAAATGTAAAACCATGCAAATAGTATGAATAAGTGTGTAAAGAGTTGATAAAATCCAGTCAATTGAGCACAAGATAAACCATAAAATAGTGGTTTATCAACCTCCCCACACTTAAACATTAGCATGTCCTCATGCTAAGCTCAAGAGAAGCTATAAAGAAGTGATGAGGAATGATAGAATGTATGAAATGCAACCTATCTGTATGAATGCTACTACATGCAAAATGTTTCTACCTACTTGGTTAAAAGTAAATAAGCTCTTCAAGACAAACATAAATCATATTTCATTAATTCAAATTATACAATAAAAGACAAGTAAACTTGTAAGAAGATAGCTCATGAAAGCAGGGAACATAGAATTGAGCACTGAACCCTTACTAGTAGTGTATATCACTCTAGCTCTCAATTGTCTAGGGTCAATCACTCTACTCTTCTCTAGTTATGCTTTCTAAAATTTGTTATTCACCTAACCAATCAACAATATTTAATATACCAATGCAAATATCATGAGGTCTTTTCAAGGTTGTAAGGGGACTAAGGTAAGGGTAAGGGTATGTGTATATGGCTAAGTGAGCTTTATAAATTGAATCTTTAATTTAACCTAAGCTTTCACCTAACATACATATACTCTATATAACTCTAGAATCATGCCTAGCTACCCATAGTCTTCACTTTTGCATTACATACTCATGTATCAATTTTTCTTTAATTTTATCACGTATGCATTGATCTTTTATTAACTCAACATTGGGGTAGTTTTGTCCCCTTATTTATTTATTTATATTATATATTTTTTTTCTTTTTCTTTTTCTCTTTTTTTTTTTTGAGAGACATAAAAACTAGAATAACATATCAATGCATATGGAATTTTTAATTTTCTGTTTAACCCAAGTTCCCACAGTTTTCCCACAGTTAATTGTTACACAATCCCTATCTTAAGCTAACCAAAGATTCAATTGGGATATTTAATTGTTTTTCTGCTTAAGGCTAGTGATGTGGTAAAATACAGAACAAATAGGGATTAAAAGGCTCAAAGTGGCTAACAAAGGTGATTTAAAGGGTAGGCTTATTTGGGATAAGTGAGCTAAAATCAAACAATGGCCTCAATCATATGCAAACATGTAAATACACTAAATATTGGACATATAGAATGGAACAAAGCAAAGATTGCAATCATAGTGAAGAAAACACACAAGAATAAAAATTTATGGTTAAATAATGTAACCATGTAAATAAGCTCAAAATCTCACAGGTTTTGTGTTCTTTGGCTCAAAAACCATATTCCAAATACAACTTCAAACAAGTTTTAACACAAAAATTTTGATTTAAATTAGTGAAATACTATAAAATTTCTTGAAAAAGAAAATATTACTTCAACCAAGTAGTAACTAAATGCATAAAATCAAACAAATATGCAGATGTAACAATAAACAAATAAAGAAAATAAAACAATGGTGTTGAAAAGAAGAATATGGCTAACCCATGGAGATCGGTATCGACCTCCCTACACTTAAAGATTGCACCGTTCTTGGTGCATGCTAAGATGTACAAGTGGACGGGCTGCTCCAACTGATGCTTTTCTTCAAGGATTGTGCAGATGGACATGTTTGTCTCCCCTTTTAGAAGTTTCTCCCTTTTTCCGTCTTTGGTGGCCAGCCTGAAAGAAGAGAAAAAGAAGAAAAGTAACCCAAAAGATAGAAAATAAATAAAATATGGGTGTTAATGCCAAATGATAAGGGTCTCATTTACATGGAAGCTTCAACATGTATGTGAGAAAATATAGAAGCACATGGCATACCAGTGGTGCAAAATATTGCAACAATGAGGGAGAGTGTGGGTAAGGGGAGGTAATGTAAATTCATGTCAATGCAAAAAGTAATACAGGTATAAAAGATTGGCATTGATTTAAATAATATTACCTAACCAGAATAAAACAAGTAACTAAGCACCCAAAATAATTCAAGAGAAGATGCAACAGTTAAATAAGAAAATTTTAACACCAAAGGAAAAATAATTATTTTAGAAAAGAAAATAAAAATATGCACAAAATTAAAAAAAATGCAATGAATGAAAATATGCAATTAAATTAAATAGAATAGAATGAAGGTGAAAAGGAATGAGAAGTGAAAGAAATAAAGTAAGAAAGAAAGAAGAAAGAATAAGAAAAGATAGAAAAATTAGGATTATAGAAGAAAAGCTAAGAAAATTGGCTGATCTGGATATTCTGTGCGGCGCAAGCGACGCGGACGCATGGGGACTGATGCCAGGGCATTTTGGCCAGTTTCACTGACCTTTTCTTTACTGTTTTTAGGATAGTTTCATGCATTTTCTTAGGAAATAAGCTAGTTTTGGGTAGATATTCACTTACACCTTGATTCAAGCATACATTGTGCATTTTACATGATTTCATGAGAATTTTGCAAGAATTTTATGACAAATTGTATTCTGCATTACCCATGACTTGGACTAGATCTTTGATGCACTCTATTGCCTGATTTCAGGACCAAAGGAAGCAAGGAATGGGAGGTAACTTGCAAAGTTAATGAGAAAAGTGACTGCCAATGACGCTCTCGAAGCCATCATTACCCACGTTAAGGGTCACGTTAACTAAGTTAACGTGAACTCTAATGTGAAAAAGGGAAATTGAGCCAACGTTAGTGACACTTAACGTTATCACTAACGTTGGCCAATGCTCACAAGTGGCCACGTTAGAGTCCACGTTAACTTAGTTAACGTGACCTCTAACGTTAAAAGGGGGAAAGGAAGCAAACGTTAGTGACATTCAATATTGTCACTAACGTTGGCCTAAGTGCACAATGCCTCGTTAACTCCTACGTTAACTTGGTTAACGTGGAAGCTAACGTGAAGAGGCAAGAGTGGTCGACAACGTTAGTGACACCCAACATTGTCACTAACATTGGAAGCAACCACACAACCCCAAGGAGCCACATTAACTTCCACGTTAACTTAGTTAACGTGGAGGCTAACGTGAGAGAAGAAGGTGATGGCCAATGTTAGTGACACTCAACATTGTCACTAACGTTGGAAGGAGCCACACAAGCCACTATGAGCCACGTTAACTCCCAAGTTAACTTAGTTAACGTGGAAGCTAACGTGGATGAGGAATGATGAGCCAACGTTATAAGCCACTATGACACTCAACATTGTCACTAATGTTGGGGATGGCTAAGCATGGCCACGTTATAAGCCACGTTAACCTAGTTAACGTGGATTCTAACGTGAGACATGGGGGCACATTGGAACGTTAGTGACAATGTTAAATGTCACTAACGTTCTCGAAGGATGGCAAGCCCACGTTAAAGAGCCACGTTAACTAAGTTAACGTGGGCTCTAACGTAGGAGCAATGAGGGCTTTTCAACGTTATTAGGAAAGTTAAGTCCCAATAACGTGTGCGAAGGACCTAGAGGCAACATTGGTGGCAACGTTTGTGCCACTAACGTTGAGGTTAACGTGGCTTTTACTTAGGAATGTTAGTGAGAAAGTTGATTGTCACTAACATTCTCGAACTCATATTTTCACTAAAACGTTAACAACCCTAACGTCCTGAGATAAAATCTCTGCCTACTTCACACTTTCTCTCTGCAAGTAAAGCCAAGCCCAAATGAAGAAGAGAACTGCTTCAAACTCAAGATCCAAAGGCCTAAGACTTGAAGAGCCAACTAGAAGATGAGAAGAGTAGTATATATAGGAGTAGCTTTGAATTATTTTAGAGAGTTGCTGGGAGTTGGAAAAATAGCATAGAACTACTTCCTGTATTTTACTTTCTCTGCTCTTCTAGTTTTCATCATGTATTCTCCATCTTTGTTTTCATTTTCCAGAGCTATGAACAACTAAACTCCTTTCATTGGGTTAGGGAGCTCTGTTGTAATTTGATGGATCAATACTAATTTTCATTATTCTTCTTCTATATTTTCTCTTGATTTTACTTGAAAGCTTTCGATCGTCATCCAATTGGGTAGTTATCTTGGAAAAGAAACTATTCATACTTCAATCTCTTCTGAACCTTGGAAGAGGAATGAAGAGATCAAGCTAGAAATACTTTCTCATGTTGGACCAAATTGGGTTTGGATGGATATGTGACTATAATCCTCTCAATGCTTGATTTGGGAAATGCATGTGGTATAATCAGTGACCATACTTCATCTCTTCTCATGAGCAATTGACCAAGGAATTGGCTATTGATCAAGATTTGAGAGATTGAATTACAAGAAATTGTAATTCAATCACTTAAGATTGCCAAGGAGATCAATGAGTGCATTGATTGAGGAAGAGATGTAAATGAGATTGATCCGGAGAATGCAACATCTCCTAAGCCCAATGAACTCCCCATTTCTGATCTTACCCATTCTCTTTAATTTCTGTCATTTACATTTATGAGCAATTACCCCATTCCCATTTAAGATTCAGCAATTTACTTTCTGTCATTTACTTTCCCGCATTTAACTTTCTGCAATTCTCAACTCAATTTCTGATTTGCTCAACTAGAACATTTCTCTAATTAAAGTTGCTTGATCAATCAATCCTTGTGGGATTCGACCTCACTCTATTGTGAGTTTTTACTTGACGACAAATTTGATACACTTGCCGAAGGAAATTTGTTATGAGACAAGTTTTCCGTGCATCAAGTTTATGGCGCCGTTGCCGGGGATTGATTGTGCATCAACAATGATTAGATTGGAAGATAACTAGATTGAGCATTTTATTTTTGTTTGATTTAAATTTCTGTTTGAGTTATTTACTTCCTGTTTTAGTTAATTTCTTCCCTTCCCCCTACTTTTTTTTCTGTTATTTACATTTCATCTCACTAACCCACTAACTGTTTAATATATTGCATCACTCACACTAACAGTAATTTTGACAGATATACTTTCTGCACCTATTCTCTTTGCTTGTTCTTGTTGGTTGTATGACAGGGAGAAGAAGCGGGGCTTCAACTTCCTTTGATTCTGAACCTGAGAGAACCTTACTTAGACTAAGGAGGGAGGCAAGAGACAAACGTGTAGTTGGTGCTGAAGAAGAGGAGGAACACTTTGAGGAATACTTTGAACCAAACATGGAAGAAAACATGGAAAACCATCATGAAGAAGAGGCTCACAACCATGGCGGAAGAGGTCGAGCAAAACAACTGTTCGTTCGGAGGAAGTGTCCAAGAGGACCCAAATCAACATTTAACCACCTTCCTGAGAATATGTGACACAGTGAAGTCTAATGGTGTTCATCCTGACACCTATAGACTGCTTTTATTTCCATTCTCACTCAGGGATAAGGCAGCCAAGTGGCTGGAATCTTTCCCAAGGGAAAGCTTGACAACTTGGGAAGACGTGGTGAACAAATTCTTAGCAAGATTTTACCCTCCTCAACGAATCAATAGGCTGAGAGCTGAGGTCCAAACTTTCAGCAAACAAGATGGTGAGACTCTATATGAAGCATGGGAGAGGTTTAAAGACCTAACAAGGAGGTGTCCACCTGACATGTTCAACGAATGGGTGCAGCTGCACATTTTCTATGAAGGGCTCTCTTATGAGTCAAAGAAGGCCGTAGACCATTCATCCGGAGGATCTTTGAACAAGAAGAAAACCATTGAGGAGGCTATAGATGTCATTGAAATAGTAGCAGAGAACGACTACTTCTATGCTTCCAAAAGAGGGAACACAAGAGGAGTAATGGAGCTAAACAATGTAGATGCTCTGTTGGCCCAAAATAAGCTCATTACCCAACAGCTGGCTGACCTCACCAAGAAGATGGAGAGGAACCAAGTGGCAGCAATCTCCACTTCATCAACAACCCAAGAAGGAGTGAATGAAGAAGCAGAGGGTTGTCAGGAGCAAGCCAACTACTTTGGAAATTCACCTAGGCAGAACCATGATCCTTACTCCAAGAATTACAACCCTGGATGGAGGAATCACCCAAACTTTGGGTGGGGAAATCAACAAGACCAAAGCCTTGATCAAAGACGCCCAAATCCAAACAATTTCACATCTAGACCATATCAACATCCCAATAACAACACCTCTCCACATTCATATCAAGGCCAGAACAACCCTCCTCAACCTGACCTATCATCATTTGATGAAAGAATCTCAAGGATTGAAAATCTACTTGAAGGCATATGCAAGGATATCCAAGACAACAAGGTGTTCAAGGAGGAAGTGCGAGCCAGTTTCAAGAACCAGGGAGACACAATCAAGAGGTTGGAATCTCAGGTAGGATATCTCTTTGAGCAAATTCCCAAACCCACAGATGGATTCCCAAGTGACACAGAGAAGAATCCGAGAGGTGAAACAAAGAAAGTAAGATGGGAAGATTGCAAGATGGTCACTATAAGTGATAAGGAGACTGAGGACAAGCCAAGCAAGTTGTCATAACAACCTGAAGATACCTCAACAGAGAAGGAGGAAAAAGAATACCAAGAACCAGAAATATCAAAACAGGAGCTGCTGAGTCTCTATGCACCTTTTCCCCAACTGCTCAATGGTGCTGTGGAGAAGAGAATATACTCAAGATTTCTTGACTTGTTTGCATCTTTGCATGTGAACATACCATTCATCAAGACTATCCAACAAATGCCTGCATATATCAAATATATGACGGAGCTGCTTCCTAGGAAAAGCTCACTCAAAGGAGGGCAGACTATAGTGATGAACATGGGGTGCAGTGCCCTCATTCAACCACAGTTGCCTATGAAAAGAAAAGATCCAGGAAGTTTTCATGTCCCCTGTGCCATAGGAGAAACAATGTTTGATAGAGCACTCTGCGATTTAGGAGCAAGCATCAACTTAATGCCCTTAGCCCTGGTGAAGAGACTGCAGATCAATGAGATATTGCCCACAGATGTGGTCATCAGGCTGGCTGACAAAACTCAAAAACAAGCAATAGGGGTGGTGGAAAATGTGTTGTTAAAGGTTGGGAAATACTACCTCCCAACAGACTTTGTCATCTTGGACATGGAAGAGAGTCACACTCACCCAATCATATTGGGAAGACCATTCCTAGCTACAGCCAGAGCACTCATAGATGTGGAGCGAGGGGAGTTAATATTGAGGATCCATGATGAACAACTCAGCTTCAATGTCTTCAAACTCTCCCAAGAAGCTGACCAAGAAAATAAAGAACCAAGCACAGATCGTAACGAAATCCTGACAGAGGAAGCAAACATTGAAGCACAACCAGCCCAACTGGGAAAGCCCTTGGTTGATGAACAAGGAAATAAGCAGCTGTCACAGCTCAAGGAAAAGCTGGAGGAACCTAAACCACAAGAAACATGTGAAGACAACAACAAAATTTCCTTAGAAGAAGAAGCTACAAAGAGCAAGGCAACATCAAAAGGGACAAAGAAGAAAGTACCAAGGGGGTGGAGGAACAAGAAGATCCCTACGAAAGACATCTCTCCAGGAGATAAAGTGATCTCAGCTTACTTCTCAGATATCCCACATGATCTCCCCACTGTACCGTCTCAGTTACCTAAGGTCTTCACTATTAACAGAGTTCTCTCCTTGGAACATGTAGAGATCATTGATACAACCAATGGATATAAGTCCAAGGCAAGAGGGGAGGACTTGAAGCATTATCAACCTCCCTGATGAAGGAGAAACGTCAAGCTAGTGACGCTAAAGAAGCGCTTCATGGGAGGCAACCCATGTTTTATTAGCTTTTACTATTGAATAAGTCAATATTCATGAATTCCAACCCAAACTTGGTGAAGTCCTTATATTGCAGTATATAGTGAAGAACAAGTTTGGTGTTCAAAGCGTACCAAGAAAGCATGATTGCAACAGAGAGCATGCTAGTCTTGGAGCTTTGAACAAGACTTTTGATCACAGTGCTCCAAACTAAGTTTGGTGTCACCCCATGGTGCCACCAAAATGCATATAAGGATACACAGTTAGTTAGTTAGTTGGAGTTCATGAATAAACAATCTCATCTTTTCATCTCTTTATTATTTTAGCCGTAAAAATTTAGAGTGATTTCTTTTTGTGATAATTCTTACTTTTCTTATTTTATCTTTATAGGGAAAGGAAAGGAGCATTGAAAGAGATTGATTGGATAATTTAATGGGAAAGGTTCGGCCACTTCATGAAGAGGGCACTACACACGTGCCTCAAGGGGAATACATTGGGAATGGTTGCCATACAACATTGGAGGAAGAAAAAACTTGGAAAGCGAACCAACTCCATCATAAAGTTGAGAATCCTCGTGCTTACTCCATATAAAACCCCATCCGTTCATCATACACTAATCCCATCAATCCACACCTTTCATATCTTCATCACTTCCCTATATAAGTGAATCAAATCCACACCATCTCCATATTCGAAATTCATACCCCTTGCACTTCACTTTCCAGCAACCAATTCTTCAACTTCTCACTCTCTAAATCCCACACCTATTCCCTTCACTACACCCTTTTTGCTTTAACTTCATTCATGGCATCATCAAGCTCCAAGAGGCAGAAGAGGAAGGAACCAACGGAGAACATTCCCTTCGACGAGAAGAGATTCAAGACTGCCTTCCATGAACGAGAATTTGAGCGGATAAAGCTCAAAAAGATACTGCCCGAGTTAACCTTCCAAATCAATGAAGACGAATGCCCACAAATTCGGGAGAAGATTGAAGAAAGAGGGTGGCAATTGCTCACCAATCCAGAGGGGAAGATCAATGCAAACCTCATCAAAGAGTTCTACGCAAATGTGGTCAGAGAAGACAAAACTAGAGCCCCAACCTTCAAAAGCTATATAAGGGGAAAGGAGGTAGACTTCAGTCCAAATGCTATAATAAGAACTCTTCACCTGAAATCACCACACTTTGATGAGCCTAGCTATCATACAAGGATAAGTAAAAGCCAAGACAATGATGAGCTCACTGAGATAGTGACTGACATCTGTGTTATGGCAGCTGACTAGGAGAGATATGGAGATGGGAGACCCCAGTTCATCAAGAGGGGAGACCTTAGCCCAGAAGCCAAGGGGTGGTTTGAACTTGTGAGGAGGTCTATTCTCCCAGCTGCAAATAATTCAGAGGTAAATATTAATCGAGCAACTATGGTACATTACCTAGTACAAGGTGGAGAAATCAATGTGCATGAACTTATAGCTGAGGGAATTCAAGATTCAGCTGAGAAGCTTGAATCAGGTGCCAGGCTTTGGTACCCCAGCACCATTCTCCGATTGTGCACAAAGGCCAAGGTGGTCTTTGAGGATAGTAATCCAGACTGGGTTAACCCAGGAAGGCTAATGACAACCCAGCGTATGGCCTATACTACACCTGCTCAGCAACAAAGAAGGCCACAAATAGGGAAACTAAAAGCAAGGGAAGGAACTCACCAAGAGGAGTCTCATCAGGAAGAATATCAACAGGGAAAGCATCCTTACCCAGCCGATCTAAATATGAATCATCTTCTAAGAGCTATTGAAGATTTGGGGATGAGACATATGGAATGACAAGAGCAAATATTGAACTGGATGAGCCAATAAGAAGAGTGAAAGAATCAACAAATGGAGCAGCAACAGGAACAATACTTCCAGCTCACTCAAACCATCCACCAAGTTACCGAGAGGCAAGAACGTCAAGATAAGCATTTGCAGGAACTCAATCAGCGACAACTAGCCCAGATGAAAGCATTCAATGAGTTCACTGTACTTAATGAAGGACGACAACTACATCGGGAGGAGTTCAACATCAACACTCAAGCCAGGTTGAACTACATGTCCAGTAATATGCATTAGCTATACTATTCCATCCCTACATATGATGAGGTCCAAAAAGATTTTGTAGAACAAGAAGAGAGGAAAGTGAAACAGCAAAAGGAGACACTCAAGAAGAAGATGGAAGATGGTGGTTTCTGGAAGAAGCTGCTTGGAAAAGGCAAGGGGAGTGGGAGCACAAGCAATCAAGAAGGAGAGCATGGACATCCACAAGAGTAAAAGGTGGTGGAGTTCCTTCTTTGTTCCATCTTTCTCTATGTTTTAAATAAGGAAGATCTTGTATGAAATAGAACTTGCTTCCATGTTATGTTTAAACCTTTTTCAATTCTGTCTTTTGAGTTTTTGGTATTGAAGAAAGTCTCTGTGTGCTAGTCTTTATGTTACTACACCATCTCCTTACTTAATTGTATGTTTGTCCCTTTAAATCAGATGAAAAAGAGAGTGAGTGTGTTTTTAAAAAGACCAGAGTGGAGTTCATAATATGGAAGTGCATGCATGAGTTTTTGGTGTGATCATAAGTTTGCTAAGTTGGTTCAACCATAAGGTGGGAAGGCAACTATCTGTCATGAATACTATACTTGAGACACACCCCATGAAACTAGATAAATAAGAAGATCCTAATAAGAAAAAGGGAAAGAACAATCAAAGTTGAGGAATAAAAGAAAAAGACTAAGCAATAAGGCTGGGCACCAATGGTTTTAAATCTTGAGGCATGTGTCTGTGGTGTTCCTGTGTGAGGGATCTACTTGGATGAATAAGCTCTTAGGGGTGCCTTATCACTTAGTAACTTGGGTTAACTAACTCGGGATTATCAGCTGAAAGTCCACTATCAAGAGTAACCCTCACCACAGGACATTTAGTAACCCAAAGAGGTGCTGGACACCAAGGCGTCAAGAAAAGAAAATGAATAAACTATATGCCTGTGGTGTGTATGTATGGGGGAGAGACTTGAGGGAGTAAGTCCTTAGGGGTGTCTCAACACCTAGCACCTTGAACCAACTGGTTCGGGAGTGTTGGCTGAAAGCTTATCTTAAAGAGTTGCCCCCTTACAGAACACTTAGCCTAAGAACACAAATAAGCCCTGAAATAACAACAAAAGGATCAATAAATAAAAGTTTCATGGTATGCAATCATAGTGAGTATTCTAGGATATGATAAAGGTCTGAAAGCCAGGAATGAACCTAAGTTGCTATGCATGAAACCACTATAAAACCAGGGACATGACTTCCACAAGAATAACTCATTTCTCTTGGTATCCCATTCATCATTCTCTTGTTCCAGTACTTGCTTAGGGATAAGCAAGCTTTAAGTTTGGTGTTGTGATGCCAGGGCATTTTGGCCAGTTTCACTGACCATTTCTTTACTGTTTTAGGATAGTTTCATGCATTTTCTTAGGAAATAAGCTAGTTTTGGGTAGATATTCACTTACACCTTGATTCAAGCATACATTGTGCATTTTACATGATTTCATGAGGATTTTGCATGAGTTTAGTGACAAATTGTATTCTACATTACCCATGACTTGGACTAGAACTTTGATGCACTCTATTGCCTGATTTCAGGACTAAAGGAAGCAAGGAATGAGAGGTAACTTGCAAAGTTAATGAGAAAAGTGACTGCCAACGATGCTCTCGAAGCCATCATTACCCACGTTAAGAGTCACGTTAACTAAGTTAACGTGAACTCTAATGTGAAGAAGGGAAATTGAGCCAATGTTAGTGACACTTAACATTATCACTAACGTTGGCCAATGCTCACAAGTGGCCACGTTAAAGTCCACGTTAACTTAGTTAACGTGGCCTCTAATGTTAAAAGGGGGAAAGGAAGCAAACGTTAGTGACATTCAACATTGTTACTAACGTTGTTCTAAGTGCACAATGCCACATTAACTCCTACGTTAACTTGGTTAACGTGGAAGCTAACGTGAAGAGGCAAGAGTGGTCGACAACGTTAGTGACAATGTTGTTGGAAGCAACCACACAACCCCAAGGAGCCACGTTAACTTCCACGTTAACTTAGTTAACGTGGAGGCTAACGTGAGAGAAGAAGGTGATGGCCAACGTTAGTGACACTCAACATAGTCACTAACATTGGAAGGAGCCACACAAGCCACTATGAGCCACGTTAACTCCCACGTTAACTTAGTTAACGTGGAAGCTAACGTGGATGAGGAATAATGAGCCAATGTTAGTGACACTCAACATTGTCACTAACGTTGGGGATGGCTAAGCATGGCCACGTTATAAGCCACGTTAACCTAGTTAACGTGGATTCTAACGTGAGACATGGGGGCACATTGGAACGTTAGTGACAATGTTGAATGTCACTAACGTTCTCGAAGGATGGCAAGCCCACGTTAAAGAGCCACGTTAACTAAGTTAACGTGGGCTCTAACGTAGGAGCAATGGGGCTTTTCAATGTTATTAGGAAAGTTAAGTCCCAATAACGTGTGCGAAGGACCTAGAGGCAACGTTGGTGGGAACGTTTGTGCCACTAACGTTGAGGTTAACGTGGCTTTTACAATGGGGCTTTTTCAATGTTATTAGGAACGTTAGTGAGAAAGTTGATTGTCACTAACGTTCTCGAACTAATGTTTTCACTAAAACGTTAACAACCCTAACGTCCTGAGCTAAAATCTCTGCCCACTTCACACTTTCTCTCTGCAAATAAAGCCAAGCCCAAATGAAGAAGAGAACTGCTTCAAACTCAAGATCCAAAGGCCCAAGACTTGAAGAGCCAACTAGAAGATGAGAAGAGTAGTATATATAGGAGTAGCTTTGAATTATTTTAGAGAGTTGCTGGGAGTTGGAAAAATAGCATAGAACTACTTCCTGTATTTTACTTTCTCTGCTCTTCTAGTTTTCATCATGTATTCTCCATCTTTGTTTTCATTTTCCAGAGCTATGAAAAACTAAACCCCTTTCATTGGGTTAGGGAGCTCTGTTGTAATTTGATGGATCAATACTAATTTTCATTATTCTTCTTCTATTTTTTCTCTTGATTTTATTTGAAAGCTTTCGATCTTCATCCAATTGTGTAGTTATCTTGGAAAAGAAACTATTCATACTTGGATCTCTTCTGAACCTTGGAAGAGGAATGAAGAGATCAAGCTAGAAATGCTTTCTCATGCTGGACCAAATTGGGTTTGGATGGATATGTGACTATAATCCTCTCAATGCTTGATTTGGGAAATGCATGTGGTATAATCAGTGACCATACTTCATCTCTTCTCATGAGCAATTGACCAAGGAATTGGCTATTGATCAAGATTTGAGAGATTGAATTACAAGAAATTGTAATTCAATCACTTAAGATTGCCAAGGAGATCAATGAGTGCATTGATTGAGGAAGAGATGTAAATGAGATTGATCCAGAGAATGCAACATCTCCTAAGCCCAATGAACTCCCCATTTCTGATCTTACCCATTCTCTTTAATTTCTTTCATTTACATTTATGAGCAATTCACCCATTCCCATTTAAGATTCAGCAATTTACTTTCTGTCATTTACTTTCCCGCATTTAACTTTCTGCAATTCTCAACTCAATTTCTGATTCGCTCAACTAGAACATTTCTCTAATTAAAGTTGCTTGATCAATCAATCCTTGTGGGATTCGACCTCACTCTATTGTGAGTTTTTACTTGACGACAAATTCGGTACACTTGCCGAAGGAAATTTGTTATGAGACAAGTTTTCCGTGCATCAGGGTCATGGTTGCGCGACTTGCACTTAAATTAATCGACGCGGTCACATCGGTCACGCGGTCGCGTCGGTCACGCGGTCGCGTGACACAGTTTATGCTACTGGCGCGAGGGTAGCCTTGCGCTCGCACAACTCTCTGTTCGAAACTTAGTATTGCCAAAATCCAGGGTGACGCGATCGCGTGGGTCATGTGATCGCGTGAGTGGACAATATTGGGATATGACGCGGTCGCGTCGGTCACGCGGTCGTGCCGTAGGGCTTGTGCGTTTAACACCAGTCCATCACCACTCTAGCACAACTTTCGGTCAAGCACCCTTTTCACATCGATATTCAGGTCATGCGGCCGCGTGGGTGACGCGGTCGCGTGGGAGGCCAATGTTCCCACCTGACGCGGACGCGTCAGCGACGCTGCCGCGTCGCGTGCGTGCTTTTTTTTTTATATGCAGTATGCATAATGCAATGGTAATGTAGATGCGATAAATAATTCCAGGTTTAATAAAATAAAATAAAATAAAATAAAAACAAAGCAGACTAGAATTAAAACTGAAAAAGGGACGATCATACCTTGGTGGGTTGTCTCCCACCTAGCACTTTTAGTTAAAGTCCTTAAGTTGGACATTTGTTGAGCTTCCTATTAGGGTGGCTTGTGCTTGAACTCATCCAGGAATCTCCACCAATGTTTGTAATTCCAATGGCCTCCGGGATCCCAAACTAGGCGCAGAAAGCCTTCAAGTAAGTTAAAGCAAGTGACAAGGCCCCAAGAGTGCTGATTTCTAGATTGAATTCCAGGGTCCCAGTCCTTGCCTTTGCACCCATCTTCTTGTTGATCATGACTTTTCCACTTGGGTGGTGAACAGTCGGAATTCTCACTGAGACATCCAAACAGCTTCCTAAACCCATTCAATTGAGCTTTATACCAACCCCTACATTTAAACTTAAGGCTTCCAACCATAATGAACCTTGCAGGACAATTCTTACCACTGACCATCTTCCTCTTACTCTTAATGCCACAAAGAGCTCTAAGTTGACCATCCGTCTCCAGTAGCCCATATTCAAGTTGGATTAGAAAGCTAAGGGATATGAATTTTACCCACTTGAATGTTGTGAAGGATGATGGCAACTTAGGGGGAGGGGTCTCCAATAACTTTGGCAAGGTGATTTCAAGCTTCACTCCCTTGTGCTCTTTGACAATTTCCACCTCTTTGCAAACTTCTTTAATTTCATCCTCTTCCTCTTGGTAGCTTTCTTCCAACTCAATCTCTTCTTCATTACTTACCAAGGGCATGGGAGGTAGTGCTTTTTCTTCTTGAATCTCCATCTCTTGATCAACCTCTACAAAGTCTTCAACCATGATCTGCCTTGGAGGTTGTACACCCTCCTTAACATCAAATGCAACCGTCTTGGAAGGAGGTTCTATGTCTTGACTTTCCCATGGAGGTTCAGCATCTCCCAAGTCTTCAACCACTTCTTCCTCTGCAACTATTATGGCTTCCTCCACTTGTTCCAATACAAAGCCGTGTTCCTCATTGTCCACCGAAGTTTCTAGTGTCTCCTTCATGCTTTGCTCTTCTTTTGATTCTCCACATGTAGCCATGGGAGTTCTTTGAGTGCTCAGATATTGGGAAGCTATTATATTTACTAACTCGCCTAAGGTGGCCGCAAAATTTAGCACACTCTTATTCATCCTTTCTTGCCTTTGAAGAATAACACGAAGTCTGTCATCTATTGGAGGTTGGGGTGGATATGAGGATTCATTGGTTGGGAGAGAGGGTTCATAATAGGAATGTGGTTCATCTTGATAATGATATGGAGATGGTGAAAATTGAGGTGGTGGTTCATGAGAGTAGTTGTGTTGGAAAGGTGGTGGTTCTGTGTATGGTTCATTTTGCTCGTAAGGTGGTTGGTATGGTGGATGTGGGTTAGGGTCATATGGAGGTGAATGGTGGAAAGGGACTTGTGAGTATGGTGGTCCAAAGTCATTTTGAGGAAAGGGTTCATAGGCATATCGTGGTGGTTGTTGATAGTCCATTGGAGGTGGTTGTTGCCATGAGGGTTGATCAAATCCTGGTGGCTCCTCCCATCTTTGATTGTTCCAACCTTGATGCCTGTTCTCATTGTAATTTCTTCTTTCTGCAACATAATTGTAACCAGACTCATAGCCAAAGGGGTGAGAGTTCATATTATCAAATAAAAATTAAAAACGAAAATAAAAACAATTTTAAATTAAAAGGTTATTTAAATTTTGAATTTGAAAATTAAATTTTGAAATTTAAAATTTGAAAATTTTTTAAAATTTTAATTTTGAAAATTGAATTTTAAATTTGAAATTTGAATTTTGAATTTTGAGATTTGAAATTTGAAAAAATTTTTAAAATTGAATTTTGAAAATTTTTTTAAATTTGAATTTTGAAATTTGATTTTTAAATTTTGAATTTTTTGAATTTAATAAGGAAAGAGAAAAGCAATAGAATGACAACAAACTTAAAAATTTTTAGATCAAAACGAAGAAAATAACTAAGAACAACTTGAAGGTCAATATGAACACCGAGAAAAAATTTTTTGAAAATTTTTTTATAATTAAATAAAAACCAATAACCTCTTAATTTATGAAAAAAGCAAAAATAAAAACAAAAATAAAACAAATAAACAAATAAAAAGCAAATATTTATAATAACCAATAATAAGGCACACGTTTGCAATTCCCCGGCAACGGTGCCATTTTGATGAGAGAACTTTTGCGTGGTCTAGAAATTTGCGGATAAATCCCCGTTGCAAGTATAGTTTCTAAACCTTCAAAAGTCCTTTCATACAAACGTTTTGGTTGTCACAAGTAACAAACCCCTTTTAAAATTGATAACCTAGTATTTAAACCTCGGGTCGTCTTCTCAAGGAATTGCAGGGAGGTATGTTCTTATTATTGGTTATGAGTCTTGCAAATTAGGGGTTTTAGAAAGTAAGGAAGCAGTATGTTGAATGATAAGAAAAATAAAACAATAATAATAAAATAAACTCTTGGCAAGGTATTATAACTGGAAGTCCTATCCTGGTTATCCTTATAAACTGTAATGAGAATTGGATTTTTCTCCCACTTTGTTAACCTCTAACTATGAAGGTAAGTTAAGTGGATTAATTAATTTTTATTCCTCAGATCCTAGTCTTTTCTTGGGAAAAGTTAAAGTTATTGGAACTCGAATTAATTCTTGAAGAATTCTAATTTTCAATAAACAATGAGTTTGATAACTCAAGAGTCACCAATTATTTAACCAAAGCTAAAAGGGAAGAAAGTCTACTTGAATGAAAATAATTTGGATAAACAGAGAGCATTAATAAAATAAAGAAAGCGATCATAAATCTGAAATACCTCGAATTATATTAAATAAAATATTCAAATCTTAACATGGATATTCATAAGTTAAATTGAAAAGTAAATAAAAGGAACATTGAACTTGGGATCGAGAGGCACTCCTAAAACTAAGAGAAATCCTAAATCCTAAATCCTAAGAGAGAGGAGAGAACCTCTCTCTCTAAAAACTATATCTACTCCTCAAATTGTGAATATGAAAGCTTTTTTTATGAATGGATGCATTCCACCATTTTATAACTTCTAATTTGTGTGTTCTGGGCTGAAAATTGGGTCAAAAACAGCCCAGAAATCGCCGGAGAAGATATCTGCCACGCTGGTTTTTTGTCACTACGATGTGGCCGCATAGAGCACGCGGTCACATCATCTAGCGTCAGGGAAACTATGGCACATTAAATATCAAATCGAAGCCCTGGACGTTAGCTTTCCAATGCAACTGGAACCACATCGTTTGGACCTCTGTAGCTCAAGTTATAGCCGTTTGAGTGCAAAGAGGTCAGGCAGGACAGCTTAGCAATTTCTCCAACTTCTTGTATTCCTTCCACTTTTGCATGCTTTCTTTCCATTCTTTGAGCCATTCCTGCCCTGTAATCTCTAAAATCACTTAACACACATATCAAGGCATCTAATGGTAATAAGAAAGGATTTAACATAGGGAACTTAAGGCCAAAGAAGCATGTTTTCAATCAAAGCACATAATTAGGAAGGCAAATGTAAAACCATGCAAATAGTATGAATAAGTGGATAAAGAGTTGATAAAATCCACTCAATTGAGCACAAGATAAACCATAAAATAGTGGTTTATCAGCCCTCTTCACAAATATCTATGAAGACTTGGTCCAACCTTTGATCAAAGTTGACCCTTCTAGTATAGGGGTGTGCATCTCCTTGCATCATTGGCAGGTTGAATGCCAACCTTACATTTTTCGGACTGAAATCTAAGTATTTCTCCCGAACCATTGTAAGCCAATTCTTTGGATCCGGGTTCACACTTTGATCATGGTTCTTGGTGATCCATGCATTGCCATAGAACTCTTGAACCATTAAGATTCCGACTTGTTGAATGGGGTTGGTGAGAATTTCCCAACCTCTTCTTTGAATCTCATGTCGGATCTCCGGATATTCACCCTTTTTGAGTTTGAAAGGGACCTCGGGGATCACTTTCTTCTTGGCCACAACTTCATAGAAGTGGTCTTGAAGCACCCTTGAGATGAATCTCTCCATCTCTCATGACTCGGAGGTGGAAGCTTTTGCCTTCCCTTTCCTCTTTCTAGAGGTTTCTCCGGCCTTTGGTGCCATAAATGGTTATGAAAAAACAAAAAGCAATACTTTTACCACACCAAACTTAGAAGGTTTGCTCGTCCTCGAGCAAAAGAAGAAGGAAGAGAGTAGAGGAAGAAGAAATAGAGGAGATGGAGGGGGTTAGTGTTTCGGCTAAGGGGGAGAAATAATGTTTAAGATGTGTGAAAATGAAGGAGTGAAGAAGGGTTTATATAGGAGTGGGGAGAGGGTAAGGTTCGGCCATGTATGGGTGGGTTTGGGAGGGAAAGTGGTTTGAATTTGAATGGTGAGGTAGGTGGGGTTTATGATGGATGGATGAGGATTGGTGAAGGGTTTATGGAGAAGAGGGTAGGATTTGATAGGTGAGGGGTTTTTAGGGAAGAGGTATAGAGTTGATTGGTCAAGGGTATTTGGGGAAGAGTATTATGAAAAGGTGTGAAGAAGAGAGAGAGTGAGTTGAGGTTGGTGGGGATCCTGTGGGCTCCACAGATCCTGAGGTGTCAAAGATTTCGCATCCCTGCACCAATTAGGCGTGCAAAACGCCCTCTGCTGCCAATCCTGGCGTTAAACGCCAGGTTGCTGCCCATTTCTGGTGTTTAACGCTAGCTTCTTGCCCTTTTCTGGCGTTAAACGCCAGTCTGGTGCCCATTTATGGCGTTAAACACCCAGAATGGTGCCAGACTGGGCGTTTAACGTCCATTCTGCTGCCCTTACTGGCGTTTAAACGCTAGTAGGCTTCTCCTCCAGGGTGTGCTATTTTTCATTCTGTTTTTCAGTTTGTTTTTGCTTTTTCAATTGTTTTTGTGACTTCACATGATCATCAAGCTATATAAAACATAAAATAACAATGGAAAATAGAAATTTAACATAGATAAGTAAAATTGGGTTGCCTCCCAACAAGCGCTTTTTTATTGTCACTAGCTTAACAGTGGGCTCTCATGGAGCCTCACAGATACTCAGAGCATGATGATGGCCTCTCAACACCAAACTTAGAGTTTGAATGTGGGTATTTTGTTTGACTCTGCATTGAGAGAAGCTTTTCATGCTTCCTTTCCATGGTTACAGAGGGAGATCCTTGAGCTTTAAACACAAGGGAGTCCTCTGTCAACATCAATCATAGCTTTTGCTGTGGCTAGGAATGGTCTGCCAAGGATGATGGATTCATCTATACACTTCCCAGTATCTAGGATTATGAAATCATCAGGGATGTAGTGGTCTTCAACCTTTACCAAGACATCCTCTACAAGTCCATAAGCCTGTTTTCTTGAATTGTCTGCCATCTCTAGTGAGATTCTTGCAGCTTGTACCTCAAGGATTCCTAGCTTCTCCATTACAGAGAGAGGCATGAGGTTTATGCTTGACCCTAGGTCATACAGAGCCTTCTCAAGGGTCATGGTGCCTATGGTACAAGATATTGAGAACTTTCCAGGATCTTGTCTCTTCAGAGGTAATTTCTGCCTAGTTAAGTCATCCAGTTCTTTGGTGAGCAAGGGGGTTCATCCTCCCAAGTCTCATTACCAATTAGCTTGCCATTTAGCTTCATGATTGCTCCAAGGTACTTAGCAACCTGTTCTTCAGTAACATCTTCATCCTCTTCAGAGAAAGAATACTCATCAGAGCTCATGAATGGCAAAAGTATATTTAATGGAATTTCTATGGTCTCAGTGTGAGCCTCAGATTCCCATGGTTCCTCATTAGGGAACTCCTTGGAGGCCAGTGGACGTCCATTGAGGTCTTCCTCAGTGGAGATCACTGCCTCTTCCTCCTCTCCAGGTTCGGCCGTGTGGGTCATGTTGATGGCCTTGCACTCTCTTTTTGGATTATCTTCTGTATTAATTGGGAGAGTACTAAGAGGGAGTTCAGTAATTTTTTTACTCAGCTGACCCACTTGTGCCTCCAAATTTCTAATGGAGGACCTTGTTTCAGTCATGAAACTTTGAGTGGTTTTAATTAAATCAGAGACTTTAGTTGCTAAGTCAGAGTGGCTCTGCCTAGAATTCTCTGTTTGTTGCTGAGAAGATGATGAAAAAGGCTTGCTATTGCTAAACCTATTTCTTCCACCATTATTGTTGTTGAAGCCTTGTTGAGGCCTCTGCTGATCCTTCCATGAGAGGTTTGGACTATTTCTCCATGAAGGATTATAGGTGTTTCCATAGGATTCTCCCATGTAATTCACCTATTCCATTACTGGGTTCTCAGGATCATAAGCTTCTTCTTCAGATGAAGCTTCTTTGGTACTGCCTGTTGCTGCTTGCATTCCAGACAGACTCTAAGAAATCATATTGACTTGCTGAGTCAATATTTTGTTCTGAGCCAATATGGCATTCAGAGTATCAATCTCAAGAACTCCTTTCTTCTGATTTGTCCCATTATTCATAGGGTTCCTTTCAGAAGTGTACATGAATTGGTTATTTGCAACCATCTCAATGAGTTCCTGAGCTTCTGCAGGCGTCTTCTTCAGATGAAGAGATCCTCCAGCAGAGCTGTCCAATGACATCTTGGACAGTTCAGACAGACCATCATAGAAGATACCTATGATGCTCCATTCTGAAAGCATGTCAGAAGGACACCTTCTGATCAATTGCTTGTATCTTTCCCAAGCTTCATAGAGGGATTCACCTTCCTTCTGTTTGAAGGTTTGGACTTCCACTCTAAGCTTGCTCAATTTTTGAGGTGGAAAGAACTTTGCCAAGAAGGCATTAACTAGCTTTTCCCAAGAGTTCAAGCATTCTTTAGGTTGTGAATCCAACCATGTTCTAGCTCTGTCTCTTACAGCAAAGGGAAAAAGCATAAGCTTGTAGACCTCGGGATCAACCCCATTGGTCTCGACAGTGTCACAAATTTGCAAGAATTCAGCTAAGAACTGATGAGGATCTTCCAATGGAAGTCCATGAAACTCGCAATTCTGTTGCATTAGAGAAACTAATTGAGGCTTAAGCTCAAAGTTGTTTGCTCCAATGGCAGGGATTGGGATGCTTCTCCCATAGAAGACAGGAGTAGGTGTAGTAAAGTCACCAAGCACCTTCCTTGCATTGTTGGCATTGTTGTTTTTTTTCGGCTGCCATGGCTTCTTCTTGTTTGAAAAGTTCTGTTAGGTCCTCTTCAGAGACTTGTACTTTAGCTTCTCTTAGCTTTCTCTTCAAGGTCCTTTCAGGTTCAGGACCAGCTTCATCAAGAATGCCCTTGTCCTTACTCATGCTCATATGAAAAGAAAGGAGAAGAAAATATGGAATCCTCTATGTCACAATATAGAGATTCCTTGAGGTGTCAGAGGTAAAGAAGAATAGAAGGAGAAGGTAGAGAAGAAAGAATTCGAACTTATGAAGTGGGATAGAGTTCGAATTGTACATTGAGGAGGAGTGTTAGTCCATAAATAGAAGGATGTGAGGAGAGGGGAAGAATTTTCGAAATTAAAGTAAAAAGATTTTGAAATAATTAAGAGCAATTTTGAAAATTTGGTAAATGATTTTCGAAAATTAACATTGGGAAAGAAATTAAGTGATTTTTGAAAAAGATTTTGAAATTAGAAATAAAAAATATATGATTGAAACTTAATTTTGAAAAAGATGTGATTGAAAAGGCATGATTGAGAAGATATGATTGAGAATCAAATTTAAAAGAAGAAAGTTTTTAAAATTAAAGTTGATTACTTGACCAAAAAGAAATTAAAAGATATGATTCTAGAATTAAAATTTTTTATCCTTTCTTAATAGGCAAGTAACAACTTGAAAATTTTGAATTAAATCACTAATTGTAGCAAGGATTTTCGAAAATAGTAATAAATAAAAAAATTGAAAAGAAATTAATTTTGAAAAGATATGATTGAAAATATATGATTTGAAAAAAAATTGATTTTGAAAAATTATGAAAATTTGAAAAAGATTTGAATTAAAAACAAAATTTTCCCTCTAGTGTCCTCCTGGCGTTAAACGCCTAGAATGGCATCCATTCTAGCGTTTAACGCCCAAAATGCTACCTTTTTGGGCGTTTAACGCCCAGCCAGGTACCCTGGCTGGCGTTTAAACGCCAGTTGATGCACGGAAAACTTGTCTCGCAACAAATTTCCATTCGGCAAGTATACCGAATTGTCGTCAAGTAAAAACTCACAATAGAGTGAGGTCGAATCCCACAGGGATTGATTGATCAAGCAACTTTGATTAGAAGAATGTTCTAGTTGTGCGAATCCAGAAATTGGGTTGAGAGTTGCAGAAAATAAAATGGCGGGAATGTAAATAACAAAAAAGTAAATGCTAGAATTAAAGGACTGGAAGTAAATGACCGAAAATAAATTGCAGAATTGTAAATATGAATGGGGGATTTGCTCATAAAAGTAAATAGCAGAAATTAAAGAGAATGGGTAAGATCAGAGATGGGGAGTTCATTGGGCTTAGGAGATGTTGCAATTCTCCGGATCAAGTTCATTTTCATCTCTTCCTCAATCAATCCACTCATTGATCTCCTTGCCAATCTTAAGTGATTGAATTACAATTTCTTGCAATTCAATCTCTCAAATCTTGATCAATAGCCAATTCCTTGGTCAATTGCTCATGAGAAGAGATGAAGTATGGTCACTGATTATACCACATGCATTTCCCAAACCAAGTATTGAGAGGGTTATAGTCACATACCCATCCAAACCCAATTTGGTCCAGCATGAGAAAGCATTTCTAGCTTGATCTCTTCATTCCTCTTTTAAGGTTCAAAAGAGATCCAAGTTTGAATAGCTTCTCTTCCAAGATAACTACTCAATTGGATGAAGACCGAAAGCTTTCAAGTAAAATCAAGAAGAAAGGTAGAAGAAGAATAATGAAAATTAGTATTGATCCATCAAATTACAACAGAGCTCCCTAACCCTATGAAAGGGGTTTAGTTGTTCATAGCTCTTGAAAATGAAAACAAAGATGGAGAATACATCATAAAACTAGAAATTGCAAAGAAAGTAAAATACAGAGAGTAGTTCTTCAGCCTCCAGAACTCCTTTACAATTCAAAGCTACTCCTATATATACTACTCTTCTCAGCTTCTAGTTCACTCTTCAAGTCTTGGGCCTTTGGATCTTGAGTTTGAAGCAGTTCCTTTCTTTATTTGGGCTTGGCTTTACTTGTAGAGAGAAAGTGCGGAGTGGGCAGAGACTTAAGCTATGGGCGTAAGGAGTGTTAATCATTTAGTGAAAGTCCAAGTTCGGGAACGTTAGTGACACTTAACATTGTCACTAACGTTCCAATGCACCCCTTTTGCCTCACGTTAAAACCCACGTTAGCTAGGTTAACGTGGCTTTTAACGTTGCCTTGTCAACCTTCGAGAACGTTAGTGACACTCAACATTGTCACTAACGTTCCAGTGTGCCCCTTCTTGCTTCACGTTAAAGCTCACGTTAACTAGGTTAACGTGGCTTCTAACGTGGCCTTTGCCATCCTTCGAGAACGTTAGTGACGTTCAACATTGTCACTAACGTTCCAATGTGCCCCTAGGTCTCACGTTGGAGTCCACGTTAACTAGGTTAACGTGGATTCTAACGTGGCCATCTTTTAGCCATCCCAACGTTAGTGACAATGTTGAGTGTCACTAACGTTGGCTCATCCTTCATTTCTCATTGTTAGCTTCCACGTTAACCAAGTTAACGTGGAAGTTAACGTGACTCTTGGGGGTTGTGTGGTTGCTTCAACGTTAGTGACAATGTTGAGTGTCACTAACGTTGTCGACAACTCTTCATCCTCTACGTTAGTTCCCACGTTAACCAAGTTAACGTGGGAGTTAACGTGGTACTTTGCACCATAGGCCAACGTTAGTGACAATGTTGAGTGTCACTAACGTTGGCTCAACTTCTCTTCTCCATGTTAGAGTTCACATTAACTTGGTTAACGTGACTCTCTAACGTGGCCATTGATGGCTTTTTTTGAGAGTGTTATTGGCAATCACTTTTCTCATTAATCTTGCAAGTTACCTCCCCTTTTCTTGCTTCTTTTTGGTCCTGAAATCAAGCAACAAAGTGCATCAAAGCTCTAGTCCAAGTCATGAGTAATGCAACATAATATTTGTCACTAAACTTATGCAAAATCCTCATGAAATTATGTAAAATGAACAATGTATGCTTGAATCAAGGCATAAGTGAATATCTAACCTAAAAACAGTAAAGAAAAGGTCAGTGAAACTGGCCAAAATGCCCTGGCATCACAACACCAAACTTAAGGCTTGCTTGTCCCTTAACAAGTACTGGAACAAGAGAATGATGAATGGAATATCCAGAGGAATGAGTCATCCTTGTGGAAGTCATATTACTGATTTTATGGTGGTTTCATGCATAGCAACTTAGGTTCATTCCATTACTGGCTTTCAGACTTTTATTCTGTCCTAAAACACCCACTTTGTTCATATCCCATGAGACTTTTATTCATTGATCCTTTTATTGTTATTTCAAGGGTTATTTGTGTTATTTAGGCTAGGTGCTCTGTAAGGGGGCAACTCTTTAAGATAAGCTTTCAGCCAACACTCCCGAACCAGTTGGTTCAAGGTGCTAGGTGTTGAGACACCCCTAAGGACATACTCCCTCAAGCCTATCCCCCATACATACACACTACAGGCATTTAGTTTATTTATTTTCTTTTCTTGAAACCTTGGTGTCCAGCACCTCTTTAGGTTACTAAGTGTTCTGTAGTGAAGGTTACTCTTAATAATGGACTTTCAGCTGATAATCCCGAGTTAGTTAACCCAAGTTACCAAGTGATAAGGCACCCCTAAGAGCTTATTCATCCAAGTAGATCCCTCACACAGGAGCACCACAGACACTTGTCTCAAGGTCCAAACAATTGATGCCTAGACTTATTGCTTACTCTTTTTCTTTTGTTTTTTTTTTCACTTCCATTATTCTTTCTCTTTTCTCTTATTAGGATCTTGTCATATGCTCAGTCTCATGGGTATATCCAAAGTAAAGTATTCAGGATAGATAGTTGTCCTCCTAGCCTTGTGGTTGAACCAACTTAGCTAACTTATGACTACCCCAAAGATTCATGAATGCACTTCCACAGTATGAACTCTACCCTGGTCTTCTGAAAACAATCATTCTCTTTTTATTTGATTTAAAGGGACAAGCATACAAGTAAGTTAAGTGATGGTGCAGTGACATTTAAAGACCAGTGCACATAGACCTATTCAGAAGGAAAACTTAAAAGACAGATTTTAAAAAGGGGTAAACTACGAGAAACTACAAATCAAAAGTGCATCCGGACTTTCAACTTTTAACAATTCTGAGTACAATGGAATTAGGTAGCGATACAACCTTCGGGTGATGACCTCTGGTTCCCCTCTCTCTTTGTCATCATCCTAGTTTTCGCTGCCTCGCTTCTTTGGGCGAAGGTGCACCATTTCCTTATAAGATTCCTGCAAGGTTGCTGGAAGTTGCTCGTTCCCAGAGCACTTGAGACATAGTTAGCTTACATGCATGCATGTGCCTCTCGAACTCAATTTGGTATGTGAACACCAAACTTAGTTCTTTGCCCAGTACAAAATATTGCATATATGCAGAGACCCTTATATCTTGCTATCAGCAAAGCAATGATCACCTAAAGTCTAACTACATCTAAGTTGTTTCTCTTGATTGGATGGAGCTAGCAATGTCCTTTAGTGGAACACCAAACTTAGAACTACACTATCACTCTTGGATTGTTTTGGTGTGGAACACCAAACTTAGCTCCTTACAATACAGGGGAAACAACTTTGTGATTTTTATTGAAATAAAGACGAAAGTGAAACTACTTGAGGTTGGGTTGCCTCCCAACAGAGCGCTCTTTTATCGTCGCTAGCTCGACGAGTCCTTAATTACTTGAGATGTTACTTTACTCTGGGGTTTTCCCCCATGTCGCCCAGATAATGCTTGAGTCTTTGTCCATTCACTGTAAAAGTCCTTTCTGAACCTTCATCCGTGATTTCGATGTGGCCATATGGTGATACTTTTGTAACCATGAAAGGTCCGGACCACCTTGACTTGAGTTTTCCTGGGAACAGCCTTAATTTAGAATTGTAAAGGAGTACTTGCTGCCCTTTTTCGAAACTCCTGGGTGCCAGATGCATGTCATGTTTTCTCTTTGCCTTTTCTTTATACATCTTAGTGTTTTCATAGGCTTTTGACCTGAATTCCTCCATCTCTTGCAGCTGCAAGATCCTTTTTGCACCAGCAGCAATGCTATCAAAATTTAATATCTTAATAGCCCAAAGAGCTTTGTGTTCCAGCTCCAGTGGTAAATGACAAGCCTTCCCATAGACTAGTTGATATGGAGACATTCCAAGTGGGGTTTTGAATGCTGTTCTGTATGCCCAAAGAGCATCATCCAACTTCTTCGACCAATCCTTTCTAGATGCGCCCACGGTCTTTTCCAGGATCCTCTTCAGCTCTCTGTTGGATATCTCAGTTTGCTCACTTGTTTGAGGATGGTAAGGTGTGGCTACTTTGTGTTTTACCCCATATCGTAAGAGGAGAGCTTCTAGTGGTTTGTTACAAAAGTGGCTCCCTCCATCACTGATGAGGGCTCTTGAGACTCCAAACCGGCTAAAGATATTCTTCCTGAGGAAGTTCATGACTACCTTGTTATCATTAGTTGGGGTTGCAATAGCCTCTACCCACTTGGAAACATAATCCACTGCTACCAGGATGTACTTGTTTGCATATGAGGTTGGGAATGGTCCCATGAAATCAATTTCCCACACATCAAACAGTTCTAGTTCCAAGATGAAATTTTATGGCATGGCATTTCTTTTGGGCAAGTTTCCAGATCTTTGGCATTCATTGCAGCTTTTTACTAGTTCCTTGGCATCCTTGAAAAGGGTGGGCCAAAAGAATCCGCTTTGTAACACCTTTGCTGCAGTTCTGTCCCCTCCAAAGTGCCCGCCATAGCATGAACCGTGGCAGTTCCACAGGACTTCTCTCCCTTCCTCTTCCGAAACACATCTTCTAAGAATTCCATCTGAACATTTCTTGAAGAGATATGGTTCATCCCAGACAAAGTATTTTGCATCATTCATGAGCTTCCTCTTTTGATGTTTATTGATCCCTGGGGGTAATGCCCCAGTCGCCTTGAAATTTGCAATATCTGCGAACCATGGTGCTTTGTAAACTGTCATCAACTGCTCATCAGGGAAGAGCTCGTTCACATTTGTATCATTTTCTCCACCTTGATCATGGGGGATTCTGGATAGGTGATCTGCCACCTTGTTTTCCACTCCTTTCTTGTCTCTGATTTCAATATCGAATTCCTCAATGCCTTGGTGAGAGACCTTGTGACCAAGGACTATTCCTCCTGTCACCATGAAGTGTCATTTTTCCCAGTTCAAGACCAAATTGGCCTCTTGGCATCTTTTCAATACCAAGGCGAGGTGATGTAGGCAATTAGGAAAAGAATCTCCGAATACCGAGAAATCATCCATAAAAACTTCAATGAATTTTTCTATCATATCTGAAAAGATAGAAAGCATGCAGCGTTGGAAAGTTGCAGGGGCATTACATAATCCAAATGGCATGCGCCTATAGACAAACACTCCATACGGACAGGTAAATGAGGTTTTCTCTTGGTCTCTTGGATCAACCACTATTTGGTTATATCCTGAATAACCGTCGAGAAAACAATAATATGTGTGCCCTGCAAGTCTTTCCAACATCTGATCCTTGAATGGAAGGGGAAAATGGTCCTTTCGTGTATCCTCATTGAGTGTCCTGTAGTCTATGCACATCCGCCATCCTATGACGGTCCTTGTAGGTATAAGCTCATTCTTCTCATTGGTAACCACAGTGATCCCTCCCTTCTTTGGCACAACATGTATGGGGCTAACCCAAGGGCTATCCGAAATTGGGTAGATGACTCCTCCTTGCCAAAGCTTCATAACCTCTTTCTGTACCACTTCCTTCATGATTGGGTTCAGCCTTTTTTGGGATTGAATGGATGGCTTGGCATCATCTTCCAACAGTATTTTATGCATGCATATGGCTGAACTGATTCCCTTCAAGTCAGCAAGGGTCCATCCAATGGCATCCTTACGCTCCCGCAGCACCTTGAGTAGCTCGTCCTCTTGATCTTGACTGAGGGATGAATTTATGATCACTGGGTAGTTTTCATTTTCTCCTAGATATGCATATTTGAGAGTGGGTGGCAATGCTTTGAGTTCAAGTTTGGTTTTCGCTCCCTTCCTTTGGTGCATCTGGTATATGTGTTTCTGTTGTAGCTACCTCTTCACTTGATTCAGATTCTTCCTCCACCAATCTCTCGTTCTTTTTAGGTTCATCTTCTTCAAAATTCTCCTGCACTTCATCCTCAAGTGCATCTAACCTCATGCATTCCCCCAATTGTTCCGGTGGATAACTCATGGCCTTGAACACATTGAATGTCATCTTTTCATTGTGTAATCTAAGGGTGAGGTCACCCTTTTGAACATCAATGACAGCTCCAGCAGTGGCCAAGAATGGCCTTCCCAAAATGATGGAGGTTTTGGCGTCTTCCTGCATGTCCAGCACCACAAAATCTGCTGGGAATATGAAATCTCCTACTTTTACTAGCAAATCCTCCACTATCCCGTGAGGGAATTTGAACGATCGGTCTACCAGTTGTAGAGCCATTTTTGTTGGTTTAGCCTCCTCAATTTTCATCTTTCTCATCATAGCTACTGACATCAAATTGATGCTGGCCCCTAAGTCACAAAGAGCCTTTTCTACTATGATTTCTCCTATAATGCAAGGGATCTGAAAACTCCCAGGATCCTTCAGTTTCTGAGGTAGTTTATGCTGAATGATAGCACTGCACTCTTCAGTTAGTATCACAGTCTCATTGTTCTTCCAGCTTCTCTTCTTAGTCATTTGCTCCTTCAAAAACTTGGCATAAAGTGGCATTTGTTCTATGGCTTCAGCAAATGGTATGTTGATTTGTAGCTTCTTGAAGATTTCCAAAAATCTCAAGAACTGGTTGTCATCTTCCTTTTTCTTCAATAGCTGGGGGTATGGAGCTCTTGAGAAGTTGAGTTGGGGTATCTTTTTCTCTTTCTGCAAACTTGGCGTGGGGGGTTGCATTCCATCTTGCTCCTCTTCCTTTTCAATTGAGCTTTCTTCTAGTGGTTTTTGGGGATGTTCCTTCAGTTCCTTCCCACTCCTAAGTGTGATAGCTTGACACTCCTCCCTTTTGCTTGAATGGGCATCATAGCAAAAATTGTGGTTCGGAAGCTGCATATTCCTTCAATGAAGGTTTCAATCTTAGAGAGCTTGTCATCAATTGATGAGTGATTCAGAGCAGATGTGCTGTTTTGGTTTTGATAAGTATGTGGAGAAGTGTTGTTGTGGGGGTGTTGAGATGTCCTCTGGGTGAATTGTTGGTGAGCTGCATTGTTGTTGGAGTTGTGACGTCTCTGGTCTTGATTTTGATCTTGCTCACTTCCCCACCCAAAGTTCGGGTGATTTCTCCATCCAGGGTTGTAAGTCTTGGAGTATGGATCATAGTTTTTCCTTGGTGAATTCCCAATGTAGTTGGCTTGCTCCTGACTCCCTTCTGCTTCTTGGTTTACTCCTTCTTGTGTTGTTGATGAAGTGGAGATTGCTGCTACTTGGTTCATCTCCATCTTCTTGGTGAGGTCAGCCAGCTGCTGGGTAATGAGCTTGTTTTGGGCCAACAGAGCATCCACATTGTTTAGCTCCATCACTCCTCTTGTGTTCCCTCTTTCGGAAGCATAGAAGTAGTCGTTTTCTGCTACTATTTTAATAACATCTATGGCTTCCTCAATGGTCTTCTTCTTGTTCAAAGACCCTCCAGATGAATGGTCTACTGCCTTATTTGACTCATAAGAGAGCCCTTCATAGAAAATGTGCAGCTGGACCCATTCGTTGAACATGTCAGGTGGACACCTCCTTGTTAAGTCTTTGAACCTCTCCCATGCTTCATACAGAGTCTCACCATCCTGTTGCCTGAAGGTTTGAACCTCAGCTCTTAGCCTATTGATTCGTTGAGGAGGGTAGAATCTTGCTAAGAATTTGTTTACCACATCCTCCCAAGTTGTCAAGCTCTCCCTTGGGAAGGATTCCAGCCACTTGGCTGCCTTGTCTCTGAGTGAGAAGGGAAATAAGAGCAATCTATAGGTGTCAGGATGAACACCATTAGATTTTACTGTGTCACATATTCTCAGGAAGGTGGTCAAATGTTGGTTGGGATCTTCTTGAACACCTCCTCCAAATGAACAGTTGTTCTGAACAAGGGTGATGAGCTGTGGTTTAAGTTCAAAGTTGTTGGCATGGATTGTTGGCTTTTGGATGCTACTTCCACAATTGCCTGGGTTTGGATTAATGTAAGAGCCCAAAACTCTTCTATCCTCCCCAGCATGATTTGCTCCACCTCCTCTGCCATGGTTGTAAGTCTCTTCTTCATGATGGTTTTCCATGTTTTCTTCTATGTTTGGTTCAAAGTATTCCTCAAACTGTTCCTCCTCTTCTTCAGTACCAACTACTCATTTTCCTTTTGCCTCCCTCCTTAGTCTAAGAAAGGTTTTCTCTGGTTCAGAATCAAAGGAAGTTGAAGCCCCGCTTCTTCTCCCTGTCATACAACCAACAAGTACAAGCAGAGAAAATAGATGCAGACAGTATTTGTGTCAGAATTGATGTTAGTTGTGGGTGATGCAATATATCAAACAGTTAGTGGGTTAGCAAACAGAATTGAAAATAACAAAGAAAAACAAAAGAGTAGATGGAAAAGGGAAGAAGTTTAGCTAAAACAAAAAGTAAATCACTCAAACAGAAAATGAAATTCACAAAATAAAATGCTCAATCTAGTGATCTTCCAATCTAATCATTGTTGATGCACAATCAATCCCCGGCAACGGCGCCATAAACTTGATGCACGGAAAACTTGTCTCGCAACAAAATTTCCCTTCGGCAAGTATACCGAATTGTCGTCAAGTAAAAACTCACAATAGAGTGAGGTCGAATCCCACAGGGATTGATTGATCAAGCAACTTTGATTAGAAGAATGTTCTAGTTGAGCGAATCCAGAAATTGGGTTGAGAGTTGCAGAAAATAAAATGGCGGGAATGTAAATAATAGAAAAGTAAATGCTAGAATTAAAGGACTGGAAGTAAATGACTGAAAATAAATTGCAGAATTATAAATGGGAATGGGGGATTTGCTCATAAAAGTAAATAGCAGAAATTAAAGAGAATGGGTAAGATCAGAGATGGGGAGTTCATTGGGCTTAGGAGATGTTGCAATTCTCCGGATCAAGTTCATTTTCATCTCTTCCTCAATCAATGCACTCATTGATCTCCTTGGCAATCTTAAGTGATTGAATTACAATTTCTTGCAATTCAATCTCTCAAATCTTGATCAATAGCCAATTCCTTGGTCAATTGCTCATGAGAAGAGATGAAGTATGGTCACTGATTATACCACATGCATTTCCCAAACCAAGTATTGAGAGGGTTATAGTCACATACCCATCCAAACCCAATTTGGTCCAGCATGAGAAAGCATTTCTAGCTTGATCTCTTCATTCCTCTTTCAAGGTTCAAAAGAGATTCAAGTTTGAATAGCTTCTCTTCCAAGATAACTACTCAATTGGATGAAGACCGAAAGCTTTCAAGTAAAATCAAGAGGAAATGTAGAAGAAGAATAATGAAAATTAGTATTGATCCATCAAATTACAACAGAACTCCCTTAGCCAGTGAAAGGGGTTTAGTTGTTCATAGCTCTTGAAAATGAAACAAAGATGGAGAATATATCATAAAACTAGAAATTGCAAAGAAAGTAAAATACAGAGAGTGGTTCTTCAGCCTCCAGAACTCCTTTACAATTCAAAGCTACTCCTATATATACTACTCTTCTCAGCTTCTAGTTCACTCTTCAAGTCTTGGGCCTTTGGATCTTGAGTTTGAAGCAGTTCCTTTCTTTATTTGGGCTTGGCTTTACTTGCAGAGAGAAAGTGCGGGGTGGGCAGAGACTTAAGCTCAGGGCGTAAGAAGTGTTAATCATTTAGTGAAAGTCCATGTTCGGGAACGTTAGTGACACTTAACATTGTCACTAACGTTCCAATGCACCCCTTTTGCCTCACGTTAAAACCCACGTTAACTAGGTTAACGTGGCTTTTAACGTTGCCTTGTCAACCTTCGAGAACGTTAGTGACACTCAACATTGTCACTAACGTTCCAGTGTGCCCCTTCTTGCTTCACGTTAAAGCTCACGTTAACTAGGTTAACGTGGCTTCTAACGTGGCCTTTGCCATCCTTCGAGAACGTTAATGACGTTCAACATTGTCACTAACGTTCCTATGTGCCCCTAGGTCTCACGTTGGAGTCCACGTTAACTAGGTTAACGTGGCTTCTAACGTCGCCATCTTTTAGCCATCCCAACGTTAGTGACAATGTTGAGTGTCACTAACGTTGGCTCATCCTTCATTTCTCATCGTTAGCTTCCACGTTAACCAAGTTAACGTGGAAGTTAACGTGACTCTTGGGGGTTGTGTGGTTGCTTCAACATTCGTGACAATGTTGAGTGTCACTACCGTTGTTGACAACTCTTCATCCTCTACGTTAGTTCCCACGTTAACCAAGTTAACGTGGGAGTTAACGTGGTACTTTGCACCATAGGCCAACGTTAGTGACAATGTTGAGTGTCACTAACGTTGGCTTCTCTTCCCCCCTTTAACGTTAGAGGCCACGTTTAACTAGGTTAACGTGGCTTCTAACGTGGCCACTTATGAGTAATTGCCAACGTTAGTGACAATGTTGAGTGTCACTAACGTTGGCTCAACTTCTTTTCTCCACCTTAGAGTTCACGTTAACTTGGTTAACGTGACTCTCTAACGTGGGCATTGATGGCTTTTTTTGAGAGTGTTATTGGCAATCACTTTTCTCATTAATCTTGCAAGTTACCTCCCCTTTTCTTGCTTCTTTTTGGTCCTGAAATCAAGCAACAAAGTGCATCAAAGCTCTAGTCCAAGTCATGAGTAATGCAACATAATATTTGTCACTAAACTTATGCAAAATCCTCATGAAATTATGTAAAATGCACAATGTATGCTTGAATCAAGGCATAAGTGAATATCTACCCAAAACTAGCTTATTTCCTAAAGAAATGCATGAAACTAACCTAAAAACAGTAAAGAAAAGGTTAGTGAAACTGGCCAAAATGCCCTGGCATCACCAGTTTTCCTTCTTCACTGGGCGTTTTGAACGCCCAGCTTTTTCTGTGTAATTCCTTTGCTGAATGTTCTGAATCTTCAATTCTCAGTGTTATTGACTTGAAAAGACACAATTTTAAAGAAATTGTTTTTTTAATTTTTAATGATGAGAAACAATAAAAAAAAATGCAACTAAGATCAAATAAACAATGCATGCAAGACACAAAACATAGAAGTTTGTATACTAAGTTCTATAACAATTTGAAAATGCATATGAGAAACAACAAAAGACACAAAACAAGAGAAATTAAAGATCAGAGCAATGAAATCATCAAGAACAACTTGAAGATCAATGAAGAACAATATGCATGTAATTTTTGAAAATTAGAATAATGCAATTGACACCAAACTTAAGATTAGACATTAGACTCAAACAAGAAACATAAAATATTTTTTATTTTAAGATTTTATAAATTTTTTTGTAATTTTTTCGAAAGTTAAGTGGAAAAAGAGAAAAAAGGACTTCAAAATTCATAATGAGAATTCCAGGAATCATGTAATGTTAGTCTAAAACTTCGGTCCAGGAATTAGACACGGCTTATTAGCCAGCCAAGCTTTCAGTGAAAGCTTCGGTCCAAAACACTAGACATGGCCAATGGCCAGCTAAGCTTTAGCAGATAATTACTTTCAACAACAAAATTGATAGAAATCAACAAGCTCTTGTGATGATAAGTTGAAACCTCGGTCCAAAAGATTAGACATGGCTTCACAGCCAGCCAGACTTCAACAAATCATCATGAAACTCTAGAATTCATTCTTAAAAACTCTAAAGAACAGAATAGAAATATTTTTGTATTTTTGAAAAAAAAAATTTCGAAAATAAAAAGTAAAAATCTTAAAGCATAAAGTAAAATTACCTAATCTAAGCAACAAGATGAACCGTCAGTTGTCCAAACTCGAACAATCCCCACCAATGGCGCCAAAAAGTTGGTGCTATTGCCGGACCAAAAACTTGGCACTATTGTTGCCGGAAACAAATGCGAAATTGTTGTTCGTTCCCTCCCCGGCAACGGCGCCAAAAACTTGGTTTACAAAAATGAGTAAATGATGCAGAATCCACTTCCGGGCCCACTTGGTGTGTGCTTGGGCTGAGTATTGAAGCTTTCACGTGTAGAGGCTTCTCTTGGAGTTAAACGCCAGCTTTTGTGCCAGTTTGTGCATTTAACTCCAGCTTTTATGCCAGTTCTGGCGTTTTGACGCTAGAATTTCTATGCTGAATTTGAACACCGGTTTGGGCCATTAAATCTTGGGCAAAGTATGAACTATTATATATTTGTGGAAAGCCCATGATGTCTACTTTCCAACGCAATTGAGAGCACGCCAATTGGAATTCTGTAGCACCAGAAACTTCACTTCGAGTGCAGGGAGGTCAGAATCCAACAGCATCTGCAGTCCTTTTCAGCCTCTGAATCAGATTTTTGCTCAGGTCCCTCAATTTCAGCCAGAAAATACCTGAAATCACAGAAAAACACACAAACTCATAGTAAAGTCCAGAAATGTGATTTTTATTTAAAAACTAATAAAAACATAATAAAAACTAACTGAAACATACTAAAAACATACTAAAAACAATGCCAAAAAGCGTATAAATTATCCGCTCATCAACAAACCAAAGGCCAAGGGTAGCATTGCAAGAAATGAGCGCTATGCTCACTATTTCTCCCTTTTTCGTGCCTCAAACCAAGAGGAAGCAAGGCCAGCGCTCCAAAGGTGTAACATAGTGCTCGAAGAGGGGAACCAAGCAAGGTTGGGCGCATCAAGACAAGGGGAGTAGCGCTCAAGAATTCGAGCGTAGTGCTCCCTGTTGCTACCTTTTTTGTGCTCTTTTGGAACTAAGGAAAGCCAAGCATGCACAAAGCAAGACTCACCAAGGGTAGCACTAAAAAATTCAAGCGTAGCTCTCCCTTTTGCTATCTTTTTCGTGCCTCAACCAAAGCAAGCAAAGCTCACCCAGGGAAGCAAAGGAATGTAGTGCTCAAAGAGTGAGCGGAACGCTCACTTAGTGAACGCTATGGGCAAGGACCAATTGCAACCAAGGTTCACCAACCAAGAGTGAACGTAACGCTCACTATACCGAACGGAGCGCTCCGCTGGAAGGCTCCCACACACCAAACCAATTTGAACCAAAGCCGACCGGACCCATCTTTCTTCAAATCCAAAAACTAAAAGGCCCACTCCAAGCTTTGAAGACCAAAATAGAAAGTGTATAAATAGGATTAAGTTTGATTTGTAAAATAACTTTCAGCTCATTTTTTAGTTTTCACTTTTAATTTTCAATTGTTTTGAATTTGGGATTTGGGAATTTGGATCTGAGCTTTTCTTTCTGCATTTTCATTTCTTCTGCAACTTCTATTGTCTGTTCTTGGATTTTGAATTGAGATTGAAGAGCTCCATTGATTCTAAATCTGAGAGTCATCTTTTACTCTTCCTCTCAATTGTTCTAAGAATTAGATCTGAACTTATTTTTCTATTTGCATTTTCTTTCTTCTGCAACTTCTACTTTTGGGTTTTTGAATTGAGATTGAAGAATTTCATTGAATCTGGATCTGAGAATCATATTTGCTTGCTTTCATATAGTTTTTGGAATTGGAGAATTGGATTTAAGTTTCTTTTGCTGTTTTCAATTTCATTTTTTTCTGCAATTTACTTTCTGCTTGATCAAGAGAGTAGTTGAGATTTAGATCTGCCTTCTAATCAGGTTGCTCTTCTTCGATCTTCAATTTCTCTTTAGGATTTCAAAATTGACTCAAGTTTTCTTGCTATTTTGTCTCCTGAAGCAATTTTCCATTCCTGTTCTTGCTACTGAGATCCAGAGCTTTCTGATTTACTTTAGTTTGCAATTCCTTATTCAATTCCAAATCCCAGCATCGAAATCCCTTTTACTCTTCAAGCAATTTACATTTCTCAGCAATTTAGATTCAACAATTTACCTTTCTTGCACTTTAAGCTTCTGCAATTTACTTTTCTTGCAATTTAAATTTCAACTCTTTTACTTTCTTGTTCTTTAAGTTACTTGCAATTTACCTCTTCTGCACGTTATTCTTCTACTTAATTTACCTTCTACACCTTTATTTACTTGCAATTTAGCTTCTGTCAATCAAAATCACTCAATTCATCAAATATTTGCTTAACTAAGTTCATCACCTAACTAAAATTGTTCAATCTATCAATCCCTGTGGGATCGACCTCACTCTTGTGAGTAATTGCTACTTGATGCGACTCGGTACACTTGCCGGTGAGTTTTGTGTCGAATTATTTTTTCCATGCCATCAGTTATCATCTTGATCAGAATCAGACATAATATCACCTCCTCTAATAACCATCATCCTCTTATTCGGTCAATCACTAGTATAATGAACCGAACCATGACACTTGAAGTATTTAATATCTCTATGCCTAGAGGTAGCAGAAGACAAAGTGTTAGAATTACCTTTCTTTTTTGTAGCATCAAATAACTTCTCCTTGGATTCAGCACCCTTAGTCTTTATTGTGTCATCACTACGAGACTCGGTGCAAACCCACTTTAGATTAGCATGAGATAATACCTTTGGTGCTCTTCTTTATTGTTGCCTCTCCATTTTTATTACCATACTGACTAAATTCTCCATCTCCACATAATGATGTAACTCCACCACATCAGCAATCGCTATATTCACACCACTTATAAGTTGTGCCATAGTATCTTCGGACTTGAAGCCTTGAGTCAATCGATGTAACTTCTAATGCACTTCCCTATAGTAGTAAGAAGGGACAAATCTCTTCTTTATGAGGCACTTCATATATTCCCAAGTCTCTATAGGGTGATCTTCATTCTGTCATTTTGTCTTCACTAGTTCATCCCACAAAAGTAATGCATAATTAGAAAATGCAACTACTGCCAAGCAAACCTTTGTGCCTCTGAGTAATTATGACAAGCAAAAATTCTTTCCACCTTACGTTTCCACTCCAAATAAATTTTGGGATCGTTTCTCTCTTTGAATGGTGGTATTTGCATCTCAATGGCATTGATATTGCTATCTTGACTTTTATGTCAAAGTGTTGTAGCCCCATCAGATTCATCATTAGAATGTGCATGATTCTGATGTTGATTCCTGAAAGTTCCATGTTTAGAACTCTTGGACAATGTCTTTGTCACCTCCTGCCTCCATTCCTCTAATTCATTTAAGCGATTAGTTAAGTGTTGAATGGATCTTTGCATCATCCCCATGTCAACCAAAGTATCTTCTGAGTGAGCCGCCATAACAATGAACCTGTAAAAATTGTTATAGAAAGGACATCGCAATCACTCTCTCATGTATTTCACACAAGGATGGACACTCGTATTTACTTTTAAAATTGGCCTTTACCCTCTATTGAACTCACCACTCTTGTCTTTTATCACTCTTGAATTTCTTTGGCTGTTGCACTTTAGAAATCAAAATCAAATAAAAAAAGAAAAATAAAGAAAATCTAACATAACAAGAAAAGAAAAAATGACTCAAATAAAAGACAAAAGATACAAAGTACAAAGATATAAATAATAATAATAATAAATTTTTCTAAGGATTGTCTTTTTTATAATAAAACTTTTTTGTTTTTATTTGTTGTGTTTTTTTTTTAAGTAATTTGACCATGATTTCTCAAAGAAGATAGCTAACAATAATAATAAGAACAAAAAGAAGAAAATTGAAAAAGTAAGAGAACGATGTCACAAAATTTTAAATGGGCATAAATGATAAATAAGAGTAACTATGACGCTCACGCTGCCTTTTTTCATTATTTGAACAAGAAAATCGGTAAGGAAAAACAAGACAATAATGAAACAAATGAGGATGACAAAGAAGTAAGAGGTGCCGATTTGTTTTTTTAGGCACAAGAGAAACAAATATAGATTAATAAAGATTAATCTAATACTTGAAATCTAATACCAAATGATACGGAACGGAATTTAGAATAAGACGAAAAATTAAAGAAAGGGATTCCTCTATCTCAATTTAATTTCCTGATGCAACAGTTAAGGAAATCATTCTACCTCTTCTGTTCACACCCAAATTTTTCAAAAAAACTCAAAGAAATTTTCATTCATCAAAATTAAGAAAAAAATGTGGCTACAAAGTTTTAGAGATTTTTATACTGATGCACCACTATTTTCTGGTACATTTTATGCTTAATTGAGTGGATTTTATCCACTAAACTCACACTTATTCATATAATTCGCATGTTTTATATTTTCCCTCCTAATTCTGTGCATTGATTGAAAACATGCTTCTTTGGCCTTAACATTGCTAATTATTAATCATCTCTTATTACCATTCGATGCCTTGATATGTGTGTTAAGTGATTTCAGGGTTTATAGCGCAGGAATGGCTTAGAGGATGGAAAGGAAGCATTCAAAAGTGGAAGGAATACAAGAAATTGAAGGAATTGCTAAGCTGTCAAGCCTGACCTCTTCGTACTAAATTGATCATAACTTGAGCTACAGAGATCCAAATGAGGCAGTTCCAGTTGTGTTAGAAAGATAACATCCGGGGATTCAAAATGATATACAATTTGCGATAGTTGCCATGCAGTTAAGCGACGTGCACGTGTGCATCACGGGTACGCGTGACCTTGCAAAAGTTCAATAACGCGTACGCATGGGCGACGCGTACACGTGACGTGCGCCAAGTGCAGAAATTACAAAAAATGCTGGGGGTGATTTTGGGCTTGTTTTGGACCCAGTTTTTGGTCCAAAAAATATAGATTAAAGGCTGCAGAGTGGGGGAATCATTCATTCATTGACACAACTTTCATTCACATAATTTTAGGTTTTTGATGTAGTTTTCTAGAGAGAGAGAGGTTCTCTCCTCTCTCTAGGTTTGAGGATTCTTAGGTTTAGCTATTTTCAATTTTAGATTTTTACTTTGCTGTACTTTAGTTTTCTTCTACTCTTATTTGTTATAGTCCTTTAGTTTATCTATCTTCTCTTGTTGATTTATTTATTCTCCAGTTTAGTTTAGGAACTCTTCATGTTTAGATTCGATTTCCATATTAATGCAATTTATATTTTCATATTTATTATTGCTTCTTCCTTTATTTGTTATCATTGATGCTTGCAATTGTTGGTTTTAGATTTTTCATTCCGTGTTACTTTTCTATGCTTTTATGTTGTGCCTTCCAAGTGTTTAATAGAATGCTTGATTGGATTTTAGTGTAGATTTCTCTCCTCTTGGCTTTGGTTGGGTAATTGGAGACTCTTGAGTTATAAAACTCCTTTGTTGATTGATAATTGAAAGTTGCTAGTTGATTTGTATCCCTCTAAAGCTAGTCTTTCCTTAGGAGTTGACTAGGACTTGAGGAATCAAATTGATTCATCCACTTGACTTTCCTTCATAGTTAGAGGTTAAGTAAGTGTGAGCAATGGACAATTGATGTCAAAATTGATAAGGATAGCTAGGATAGGACTTCTAATTTTCATACCTTGCCAAGAGTGTTCTTACTTGTTAATTTAATTTCTTGCCATTTTATTTCCTTGTTCCTTATTTCAAAAACCCAAAAAGATAATTTTCCACAACCAATAATAAACTACACCTCCCTCCAATTCCTTGAGAGACGACCCGAGGTTTAAATACTTAGGTTTAATTTTATTGGGTTTGTTTTAGTGACAACCAAATTTTTGTATGAAAGGATTATTGTTGGTTTAGAAACTATACTTGCAACGGGAATTTATTGTGAATTCTTTACTAGCAAAAATCCGTTTGTCAAAAATGGTGCCGTTGCTGGGGAATTGCAAACATGTGCCTTATTATTGGTTATTGTGAATATTGTGAATATATTTTCTTTTTTGTTTCTTTGTTAGTTGTTTCTAGTTTTAGGAGTTTAGTTTCATTATTCCTTATTAGTTTCTGTTTTTACTTTCTCTTGATACTATGAATTCTCACCCCTTTGGCTATGAGTTTGGTTACAATCATGTTGTAGGAAGAGGAGATTACAATGAAAGCTTGCATCAAGGATGGGACAATCAAAGATGGGAGGAGCCATAATGATTTGATCAACCCTCTTGGCAACAACCTCCACCAATTTACTATGAGCAAGAGCCATTCCGAGGTGCGCACCAGGACGACGGATATGGTGGACCCTCTTGTAGTTACCAACAAGCCCTACCATATGCTTATGAACCACCTCCTCAATATAACTGTGAACCATCATACTCACAAGCCCCTTTCCACCATTGACCTCCATATGACCCTAACCCTTATCCACCATACCAACCATCATACGAACCATATGAACCACACCCAGAACCACCACCTCAATATACACCATCTCCATACCCTTATCAACAATAACCACCTCCGTATTATGAGCCTTTTCTCCCAACAAATGAACCCTCCTATCCACCCGAAGCTCCCATAGATGATACCTTTAGTGTTATTCGTCGAGGGCAACAGGAGCTTCAGACCACACACATCTCTACTTTCACCGGTCTCACTTATACTCTCCAAGCTCTTATATCCCGTATGGAACCATCCTTTACCCCCAATACTCAACCTTCAAGCTCTAGTGCACTTCTTTTTCACCCATGTCCATCAATCCAAGAGCAACATGATCCAAATTACGCTATTGACATGGAACAAAAGAGAAGGGATTGTCTTAGGGAAGTAATGGATCGGCTTCACGCATACCTACTTTAAGAGAAGCAAGAGGAGGCCCAAAAAGTGGAGGTAGGAGAGACCCTTGAAGATGAAGGAGTAGTTGAAGAATTAAGGGGAATTAAAGAAAGTTGTCAAGAGGTGGAAGTTATTAAGGAGGAGTTAGATTTTGTACTAGAGCAAGTGGAGAAGACCGAAATTATCGAAGAAGAGGAAGTGGTTGAGGACTTAAGAGATGCGAAATCTCCATGGGAATCTCAAGCCATAGAGCCTCCATCCAAGATATTTGAATTTGATGTTGAGGAGGGTGTACAACCTCCAAGGCATATGATGGTTGAAGACTTTGAGGAGGTTGATCATGAGATGGGTGGTGCATGAAATTGTGATCATCAATGGCGCCAACAACTTGGTACGCACAATTGTAATCTCAACACTTTATCACAACTTCGCACAACTAACCAGCAAGTGCACTAGGTCGTCCAAGTAATAAACCTTACGTGAGTAAGGGTCGATCCCACGGAGATTGTCGGCTTGAAGCAAGCTATGGTCATCTTGTAAATCTCAGTCAGGCGGATTCAAATGGTTATGGAGAATTGATAATTAAAATATGAATAAAATATATAATAGGATAGATATACTTATGTAATTCATTGGTAAGAATTTCAGATAAGCGTATGAAGATGCTTTGTTCCTTCTGAACCTCTGCTTTCCTATTGCCTTCTTCCAACCATTCATACTACTTTCCATGGCAAGCTGTATGTTGGGTTTCACCGTTGTCAATGGCTACCTCCCGTCCTCTCAGTGAAAATAGTCCAAATGTGATGTCACCGCACGGCTAATCATCTGTTGGTTCTCGATCATATTGGAATAGGATCCATTGATCCTTTTGCGTCTGTCACTATGCCCAACACTCGCGAGTTTGAAGCTCATCACAGTCATCCCTTTCTCAGATCCTACTCGGAATACCACAGACAAGGTTTAGACTTTCCGAATCTCAGGAATGGCCGCCAATAATTCTAGCCTATACCACGAAGATTTTAATCTTAGATTAGAAACCCAAGAAATACACATTCAAGCTTGTTTGCATGTAGAACGGAGGTGGTTGTCAGGCACGCGTTCATAGGTGAGAATGGCGATGAGTGTCACGGATCATCACATTCATCAAGTTGAAGAACGAATGGATATCTTAGAACAGAAATAGGCTTGAGTTGAATAAAAAACAATAGTACTTTGCATTAATTCGTGAGGAACAGCAGAGCTCCACACCTTAATCTATGGTGTGTAGAAACTCCACCATTGAAAATACAAAAGTGATAATGGTGAACATTGGCTTCAGCCCCAGAGAGGGAACCAGAAGAACCAAGATGATCCGAAGATGAAAATACAATAGCAAAAGGTCCTATTTATAGAGAACTAGTAGCCTAGGGTTTACAGAAATAAGTAATTAATGCAGAAATCTTCTTCCGGGTCCACTTAGTGTGTGCTTGGGCTGAGCATTGAAGCTTTCACATGTAGAGACTTTTCTTGGAGTTAAACGCCAGCTTTTGTGCCAGTTTGGGTGTTTAACTCCAGCTTTTATGCCAGTTCTGGCGTTTTGACGCCAAAATTTTTATGCTGACTTGGAACGCCGATTTGGGCCATCAAATCTTGGGTAAAGTATAAACTATTATATATTGCTGGAAAGCCCAGGATATCTAATTTCCAATGCAATTGAGAGCGCGCCAATTGGGCTTCTGTAGCTCCATAAAATCCACTTCAAGTGCAGGGAGGTCAGAATCCAACAGCATCTACAGTCCTTTTTCAGCCTTTGAATCAGATTTTTGCTCAGGTCCCTCAATTTCAGCCAGAAAATATCTGAAATCACAGAAAAACACACAAACTCATAGTAAAGTCCATAAATGTGATTTTTATTTAAAAACTAATAAAAATATAATAAAAACTGTCCATAAATGTGATTTTTATTTAAAAACTAATAAAAATATAATAAAAACTAACTAAAACATACTAAAAACTACCTAAAAATAATGCCAAAAAGCGTATAAATTATCTGCTCATCAATGGGTTCAACAATTAATGAGTTTTTACCTACAATTGAACCCTCTCCCTTTGAACTAGAGGAAGAGGTTAATATTGCAGAAGCTTGTCAAGATGTGGAGATCATCAAAGAGGAGCCCAAGAGATTGAAGCATACATTAGCATGGCCACCACTAGAGATACCTTCCCCCAAGCCATTGCCATCCAACACAATATTCAAGTGGCTAAAATTCTTACCCCTAAACTCTACCTTCCCACTTGAATATGGTCTTCATGAAACGGATGGACAACTTAGAGCTATTTGCGGTTTTAAGAGTAAAAGGGAGATGGTTAGCAGTTGGCAACACCATCCTAGGTGCGTTATGGTTAGAAGCTCAAGGCCTAATTGCATGGGTGATGAGGGAAAAACGATTCCACACAAAACTCACCGGCAAGTGTACTGGGTCACATCAAGTAGTAATTACTCACAAGAGTGAGGTCGATCCCACAAGATTGATGGATTGAGCAATTTTAGTTAGGTGATGAATTTAGTTAAGCGAATATTTGATGATTTGAGTGAAACTTGATTAACAGAAGCTAAATTGCAAGTAAATAAAAGGGAGAAGGTAAATTGACTTAATCTTAAAGTGCAGAAGAAGTAAATTGTAGAAACTTAAAGAGCAAGAAAGTAAAAGAGTTGAAACTTAAATTACAAGAAAAGTAAATGACTGAAACTTAAAGTGCAAGAAACTTAAATTCCTGAATCTAAATTATTGGGAAATGTAAATTTCTTAAAGAATAAAAGAGATTTGGGTACTAGGATTCAGAATTGAACTAGAAAATGTAAATTGAAGTAAATCAGAGAACTGTGAGATGCATATTCAGATCTGGATCTCAGTAGCTAAGACAGAAATGGAAAATTGCTTCAAGAAACAAATCAGCAAGAAAACTTAGTTCAATTATGAAATTCTAAAAGAGAAATTGAAGATTGAAGAAGAGGAATGAGATCAGAAAGCAATCTAGATCTCAATTACTCCCTTGACCAATCAGAAAAGAAATTGCAGAAGAAAATGAAAATGAAAATAGCAAAGGAAACATAGATCCAATTCTCCAATTCCCAAAACTATATGAAAGAAAAGCAAAGATGATTCTCAGATCAAGAATCAATAGAGCTCTTCAATCTCAATTCAAAAACCGAAAACAGAAAGTAGAAGTTGCAGAAGAAAGAAAATCAAAACAGAAAGAAAACTAGATTTAATCCCAATTCCCCAAATTCCAAATGAAAATTTAAAAGTGAAAACTAAAAATGAGCTAAAAGTCCTTTACAAATTGAATTTGATCCTATTTATACACTTTCTATTTTGGTCTTCAGATTTTCGAATGGGCCTTTCGATTTTGGATTTGAAGAAACAATGGATCCGGATGGCATTTCATGGAAAATGGGTTGGGGGCATATGTGGTTAGCTCCCAGGGGAGCGTTCAGTTGGGTTTTGTGAACGCTACGTTCACTCTTGTGGCTCCCCTCGTGCGCATTGCTCCTTGCCTATAGCGTTCAATAAGTGAACGCTACGTTCACTCCTCCAACGCTAGCCCTTTGCTGAGTCTTCCTTCCCAAGAGAAACGCGAAAATGTTGCCGAAAGGGAGCGTTACGCTCAAATTTTTTAGCGCTACCCTTCCTTGTCTTGATGCATGCTCAGCTCACTTGGTGCTCCCTCTTCGAGCGCTACGTTGCATCCTTTGAATGCTGGCCTTGCTCTCTAGGTGCTTGGCCTTGTGTCACGATAAAGTTCACAAAAGTGAATGCTACGTGCACACTTTTGAGCGCTACTCCTTTGTTTTGCTTTGAGCCCATCTTCCCTTGGTTTAGTGGTCACGAAAAAGGGAAAGATAGTGAACGTAGCGTTCACTTCTTTGAACGCTACCTCCTGGGCATGTCTTGGTGCGCGAGTTAGGTTCCTTGGTTGAGCGATCCGTTTGCAATTTTTAGCGCTGGCCCTTTGCTCCCTTTTGAATGCAATGCTTTCTTGTCATGGGCCACGCTTTTAAAAGCGTGGCCTAAGGTCTAAAGCGTGCTCAAACTTCAAAGTATGACAAAATTTCTTCTTTCCTCTGTTTGAGCTAAATTTGTGCTTTCTGCTTCTTTTCCTTTATCTTTTTACCTATCATCAACCAAACAAATACATCGAAGCCTCACCAAAATCACAAGATCTTTGCATCATTTATAAAATCAATTAATTCTAGCATAAAACCTATGATTTTGTGTAAAATACATGATGTTTGATTGGTTCAAGATAATCATGAAAATCCACTCCAATCACTTATTGTTCAAGAAAGTGCATAAAACCTAATGAAACTAATGAAAAATGCTTGTAAAACTAGCATAAGATGACTTGTCATCACAACACCAAACTTAAATCTTGCTTGTCCCCCAGCAAGCACTAAACATGAGCAGAAATAAAATGAAACAAAGAAGCATATATGTCCTTATTTAGCAGATAATTGAAATAAGACTATGGGGTTTTATGTAGACAAGATGCAGCTCACTTATTCTTTGCTGATAGATAAGAAATACTTCTTTGATGATTCACTAGAGTTGTTGTCATAATGCCTTGCTCTTTGATTGATCCCTTTTTGGTTTTTCCTTCTTTATTTTGCTTAGAAAGCTTATTTCTCAATGATAACTCTGTGTCAAGTGTTGCAGTAGCCTTTTGGCTCAATTTTGCTCAACATGTCTTCACTACAGACACTTGGCTCATAATTCTTCTTAGGAACATTGATGTCCAACATCTCTTTGGATCACTAAATGCTTTGTAACTAGGTTGCTCTTGATGATGGAATTTCGGTTGGTAATCCTAGATGAGTTAATCCAAGTTACCATGTTTTAAAAGACTCCTCAGAACCTAATTGTCCAAGCATATCCTAGTACAAAAAGCACCACAGACATATGTCCTAAGGTCCAAGCTATTGGTGTCTAGCCTTATTGTTTGATTCTTTGCCAATTCTTGGCTTTTCTTTTCTTTTTCTTTCTTACTTCGCTTCATTTTTCCAAGCAATTTCATTAATAAAAGGTTTTATGACAGCAACTAAGTTCACACTGTATAGAACACACTATTATGCAGCTTTTATTATTGAGCCTATCATCCAATCAAGCAATTACCACCACAAACTTCATTCTAATTCTTACCACATTGGACACTTACTTTCTATTTCAAACATTTTCTCTTATTGATGCAAAAGGGAAACAAGACATGGACTTAATGCAGATGAAGATGAAGACAAGCATTTAAACTAGTGCAGACATCAAAATTTATGTTATTTAAACTAAACATCAAGGCAAACAACAACTTCTCCTTCAGAACATTTCAAAAAAAAGTGAATTTTGTGTCAATACAACCTCTCAGAAGTGTCTTGCAGCTTTCCTTTTGTGTCATCCTTTACTTTTGTATTTCCTTTGGTGATGATTCTTTTAAGAGGTTGAGTGTCTTTTCTGCATAATCATCAGAAGTTGCTTGTTTTTCCAAGCACTTAGGTAAATGGTTAGCATGCATGAACTATTGTAGTTTCTTGAACTTACTTTGGTGGGGAACACCAAGCTTAGTCCCTTGCTACTGTCTATGATGCATCAGTCACATGAAACCTTGTGCTTTTGTTGAAAGTAATGAAGCTAAAAACTAGAAAACAGACAGTGGTTTAGTGGTTTTCCTGATTGCTTGGAGCTAGTAACCATTTGTACAGAGGGTTGAAATGTCTTTTTAAATGAGATTTTTGGTGGAAAACAAAACTTAGCATTCTGCATTCACCCTTAAATTGTTTTGGTGTGCAACACCAAACATAGCTCCTTACAATACAGATAAAACTACCTAATCCTCTTATTGAAATAGTTAAGAAAAGAAAACTACCTTTGGTTGGGTTGCCTCCCAACAAGCGCTCTTTTAATGTCACTAGCTTGACATCCTTCATTCTTGCTCAGCTTAATTTTTGAATCTCCTTCTCTTTGTCCCAATGGTTGATGGGTGGAAATTAGATTTCCACATAAAACTCACCGACAAGTGTACCGGGTCACATCAAGTAGTAATAACTCACAAGAGTGAGGTCGATCCCACAGGGATTGATGGATTGAGCAATTTTAGTTAGGTGATGAATTTAGTTAAGTGAATATTTGATGAATTGAGTGATTTTGATTGACAGAAGCTAAATTACATATAAATAAAGGTGCAGAAAGTAAATTGAGCAGAAGAATAAAGTGTAGAAGAGTTAAATTGCAAGTAACTTAAAGAACAATAAAGTAAAAGAGCTGTAACTTAAATTGCAAGAAAAGTAAATTGCAGAAACTTAAAGTGCAAGAAATGTAAATTTCTTTAAGAGTAAAAGGATTTGGGTGCTGGGACTTGGAATTGAACAAGAAATTACAAATTAAAGTAAATCAGAAAGCTCTGAGATGCAAGACTTGAGATCTGGATCTCAGTAGCAAGAACAGAAATGTAAAATTGCTTGAAGAAACAAATTAGCAAGAAACTTAAATCAATTGTGGAATTCTAAAAGATAAATTGAAGATCGAAGAAGAGCAATGAGATTAGCAATCAGATCTAGATCTCAATTACTCCCTTGATCAAACAGAAATGAAATTGCAGAAGAAAACGAAGATGAAAATAGAAGAGAAGCTTAAGATCTAATCCTTAGATCAATTGAGAAGAAGAGTAAGAGATGATTCTCAAAATTAGAATCAATAGAATCCTTCAATCCCAATTCAAGATCCAAAACAGAAAACAAGAAGTTGCAAAAGAAATAAAATGCAGAAAGAAAACCAGATCCAATTCCCAAATCCCAAATTCAAAACAATTGAAAATTAAAAGTGAAAACTAAAAATGAGCTAAAGGTCCTCTACAAATAAAACTTAATCCTATTTATACACTTTCTATTCTGATCTTCAAAGCTTGGAGTGGGCTTTTCAAAGTTGGCCTTGAATGAAAAATGGATTTGAAGAAGGATGGGTTCGGTTTGGTTTTGGTTCAAGGTGGTTAGGTGTGTGGGAACCTTCCAGGGGTGCGCTCCGTTTGGTATAGTGAGCGTTACTTTCAATCTTTGTTGGTGAGCCTCAGTTGTAATTGCTCCTTGGCCTAGCGTTCACTTTGTGAGCGTTTCGCTCACTCTTTGAGCGCTACATGAGGTTGAGCGTTGGTTTGTGCATGCTTGGCTTTCTTGGTTCCAAAAGAGCTCGAAAAAGAGAGCAAAAGAGAGCGCTATGCTCGAATCTTTGAGCGCTACTCCTGGCCTTTGCTTGGTTCTCCTCTTCAAGCCTTGGTGTGAGCATTGCGTCTCCTTGTGTTGCTTGGCATTGCTAAGCTCCACGAAAAAGTGAACAAAAGGGAGTCCTGCGCTTGAGTTTTTGAGCGCTACTCCTGACCTTTGTTGCTTGGCCTTGTGTTCCTTGCTTCCTTGCTAAAAGGGCACGAAAAAGGTAAGGAATGTGAGCGTAGCACTTACAATTTCAAACGCTACCCTTTGCTTGTGCTGCACCATTTGGTGCTTCCTCTTGGGCACTCAGTTTGCAACTTTGAGCGCTCCTTGAGAGCTTAGATGTGCCACGCTTTATTTTCATGGGCCATGCTTTTTAAAGCGTGGCCTAAGGTCCAAAGCCTGCTCAAACTTCAAAAGTGTGCCAAAAATTCCACTTTCCACCATTTCTTCACCTACAAGCAACCAAACAACTAATCAAAGCTCCACCAAAATCACTAAATCTTTGCATCATTTATAAAATAAATTAATTCTAGCATAAAACCTATGATTTTATGAAAAATACATGATGTTTGATTGATTCAAGATAACCATGAAAATCCACTCCAATTACTTACTTATGGTTCAAAAAAGTGCATAAAACCTAATAAAACTAATGAAAAATGTTTGTAAAAGTAGTATAAGATGACTTGTTATCACAACACCAAACTTAAACCTTTCTTATCCCCAAGCAAGCATTAAACATTGAGAAGAAATGAAATGAAACAGAGAAGCATACATGTCCTTATTTAGAAGATAATAGAAATTGAACTATGGGGTTTTATTCAGACAAAAATGCAGCTCAATTATTCTTTACTGATAGATAAGAAATTCTTCTTTGAGGATTCACTAGAGTTGCTATCATAATGCCTTGCTTTTTGATTGATCGCTTTTGGTTTTTCCTTCTTTCTTTTGCTTAGAAAGCTTATTTCTTAATGATAACTCAGTGTCAAGTGTTGCAGCATCCCTTTTGGCTTACTTTTGCTCAACACTTCTTCACTACAGACACTTGGCTCACAAATCCTCTTAGGAAGATTGATGAACATCTCTTTGGATCACTAAATGCTTTGTATCTAGGTTGCTCTTGATAATGGACTTTCGGTTGATAATCCTGGATTAGTTAATCCAAGTTACCAAGTTTTAAAAGACTCCTCAGAACCGACTTGTCCAAGCATATCCTAGTACAAAAAGCACCATAGACATATGTCCTAAGGTCCAAGCTATTGGTGTCTAGCCTTATTGTTTGTTTCTTTGCCAATTCTTGGCTTTTCTTTTCTTTTTCTTTCTTACCTTGCTTTGTTTTCCAGGTAATTTCCTTTATAAAAGGTTTTATGACAGCAACCAAGTTCATACTATAAAGAACACTCTATTATGCAGCTTTTATTATTGAGCTTTCCATTAAATCAAGCAATCACCACCACAAGTCTCATTCTAATTCCTTCAACATTGGACAATCACTTTCTTTTTCAAACATTTTCTCTTATTGATGCAAAAAGGGAAGCAAAACATGAATTTAAAGCAGATGTGTGATAACAAGCATTCATACTAGTGCAGACATCAAAATTTGTATTATTTGAACTAAACATCAAGGCAACCAGCAACTTCTCATGCAGAACGTTTCAAAGCAAAGTGAGTTTTGTGACAATACAACCTCTCAGGAGTGTCTTGCAGCTTCCTTTTTGTCATCATCATCTTTTACTTTTGCATTTCCCTTGGTGATAATTCTTTGAAGAGGCTGAGTGTTTTTTTTGTTTCTGCATAATTATTGAAGTTGCTTGCTTTTTCAAAAACTTAAGCAAATGGTTAGCATGAGCTTAAACTTACTTTGGTGAGGGAACACCAAACTTAGTTCCTTGCTACTATTTATGATGCATCAGTTACATGAAACCTTGTGCTTTTGGTGAAGGCAATGAAACTAAAAAAATTGACAGTGGTTTAGTGGTTTTCCTGATTGCTTGGAGCTAGTAACCGATTATGCAAAGGGTGAAATGTGTTTTTAAATGAGATTTTTGGTGGAAATTAGATTTCCACACAAAACTCACCGGCAAGTGTACCAGGTCACATCAAGTAGTAATAACTCGCAAGAGTGAGGTCGATCCCACAAGGATTGATGGATTGAGCAATTTTAGTTAGGTGATGAATTTAGTTAAGCGAATATTTAATGAATTGAGTGATTTTGATTGACAGAAGCTAAATTTCAAGTAAATAAAGGTGCAGAAAGTAAATTGAGCAAAAGAATAAAGTGTAGAAGAGTTAAATTACAAGTAACTTAAAGAACAAGAAAGTAAAAGGGCTGTAACTTAAATTGCAAGAAAAGTGAATTGCAGAAACTTAAAGTACAAGAAATGTAAATTTTCTTAATCTAAATTGCTGAGAAATGTAAATTGCTTGAAGAGTAAAAGGATTTGGGTGCTGGGACTTGGAATTGAACAAGAAATTGCAAATTAAAGAAAATCAGAAAGCTCTGAGATGCAAGACTTCAGATCTGGATCTCAGTAGCAAGAATAGAAATGTAAAATTGCTTGGAGAAATAAATTAGCAAGAAACTTTAATCAATTGTGGAATTCTAAAAGAGAAATTGAAGATCCAAGAAGAGAAATGAGATTAGCAATCAGATCTAGATCTCAATTACTCCCTTGATCAAACAGAAATGAAATTACAAAAGAAAACGAAGATGAAAATAGAAGAGAAGATTAAGATCTAATCCTTAGATCAATTGAGAAGAAGAGTAAGAGATGATTCTCAGAATTAGAATCAATGGAACCTAATGAGCGGATAATTTATACCCTTTTTGGCATTGTTTTTAGGTACTTTTTGTTATATTTTTATTAGTTTTTATGCAATAATCACATTTCTGGACTTTACTATGAGTTTGTGTGTTTTTCTATAATTTCAGGTACTTTCTGGCTAAAATTAAGGGACCTGAGCAAAAGTCTGATTTAGAGGCTGAGAAAGGACTACATATGCTTTTGGATTCTGACCCTCCTGCACTCGAAGTGGATTTTCTTGAGCTACAGAAGCCCAATTGGTGCGTTCTGAATTGCGTTGGAAAGTAGACATCCTGGGCTTTCCAGCAAGGTTAATAGTCCATACTTTTTCCGAGATTTGATGGTCCAAACTGGTGTTAAACGCCAGCGAGAGACCCTTATCTGGAGTAAAACGCCAAAACTGGCACCAGAACTGGAGTTAAACGCCCAAACTGGTACCCAAGCTGGCATTTAACTCCAAGAATGGCCTATGCACGTGAAAGCTTAAAAGCTCAACCGAAACACTCACCAAGTGGGCCCCGGAAGTGGATTTCTGCACTATCTACACTTAGTTACTTATTTTCTGTAATCCCTAGTAACTAGTTTAGTATAAATATCCCTTTTTACTATTGTATTAGCATACTTTATCATCATATGTTACATTTGGGAAGGCTGGCCATTCGGCCATGCCTAAACCTCTTTCTCTTATGTATTCACAATGGTGGAGTTTCTACACCGCATAGATTAAGGTGCGGAGCTCTGCTGTTCTTCATGAATTAATGCAAGTACTATTGTTTCTCTTTCAATTCACGCTTATTTCTTCTCTAAGATATACTCTCGTACTTAATTCAGTTAAGTCAGAATGAAGGGGTGACCCGTGACAATCACCCACTATCTTCATTACTCGCTTAGCCAAGATCTGCGTGCCTAACAACCACAAGCGGTCTACATGATGTTCAACGTAGTCATTAGACGACAGCCGAAGTATATTCTCTTGGGTCTCTAATCTGCCGAGTCCGTGAGATTAGGATCTTCGTGGTATAGGCTAGAACCAATTGGCAGCTGTTCCGAGGGTTACCTGAAACTGTAGGTCGATCTCGGATGAGATCTTCTGTACCGGTCGGAGCTGACGTGTCCGGCTGGTGGGTGGCGACTGGAGCTGTCGTACCCGACTTGTTGGACTGGCTGCGCTACTGATCCTTTGTCACTGGAGAGTGGTGGTACCTTCAAGGGACTCCGATGCTTAAGTTAGCAAGGGTATTAAGCAGGTTTTTAGTAGAATCAGAGTATGAGTTATACCTAGGTGCTCTAGTGTATTTATAGTAGTGTAGGCTGACCTTTCTAGATAAGATAAGTTAGTTATCTTATCTTTATCTTTAAGCGAGGTCATCTTATCTTCTGGGGAGCCGCCCTTATCTTTCTAGGCTTTAACTGCCTTTAGATTGGGCTGTGTCCCTTTATTTGGGCCTGTTTGGGCCCTTCATGTTGAATTGGCCGAACTCTTTTAAAGAAGTGGTCGGGGGTCCTGACCTGAAGAGGGCGGTCGACTTGTGGCTAAACATCCCAGGTCGGATAGCTCGACCCAGGGTATGAACAGTGCCCCTGCTCGAGCTTGGTCTTTCTTTTTGAGGTCGAGTCTTAGTTTTAGGACTTTGATCCTTCTCTGGTGAAGCTGAAGTCGAGCACCTTGTCAACTTCATCTTTGTAGCATTCTCCTTTTTGAATATGGAACGTTTTCTTTTGCTTCTTCTTAAAAGCGCGAGCTTTTGCATTAGCGCTCTTAGCCTTGGAAATATACGAGGGTTTTAATACCCTCATTAATTGGTTTTTAATTCACTTTTCTTTCTCTCTTTCTATTTTCTGAAGTTTGCCCTTTTTCACATTTCTTCCCTGCGACGTCTTCTTGGCGATTAGTGTTTTCCTTGCTGTGAAAGGGCGACTCTGGATTCCATCTTCTTCGAAGCTTCTTCGTTTGTTCAGGTTGGTTCTTCTTTTTATTGTTCTCCTCATTTTTCTGGTAAAGCTTTGATTCTGACTAAATGTATGTTGGAAAGCTTGAACCTTTTTGTAGTCTTGTGTTTGTTTGTTACTGTGATGTATTTTTCTGGCTTCTTTTTCATCTTTATGCATACTCCTGGTATTTCTATTGAGGCTTTTTAGGGCTTTGCATGTTTTGTTGTTGCTTCTAGTTGTTCTTTAATGCTTGAGTTTTGTAAACTGCACTTGTTTGCTTCTGAAAAGATTGCCCCTTTATTTTGCCCTGTTGATAGCTTCCCTTGCTACTAGACTTTGTAGAAGATAACGATGCTTTGTTTTGATTTTCTTTATTTGTTTGGGGGGATTTTATTTCTCAGAAAAAGGGGTGCGTCTTCGATGATTTGATACATTTTGTTGCTTGGTAGTTTCATTTGTTAATCGAACTAGGACTGTGAGTCTAGGAGTTTATTTTGATGGTTTTATTTTGATTTGTGGCTTGTAGTCTTCTTCTCAAAGTGTCGCTTTAGTTGAAAGGGGTCGTTATCAAGGTGTGAGTTTGTAGGTTTTCCTGAGTCCTTGTTCTGTGCCTGCCTCCAAAGGATGCCCCTAGATCTTTGGTGTTGGTCCTGGGGTTTCCTTTTGTTGTTTGTACTGTGCTGGATTATGTTGGCCAAGTTGTTTTGCTTTCGTCCGAGATGTTTTTTAGTAATCCAATCTTCTTTCCTTGTTATAGGACTAGTTAACCTCATGTCTTCTCGCAAAAATATTGTTGAGACATCTTCCTAAGTCCCTGAGGGCATGGCTGATTGGGTTGATTCCATGGTCCTTCTGTGTGTTTCGTTGGTTGACTCTGAGTTTTGTCAGCAACTTAGGCAATTTCATAGGATTTGTGGTAATGGTAGTGATAAAAAGAACTATGAGCTTGTATCTCCAAATTCTGAGGAGAGGGTCTGTTTTTCTACCCGAATTGCTGGAGAGCGTCCCTTTTTCTACGTCTACGACTTCTTTTTTAGTCAAATGAATATCACTCTTCCCTTTACCCCTTTTGAGACCAACCTATTATGGTCCTGTAATGTAGCTCCATCCCAACTTCACCCCATTTCCTGGGGTTTTATAAAAATCTTTCAATTGCTGTGTCATGAGTTCAGTATCCCTGCTTCACAATCCCTCTTCTTTTATCTCTTTGTTTTGACAAAGCCTGGGGTAGTTAAGAAGAAAGCCGCTTGTGTTTCTTTCCGAGCTTCCCAGGGAAAAAAGGTTTTCTCCATGTTTGATGAATCTTTCCGTGACTTCAAAAATTACTTTTTTATGGTCCGAGCTGTGGAAGGAGCTCGGTCCTTTTTTCTGGATGAGAATTATGAGCCCGCCTTTCCCTTGGAATGGCAAAAGAATGTAATGGTATCTAAATATACGTGGGAGATGTTAGATGAGGCTGAGCAAGCTTTCGTGACTGTGCTGGAAGAAAGCTGGGGGCAGCCTCCCCATCTCGACACAAAGAAATTTTTAACCAACCCCTCTCTCATCCTAGCTGAGGTGGGTAGTGGTTAATTTTTTGGTTTTGCTTGTTTTGTCGAGTTTATCTCTTGTAAGCTCTTTTTTGATTTGTAACTTGGTTTCCCGCTGTTATGTTTTGTTTGCAGAGATGATTAAGAATAATGAATCCATGAAGGCCTTTAAAAGGGCAAGAAAGGCTAATGCGGCTCAAAACGTCTCGGCCAAGGCGGCCGGGGAGGGACCATCCCAGGTTCAGTCGAAGCCGGCCATACCGAGCTCACCGGGGGCGAGGAAGCTAATCTCTACTCCCCGGGTTCGTTTGGTTGATCCTCCTCAAGCTTCTGTTGCTACTTCTGGTGCTCCTCCAAACAAAAAACAAAAAATAACTGAGCCTTTCAACCTTGATGCCCCTGACTTTGACGCGGTTGAGTTTGTCGATCAACAGATTGGTCCTTACGGTAACATTCCTACCAACGATGTCTCTCTCCTTTGCCACTTTGATTTTATTACTCGGAGTAGCGTCAAGATGGCATATATGAGAGCTACCCTATCCCGAACTGCCCAAGACCTCCCTCTTCATGCTACCAAAGCTTTTATGGAGGAGGCTAAGCAAGAGTTCGACTGTATGAAAGGTTTGAAGGAGGAGCTCCATGTGAAAGTGACCAAGCAGGAAAAGGAGTTGGAGAGCGAAAATGCTAGTTCTGTTGCCTTGGCGGCTTCTGTGAGGTTGGCTGAAGATACAGCATTGAGGCACAAGGATAGCTATGTCACGGCCTACAGGGAAGTGATGCGTCTCAGGGAGGAGTTGGAGTCTGCCCGGGTTGATTATGCTGAGCTCCAGGGTCACCTTGTAGGCTGAAGGAGCAGGTTCGAGTTCTTGCTCCCGAGGTCGACCTTACTCTCTTCAGCCTGGACAATTTTGTAAAGGATGGCAAGATTGTCCCTGACGATCCTGATGACGATGATGTTGAACCTCCCTCTGTGCTTGCTGCCAAAGCCTCTGTGGTGCCGACTTCTTCAGCTCCTTCAGCTGAGGCCGGTCATCCCGTGTCAGAAACTGACTGTCAAATCTTGAATCGGGATGATGGGACTGTGGATGCTGTGCCCATTCAGACTCGCCCTCCTTCACCTCGTGCTGCCGAGAAGCCTTCGGATCTTCCCTGATTATGTAAATATTTTGTGTAGATAGCCCGGCCTGTGGACTTTAAACTTTCTTTTTGTAATGTTTGCTGAATGTTGACACTCTTTTAGTTGCTTGTTTAGCAACTTTATTTTGAAAAACAAAATAGCTTCCAAGTTCTTGGGGCTAATTTGGGTAGCCTCTTGAGCTTGTTCTTATTATAACTCTATGCTTTTCGTATCATGTCGGTTTTTATCTATCTTGGTACCTTTTTTAGGTTTTTTGGTAGTGTTGGAGCCTTGTTGCTGGACCTCTTTGGATTGCCTTTGCGTTTCCTACTTGTGGCTTTGATTCCTTTGAGGCTTCTGAAGTTATTTCTAGTAATCTTGTTTTATTTGGACCTTTTGTGAGGTCTCTGCTAGAAATTACTTTTTATAACGTTAGGATTTTTGAAGAGCCACGTTAGCCGCCACGTTAATCTAATTAACGTGACCACTAACGTGGAATGGGAATGAACTTACAACGATAATGAGAAAAGTGATCGCCAATAACATTTTCGAAGCCATCATAGCCCACGTTAATTGTCACGTTAACTACATTAACGTGGTAGTTAACATGGATGAAAAGGGAGCTCCAGCGTTAGAGGTAAAAGTGAATACCACTAATGCTCCAAATTGGCAATTGGCCACGTTAAGAGTCATGTTAACTTAGTTAACGTAAACTCTAACGTGGAAGGGGAAAACAATGCCAACGTTAGTGACACTCACCTTTGTCACTAACGTTGGACTAAGCCAACATTTCCCACATTAGCGGTCACGTTAAGACCACTAACGTGAAGAGTAACGTGGAGCCAAGCTTGATGAGCTAACGTTAGTGACACTCACCTTTGTCACTAATGTTGGAGATGGCATCATCAACACGTTAAGAGTCACGTTAACTAAGTTAACGTGAACTCTAACGTGGGAAGGTGAGGCGTTTGGAGCGTTAGTGACAAAGGTAAGTGTCACTAACGCTCTCGAGGTTAAGGCATGCCCATGTAAAGAGCAACGTTAGTTATACTAACGTGAACTCTAACGTGAAGAAAGGAGGGGCTAAGAGCAAAGTTATTGGCAAAAGTGAACGCCAATAACGCTTACGATGGACCAAGAGGCAACGTTAGTGGTCACGTTACTGCCACTAACGTTGAAGTTAACGTGGATCATTTTGGGATGGAACGTTAGTGAAAAAGGTGATCGTCACTAACGTTCTCGAACCCACATTTTTCACTTAACGTTAACACCACTAACGTCCTAACTAAAGTCCATGCCTACTTCACACTTTCTCTACAAGTAAAGCTGAGCCCATTGAAGATTCGAAACTGCTTCAACTCAAGATCCAAAGGCCCATATCCACGACTTGAAGAGCCAACTAGAAGATCAGAAGAGTAGTATATATAGGAGTAGTTTTGAACTAGAGAGAGAGCTTTTGGTATTGGGAGAACTACTCTCTGTATAATTTTACTTTCTCTGCAACTTCTAGTTTTACTTTTGGAATGTATTTTCTATCTTTGCTTTCCATTCCCAGAGCTATGAACAACTAAACCCCTTTCATTGGGTTAGGGAGCTCTGTTGTAATTTGATAGATCAATAATAGTTTTCATTATTCTTCTTCTTTCTTTTCTCTAGATTTTACTAAAAAGCTTTCAATCTTCATCCTATTGGGTAGTTCTCTTGGAAAAGAAGCTATTCATACTTGGATCTCTTCGGACCTTGGAAGAGGAATGAAGAGATCATGCTAGAAATGCTTTCTCATGTTGGGCCAAATTGGGGTTTGGATGGATATGGTGACATATAATCCTACCAACTCTTTGATTTGGGAATACATGTGGTATAATCAGTGACCATACTTCACCTCTTCTCATGAGCAATTAGACCAAGGAATTGGCTATCGATCAAGATTTGAGATATTGAATTACCAAGGAATTGGAATTCAATCACTTAAGATTGTCAAGGAGATCAATGAATGCATTGATTGAGGAAGAAATGAAAATGAACTTGATCCGTAGAATACAACATCTCCTGAGCCCAATGAACTCCCCATTTCTGATCTTACCCATTCTCTTTACTTTTCGCCATTTACTTTTATGATCATCTTCCCCATTCCCCATTTAAGATTCTGCAAATTACTTTCTGTCATTTACATTCAGTTCTTTATTTCCAGCAATTACATTTTCTGCCATTTACTTTCCCGCCATTTAATTTCCTGCAATTCTCAAATCAAATTCTGCTTAGCTCAACTAGAACATTCCTCCAATTAAAGTTGCTTGACCAATCAATCCCTGTGGGATTTGACCTCACTCTATTGTGAGTTTTTACTTGACGACAATTCGGTATACTTGCCGAGGGAAAATTGTTGAGAGAGAAGTTTCTGTACATCAATCATGTCGGGTCCTTCTAAGTTATTTTTGTAATCCTCTTTCTTGGTCCTTGTTCAGGTCTCTTTCAGGGATTACTTTTATAACTTTATATTTTGGGCCGACTTTATCATGTCAGACCCTTCTAAGTTATTTTTGTAATCCTCTTTCTTGGACCTCGTTCAGGTCTCTTTCAGGGACTACTTCTATAACTTTTATGTTTTAGGCCGACTTCGTCATGTCGGTCCCTTCTAAGTTATTTTTGTAATCCTCTTTCTTGGACCTTGTTCAGGTCTCTTTCAGGGATTACTTATATAACTTTTATGTTTTGGGCCGACTTCGTCATGTCGGGCCCTTCTAAGTTATTTTTGTAATCCTCTTTCTTGGACCTTGTTCAGGTCTCTTTCAGGGATTACTTCTATAACTTTTATGTTTTGGGCCAACTTCGTCATGTCGGGCCCTTCTAAGTTATAGTAATCCTCTTTTATAGGGTTGGCCAGACCTCTTTCCAGGGATTTACTTATAACTTTGGTTATTGCGACTGGTCCGACTTCTTTACGCCGGCCAGTCTTTAAGTGTTTCTTTAGCAATCCATTTAATTAAGGCCTCGTCAGGTCCTTTCTATGGATCAATTTCGATAACTTCTTGCATTATTCTGTTTTCATCTTTGCCGATTTGTAGAAATTGGGTTTAATCCACATTTGATCAACCTTTTAATGAATTTTGTTTTCATCTCTGTTGGTCTTTAACATGATCGTGCAGTGAATTTGATTTTCACTTTCTGCCGATCTGTAGCTTTATAATCGGACGATGAATGTTTCAGATTAATGTGGCTTGTGAATTTGTAGAAAATCTAAACAGACTTTATTCAAAAGAAAATGCAAATATATACATGTGGAAGCTTTATCCCTCTAAGTTGGGCAATTTATAGGTCTTGGCTTGGCGCCTCATTAAAAAACCTTTTCAGGAAAAAGAGTGCGCCTTATCCTAAGATCCTTTATCATCCCTAACTATAGTACCTTCTTAGGTTGCAAGCGTGCGATGACCTAGGAAGCTCTCGCCCATCGAGTTCGGACAGTCTATAGTAGCCCTTTCCAAGTACTTTTATAACTCGGTAGGGTCCTTTCCAGTTTGCTGCCAGCTTTCCTTCTCCAGGTCGAGTCGTTCCGATATCATTTCGGATTAGGATGAGGTCATTCTCAGAAAAACCTCGCTGTACTACCCTTTGATTATATCTCGAAGCCATCCGACGTTTTAATGCCTCTTCCTTGATCCGAGCTCTTTCATGGACTTCTGGAAGTAGGTCGAGTTCTTCCGTTTGAAGTTGGGAGTTGGCTTCTTCATTATAGTGGATCACTCTAGGCGATCCTTCTTCAATCTCCACTGGGATCATTGCCTCCGTTCCGTATGCTAATCGGAAAGGTGATTCCTTTGTGGTGGAATGTGGCATTGTTCGATATGCCCATAGGACTTGTGGGAGCTCCTCAGCCCAGGCTCCCTTTGCATCCTGTAATCTCCGTTTCAGTCCAGCCAATATGACTTTGTTGGCAGCTTCGGCTTGTCCATTAGCTTGGGGATGTTCTACGGAGGTGAATTGTTGTTTTATGTTCAAGTCGACCACTAACTTTCTGAAACATGCATCTGTGAATTGGGTGCCATTGTCTGTGGTGATAGAGTATGGAACCCCGAACCTTGTGATAATGTTTCTATATAGGAATTTTCGACTTCTTTGAGCAGTGACATTAGCTAGAGGTTCTGCCTCGATCCACTTTGTGAAATAGTGATGCTAGGGCATTGTGGCCAGTTTCACTGACCTTTTCTTTACTGTTTTTAAGGTAGTTTCATGCATTTTCTTAGAAAATAAGCGAGTTTTGGGTAAATATTCACTTACATCTTGATTCAAGCATACATTGTGCACTTTACATGATTTTATGAGAATTTTGCATGAATTATATGATAAATTGGATGATGCATGATCCCATGATTAAGAGCAAGACTTTGATGCACTTTGTTTGATTGATTTCAGGCCAAAAGAAGAAGAGAATAGCCACGTTAGTGGCTACGTTAGTTACACTAACGTGGGCACTAACATGGAAGGAAGGAAAGCCCCAACATTAGGGAGAAAAGTTAGTGGCATTAACTTTGAAGAAGGAGAGCATGGAACGATAGAAAGGAAGACCCACGTTAAGAGTCACGTTAGCTACACTCACGTGAACTCTAACGTAGGGACAAAAGGCACCAAGCAACGTTAATGGGGAAGGTGAGCCCCAATAACGCTTGCGAAAGGGGTATATGCCAACGTTAGTGGAAAAAGAGAGTGCCACTAACGTTTGCGAAGGCTAGAAGACCCACGTTAGTCTCCACGTTAGTGAGATTAACGTGGGAACTAACATGGAAGGAAAGGGGAACGCCAACGTTAGTGGAAAAGGTGAGTTCCACTAATGTTGGCGAAGCAAAAAGTCCCATGTTAACTTCCACGTTAACTAAGTTAACGTGGTAGTTAACGTGGGCAAAAGTCCCACCTGGCAGCCTGACCATGCCTTCTCCAAATGAGGTGATTCTAGTGGTATTGGAAAGTAGGATTCCAGAGCTTTCCAAGGATATATGGCACTACATGGTTGACACTAAATTTGAGGGAGAAAACCTGCCCCGAAAGTGCAATGATGAACATGGTATCAACCTGTATTAAGGCCAACTGACCTCTTCACCTTCCAAGAAGTGTAACTCGAGTTGTAGAGCTCCAAATGATGCGCTTCCAAAGGCGTTGGAAAGTAGACATCCAGAGCTTTCCAACAATATATAATAGTATGGGGTGGACATTAATTTTGAGCTCCAGAACCTGGAAATATTAAGCCCCTGGTCGCTAGCGTTATCGGGACTCACGTTTTCGATTAACGCTAGCGACTATGCCAGCGACCATGTCCACTTCAAAGGAGCGTAACATGAGTTATAGAGATCCAATTGAGGTGATTCCAGTTGCGTTAGAAAGCTGACATTCAGAGCTTTCCAATGATATATAATACTCTATAGTGGGCATGAAATTGGAGCATAAACAAGAGGCATCTTTTAAGCCCCAAAAACACCAACTGGGCAGCAAGTGCAACGTTAGCCACAATAACTTTAGCACTAACGCCACACTTGTAGCGTTAGTGTGGCTAACTTTAGCACTAACTTTAGCACCTGGACCTCAACTTGACTCACTTCTCCCTCAAGTCCACTTCAAAGCTCAAGCAAGCAAGCCCACAATTGTCAACCAATCAAGACCACAAGAAGCATCTAGAATAGGAATTTTCATTTAATTGTAATTTGCTTTTAATTTCATTTTATAATTTAGGAGAGCCTATATAAAGGCTTTAGTTTTTACGTTGAAAGCATTCTGGAAATTGAAGGAAGGGGGAGAGAGTGAAGACCAATTCGAACTTCTGTGAATTGGCACACTCCAAGGGGAGTGGGTCTTCGGACCCCTCCCCTCCTACACTCTTCTTCCTTTTCTCTTCTTTTTCTTTCCTTAGTAGTAGTTTAATTCTAGTTTGTATTTTTCATTTATGAACTTCGAAGTTTCAATTTCAGTTTTAATCTTCATCTTTCTTTTTCTGCACTTTCTTTCTTTTCTATTTTGGTAGAGAAATGATCAACTAACTCTTTTCATTGGGTTAGAGAGCTCTATTGTGATTCAATGGATTAAGTGTAGTTCTTATTCTTCTTCTTCTATCTTTTCTCTTGATTTTGCTTGAAAGCTTTCGATCTTCATCCAATTTAGTAGTTATCTTGGGAAAGAGGCTATTCAAATTTGGATCTCTTTTGAACCTTGGAAGAGGAACGAAGAGATCATGCTAGAAATGCTTTCTCATGTTGTACCAAATTGGGTTTGAAAGGATATGTGACTATAATCCTCCAACACTTGATTTGAGAATGCATGTGGTATAATCAGTGACCATACTTCATCTCTTCTCATGAGCAATTGACCAAGGAATTGGCTATTGATCAAGATTTGAGAGATTGAATTCCAAGGAATTGGGATCCAATCACTTAAGATTGCCAAGGAGATCAATGAATGCATTGATTGAGGAAGAAGATGAGAATGAACTTGATCCAGAGGATTGCAATATCTCTTGATCCAAATGTTCATTTTATTTTTAATTCTTACATTTACTTTTCTTGCCATTTTACTTTTCTGCACTTTATTGCTTTCTTTACTTTTATGCCATTTACATTTCCTGCTGCCCATCATCCAAATCTGAACCGTCTGACTAAGATAATCAAACAACCATTGATTGCTTAATCCGTTAATCTCTGTGGGATTCGACCTCACTCTATTGTGAGTTATTACTTGACGACAATTCGGTACACTTGCCGAAGGGAGATTTGTTGAGAGACAAGTATTCCGCGTATCAAATAGTCTACCCCTACTATGAGGAATTTGGCTTGTCCCGATTCCTGAGGGAAGGGTCCGAGAAGGTCGAGTCCCCATTTTGCGAATGGCCAAGGTGAGGTCACGCTAATGAGTTCCTCTGGCGGGGCGATGTGAAAGTTGGCATGTTTTGGACATGGTGGACATGTCTTTACGAACTCTGTGGCTTCCTTTTGTAGAGTTGGCCAATAAAATTCTGCCCGGAGTACTTTTTTCGTAAGTGCTTGCGCTCCGAGATGGTTGCCACAAATGCCACTGTGTATTTTTTCTAGAACTTCCTTTGTGTTGGAAGTCGGCACACATTTTAACAATGGTATTAAAATCCGTCTTTTGTATAGAGTATTATTTATGATAGTGTAGTATTGTGCCTCCTGTTTTAACCTATTTGCCTCTTTTTCATCTGTGGGGAGTGTTTCTGTTTTGAGGTAGTTAATTATGGGAGTCATCCATCCTTGATCCTGACCTGTTATTGCTAGGATTTTTTCTTCTTCCGAGATTGACGGGTTCTGCAGCATTTCTTGGATGAGGCTTCTATTGTTGCCCCCTAGTTTAGTGCTGGCTAGTTTTGAGAGTGCGTCAGCTCGGGCATTCTGTTTTCGGGGTATGTGATGGACTTCATATTCTCCGAATTGTCCGAGCTGTTCCCTGGTTTTGTCCAAGTACTTTTTCATGGTGGGATCTTTGGCTTGGTAGCTCCCTGCTATTTGTGAAGTGACTACTTGCGAGTCGCTGAAGATGATAAGCTTTTGAGCTCCAACCTCCCTAGTCAGCTTCAAACCAGCTAGTAGTGCCTCATATTCTGCTTGGTTGTTTGAGGCAGGGAACCCGATTTTGAGGGAGATTTCGATTTGGGTTCCTTGGTCGCTTTCAATTATCACACCCGCGCCGCTTCCAGTTTTATTTAAGGAACCATCCACGTAGAGATTCCATTCTGTGGGGAGTTCCAAGGTGTCTGTAAATTCTGCGATGAAGTCGGCCAGGTATTGTGATTTGATGGCTGTCTGAGCTTCATATTGAAGATCAAATTCGGATAACTCGACTGCCCATTGCAAGATTCTACCTGCTAGGTCTGTTTTCTACAAAATCCCTTTTATAGCCTAGTTGGTCCGAATCCTAATGGTGTGAGCTTGGAAGTATGGACGAAGTCGTCGAGATGTTAGTATAAGGGCGTAGGCAAATTTTTCTATTTTTTGGTAGTTCAGCTCGGATCCTTGTAATGCTTTAGTGATGAAGTATACGGGTTGTTGCCCACTGTCGTCTTCTCGAACTAGTGCTGAGGCTACTGCCCGACTTCCTACTGCAAGGTACAATATGAGTGGTTCTCCTTCCCGTGGCCGAGTTAGGATAGGTGGTTGTTCCAGGAATCTTTTGAAATCTTGGAAGGCTTGCTCGCACTCCATTGTCCATTCGAACTTCTTTCCCTTCCTTAGAGTGGCGTAGAAGGGGAGAGATCTTATTGCCGATCCGGCTAGAAATTTGGACAAGGCTGCCAACCTCCCGTTGAGTTGTTGTACCTCTTTGACATAATTCGGGCTCTTCATGTCGAGTATGGCCCGACATTTATCCGGATTTGCCTTGATTCCTCTTTGTGTGAGCATAAAACCGAAGAATTTACCAGCTTCAACTACGAAGGTGCATTTTGCAGGATTGAGTCGCATGCCATGCCTTCTTATAGTGTCGAACACTTGGGTCAGGTCAGATAACAGCGTCTCTTCACTTTGTGTCTTTATTAACATGTCGTCCACAAAGACTTCCATGATTTTTCCGATGTGATCCGTAAAGATCTTATTCATTAATCTCTGAGAAGTAGCTCCCGCATTTTTAAGACCAAAAGGCATGACAATGTAGCAGTAGTTTGCTTTTGGGGTTAAGAATAAAGTTTTTTCTTGGTCGGGTGGATACATTGCGATTTGGTTGTATCCCGAATATGCGTCCATAAATGAGAGGTATTTATATCCGGAGGAGGCATCTACCAGAGTGTCGATACTTGGGAGTGGATAAGGATCTTTTGGGCAGGCTTTGTTGAGATCAGTGTAGTCGGTGCACATTCGCCACTTCCCATTTGATTTTTTCACCAAGACGACGTTAGCTAGCCATAGTGGATACTTGACTTCTCTTATGATTCTTGCCTCCAATAGAGTTTGTACCTGCTCTTCCACAGTTTGGGATCGTTTTGGCCCGAGCTTTCTTCGCCTCTGTTGTACTGGCCGAGATCCTGGGTAGACCGCCAACTTGTGGCACATTAATTTAGGGCCTATGCCCGGCATGTCTGCAGCCTTCCATGCAAAGAGGTCGACATAATCTCGTAAGAACTGTACGAGTGATTCTTTTATGTCTCCTTTTAGGATCGTACCAATATTGGTTATTTTGTCCGGGATATCTCCGATCTGGACTTTCTCTTCTTCACCTTCGGGTTGTGGGCGGAGTTCCTCCCGCCTCTGAACTCCACCGAGTTCGATTGTGTGGAATTCTTCTCCTCTGCCTCTGAGGTTTAGAATTTTGTTGTAACAGCGGCGCGCCATCTTCTGGTCTGTTTTATTGTAGCTACCCCTTCCGCAGTTGGGAATTTTATGCATAGATGTGGAGTCGAGACTACTGCGTCGAGCTAATTCAATGTTGTCCGACCTATTAAGGCGTTGTAGGCAGAACTAACGTCGACCACGATGTAGTCTATCTTGAGTGTTCTTGACTGGTTTCCTTTTCCGAAGATTGTATGTAGTGAGATGTATCCAAGTGGTTGCACTGGGGTGTCTCCTAGTCCGAACAGGCTGTTCGGATATGCTCTAAGTTCTTTTTCTTCTAGGCCGAGCTTGTCAAAGGCAGTTTTGAATAAGATATTGGTGGAGCTCCCTTGGTCTATAAGTGTGCGATGGAGATTTGTGTTTGCCAGTATAATGGTGATGACCAAGGGATCATCGTGTCTTGAGATGATACCGGATGCATCTTCTTTGGTGAAAGTAATTGCAGGGATGTTGGGTGTTTCCTCCTTTCCCTCAACATGATATACTTCTTTAAGATATCTTTTGTGAGATGATTTTGAGATTCCTCCTCCTGCAAACCCTCTGTGTATCATATGGACGTGTCTTTCTGGTGTACGAGGTGATCGCTCAGTTCATCCGACATCTTCGTCCCTTCTTCTTTTTCTTTGCTCATCATCCCGAGTGGCCAGATACCGATCTAATTTCCCTTCTCTTACTAGTTTTTCTATGACATTCTTTAGGTCAAAACAATCGTTGGTGGAATGCCCGCGAATTTGATGGTATTCACAATATTCAGTCCAATTTCCTCCTCTTTTTTTGCCTTTGAGGGGTTGAGTTGGGGGTATTTTTCCAATGTGGTAGACTTCTCTGTAGACATCCACAAGGGACACCCGAAGAGGGGTGTAATTGTGATATTTTTTATTTTTTCCCCATGTCGATCTTCCTTCTTTTTGGGCTCTTTATCCTTATCCCGGGAGGGATAGGTGAATCCGAATTTTGAGGTTTCCCCGAGTCGAGTGTCTTCCTCCATGTTGATGTACTTCTCTGCTCGTTCTTGCACTTCATTTAGAGATGTGGGGAGTTTTTTTTATATAGATTGACTAAAAGGTCCCTCTTGCAGGTCATTGATGAGGCCCATAATGGCGGCCTCTGTTGGTAGGCTCTGTATGTCTCATGTGCGGAAAACGATCCGACATAAAACTCACCGGCAAGTGCACCGGGTCGCATCAAGTAATAATAACTCACGGGAGTGAGGTCGATCCCACAGGGATTGAAGGATTGAGCAATCTTAATTTAGTGGTTGATTTAGTCAAGCGAATCAAGATTTGGTTGAGAGAATTGTGATTTGCAGAATTTAAATTACATGGAAAGTAAAGGGAATGGGTAATTCGCATGAAATTAAAGAGCAAAGAAAGTAAATAAGCTGAATCTTAAAGTGCAAGTAATATAAATTGCAGAAACTTAGATCGCAAGAAATGTAAATTGCAGAATCTTAAAGTGCAAGAAATGTAGATGGCTTGAATTGTAAAGGGAATTGGGATTTGGATTTGCAGAAATTAAACAGAGAAAACTAAATCTCAACAAATAGAAGAGTAGAAGATGCCTTGGATTGAATCGGATCTAAAACAGAAATATAATAGAGCTTGAAAAGCAGTAAACAGAGAATTCGAAAATGGGAATCCAGATATCAGGACTCAAGAGACTAGATAACTAAGTCTAGATCTCAATGCCTTCCTAGATCCAACAAGAGCAATTGCAAAGGAAACGAAGAAGTGTAAATTGCAGAGAGAATAGAATAAGAAGCGATTAATAGAAAAGGAAATTCAATTAAGCAGAAAATTAAACAAGATCTCAAGGTGAGAATGAAACAGAAGTTCTTCAATTCTCCACCCAAGATCCGAAGCAAGAAAAGTAAAGAGTGCTCAAGCAAGAACAAGGAAGAAGAGAGATCAATTCTCCTCCCCAATTCTCTTGAATTCTAGAACAACAATGCCAAAATGTAAAGGTGAGCTCTCTACCAAACTACCCAATCAAAACCGAAAAGAAAAGCCCCCTAGAAACTTAAATCCTAATCTATTTATACAATTTCTTCAAATGGTCTTCAAGCCTTGAATTGGGCCTTTGCTCTTGATGGAATTGGGTTGATAGAGGCCTTGGTTGATTGCTCTTGGAGTTGGAAAGAGAACCGAAGTGAACCGGGTTGGGAATTATAAAAGCTTGAGTAAAAGCTTAAGTAAAAGTTTGAGGCAAACTTTTACTCAAACTTTTTACATCAGCAACCCCATTCTTGCTGCTACCAACGTTTGAGCTAAAGTTTGGGGTCAAACTTTTGCTCAAACGTTGGCCCCCTTATGCACACTCATGGCGCCAACGTTTGCCAAAAAGTTTGAGGCAAACGTTGGCGCAAACTTTTTGTCTCCAGGGTGTGTTGCTGATGGCGCCAACGTTTGCCAAAAAGTTTGAGGCAAACGTTGGAGCAAACTTTTTCTCTCCAGGGTGTTGATTTGTGATGCCAACGTGATGTGCGGAAAACGATCCGACACAAAACTCACCGGCAAGTGCACCGGGTCGCATCAAGTAATAATAACTCACGGGAGTGAGGTCGATCCCACAGGGATTGAAGGATTGAGCAATTTTAGTTTAGTGGTTGATTTAGTCAAGCGAATCAAGATTTGGTTGAGAGATTTGTGATTTGCAGAATTCAAATTGCATAGAAAGTAAAGGGAATGGGTAAATTGCATGAAATTAAAGAGAACTGAAATTTAAAGTGCTGAATCTTAAAGAACAAGAAATTAAATGGCAGAAACTTAGAACGCAAGAAATGTAAATTGCAGAATCTTAAAGCGCAATAAATGTAAATGGCTTGAATTGTAAAGGGAATTGGGAATTGGATTTGCAGAAATTAAACAAGGAAAAGTAAAATTGCAACAAACAGAGAAATAGAAGATGACTTGGATTGAATCGGATCTAAAAACAGAATTGTAAATGAGCATGAAAAGCGTTAAACAGAGAAAGTAAAAAGAGAATTCAGATCTCAGGACTCAAGAGACTAGATAACCAAGTCTAGATCTCAATGCCTACCTAGATCCAACAAGAACAATTGCAAAAGAATTATAAATTGTAAATTGCAGAGAAAGTAGAAGACAGAAGCAATTAACCAAAATGGAAATTCAATTATGCAGTAAAATGAAACAGAGAGATCTCAGGATGAGATTGAAACAGATTTCCTTCAATTCTCCAACCCAAGATCTAAGACAAGGAAAGTAAAGAGTGCTGGGCAAGAACAAGGAAGAAGAGAGATCAATTCTCCTCCTAAATTCTCTTGAATTAAAACAACAATGCCAAGAATGTAAAGTGAGCTCTCTACTAAGTGTACTAATCAAAACCGAAAAGAAAGCTCCCTAAAAACTTAAATACTATGCTATTTATACACTTTCTTCAAATGGTCTTCAAGCCTTCAATTGGGCCTTTGCTCTTGATGGAATTGGGTTGATAGAGGCCTTGGTTGATTGCTCTTGGAGTTTGGAGAAGGACCGAAGTGAACCGGGTTTGGAATCATGAAAGCTTGAGTAAAAGTTTGAGTAAAAGTTTGAGGCAAACTTTTACTCAAACTTTTCACATCAGCCACCCCATTTTGCTGCTACCAATGTTTGAGCTAAAGTTTGGGGTCAAACCTTTGCTCAAACGTTGGCCTCCCCTTGCACACTCATGGCGCCAACGTTTGCCAAAAAGTTTGAGGTAAACGTTGGCGCAAACTTTTGCTCTCCAGGGTGAGTTTTTTATGGCGCCAACGTTTGCCAAAAAGTTTGAGGCAAACGTTGGCTCAAGTTTTTCTCCCAAAAGTTTGCGCAAAAGTTTGAGGCAAACTTTTGCTCAAGCTTTTTGCCCAAAAGTTTGCGCAAAAGTTTGAGGCAAACTTTTGCTTCAACCTTTATCCAAGCTTTCTTCACCTATCATTAATCAACCAAACACATCAAACACATCAAAGCTATGCTCAAAATCATGAGTTTGTTATTCTTTCATAATATATGACAATTATAGCATAAAATCTCATGAAATTGCATTAATTCATCCATGGTTGATTGAATCAAAGGAAACATGAAAATCTACCCAATTGGCTTGCTTATGGCTCAAGAAAGTGCATAATTCAATCGAAAACAAAAGAAAAAAGCTAGTGAAACTAGGCTAAGATGACTTGTCATCACAACACCAAACTTAAAGCTTGCTTGTGCCCAAGCAAGAAATGAATTATGCTCAAAGGTTCTTTCAATTAAGATGGATTGAAGAGTAATTTGTAAGGTCCTGTGAGTGAAGTGATTAAGTGACAGTTGGGTGAACTCTAAATCATATGCTCATGCAAGGGCTTCAGTGCTCACTAGTCCTCACATATTGGGAGTCTTAGGTCTTAGAATTTTCGTCCAAATGGTATCATAGAGATCTCTTTATATGTAATCACCTTGAAGCAGCTTATAGTTTCTTTGCTTTGGCCTTGACTCTAAGTGTCATGTCTCAAAGCGGCTCTTTAGATAAGCTTTCAATCAATACTCCTAAACCAGTTGGTTTTAAGGTATTAGGTGTTAAAGCACCCCTAAGGATTTACTTGCTCAAGCCTCTTTCCTTGACACAACTCAACCACAAGCATTTACTAGGCTAACAACTCTTTGAGTTTTGTTTCTTCTTTCTTTTTCTGCCTAGTAATTGATGCTCAGAGCCTTGGGCCATGTTCTTTCTGTTTTTGTATTTTCTTTTCTTTCTTTTGTTTTGTTTGCTGCTTCTTGGATCAATAAATTTTTGAGAATCTCCACAATACTTCTTTGAACTTCATGTCCTGCCTATGAGCTCCCATGCAAGTTTTCACAGGCATGCAACATCAATACATAATCATACAACTAGAACCACCACTTCTCCTAATCTTTTGCTTTCCTCAAAATTGTTTAATTCCTAAATCCTTTTTTTCAAAGAACTTTCATGTGATGCAATTTTTGAACATTGAGTGCAAACAAGTTTTGAAGAGAAAAATGTTGTGAATGATCAAGCATCTTGCTTATTGAATTATAGAGAACTATACTATGTAGACAGGCAGGGGTATTATATCACTTTCAATCATAGCAGTGTTTGATGTAAAACAATCACTTAACAATACAACCTTTTGGAGTTCGCTTGCTTTCCTTCTTCTCATCATCATCAGTGCTGGCCTTCCCGTTCATCTTTCATCTCTTTGGTTGATGATGCTTAATCTTCCCAAAAGTTTTTATGGTACTCTGCAGTGATATTGAAAGTTGCTTGTTCCCCAAGCACTTAGAAACAATGATTAGCATGCATGATTTATTTGTGGGCCTTTGAACTTACTTTGGTGTGGGAACACCAAACTTAGTACCTTGCCAATGGTTCTCATGCATCAGATTAACCATGTGTGAAACTCTTTTTCTTTTTCAAAAGTAATAAAACTGAAAACTTAGGAAACAGCAGAACAGTTAACTAGTTTATCTAAATGCTTGAAGCTAGCATTATGCAGAAAGTGAGAATGTGTGTTTATGATGGGATTTTGGTGGAACACCAAACTTAGAATTCTTCATTCTCCCTTATATTGTTTTGGTGTGCAACACCAAACTTAGCTTCTTGCAATATAGATAAAACTAATTAACCTTTTTATTAAAATGGCTATGAAAAGAAAATTACCTCAGGTTGGGTTGCCTCCCAACAAGCGCTCTTTTATTGTCATTAGCTTGACATCCTTCATCTTCTGATCATGGGAGTTAAGACTTCTGTTGCCTCTGGTTTCCTCCTAAGTGAGGTTTTGCTGTGTGATGCTCATCTTGGATGATTGATTCTTTTCCTTCAGCCCTCTTCTCACCCATTTCTGCGAGGTTCTTATCCAGTTGCTGCATTTGCCTCTCAATTCTTCTGAGTGAGGTTTCCTGGTTCTGTGTTATCTCCTCTTGGTGCTCCATCATTCTCTCTATTAAGATCTCCACATTGGTGATCCTATGAAAGTGTTGTGAAATTTGTTGGTTGTGAGGTATCTGGGGTTGGAGGAGTGGGTAGTGTGGTGGTATGTAGTGATTGTTGTTGGTATGGTGGTGTTTTTGCAGGTTTGGGAAGTTGGGGTTGTTATAGTTAAAATCCCTTTGTTCCTGATGCTGAGATTCCCTCATTCTTAAATAAGAATGTGGCTTCCATGGTGGAAATTGTGCATTCACTGTGGCAGAATGTAGAAAATCAATTTGTCTAGCTATTGACTCCAATTGTTGCTGAGTTTGCTGGTATAGCTGTTTGTTTTGATTCATGATTGCCCTCACTCCTTCAAGATTCATTACTTCCTTTTCTGAAATTGCATTCCATGGTGTCTCCAATGAGTGTTGGTTATTGGCTCTTTTGTCATTGAACTCTGCAGTTCCTTGGATGGTTGCTGTTGCGTTGAGTAGGCCATCTGAGAAGTGATCCACCGCTCTTCTTGTTTCCGGGGTTAATCCTTCATAGAACGCTTGGAAATCTGCTTTGTCGCTTGCTTTCTTGTATCTTTCCCATGCTTTGAACAATGGTTCTTCCCCTCCTTGTATGAATGGATGTACCCCTTCTTTCATCTTGATGTTTTGTTGGGACGAAGAGAATTTGGCTATAAACTTGGCAACCAAATCATCCCAACTAGTTATACTTCCTTGGGGAAAGGTTTCAAGCCATTGTGCCGCTTCATCCTTCAGTGAGAAGGGAAATAACAAGAGCTTATAGGTATCATGATTTACACTATCGAGATTGACAGCACCACAAGTTCTCAGAAAATTGGATAGGTGCTGTTTAGGATTCTCCAATGGTGTTCCACCATAGGAACAATTGTTCTTGATTAGTGTAATGAGTTGCGGCTTCATATTGTGGTGTTCTTCTTTCTCAAGAACTCCTTCTTCAATGATATCCTTTCCTCTGACCTTTCTTCTTTCCTATGACATATAAATCAACAAACAGAACGCACAGTGGTATTCTTGAAATTTGAGTGTAGGCAGTTGAGACAAAACTTCAAACAGTTAGTGGGTTAGTCAAAAATTAGAGAAACAGAAAAATAAAAATGCTAGATCTAGATCACCACTTCACTTAATCATTGTCAATCTAATCAATCCCCGGTAACGGCGCCAAAAACTTGATGTGCGGAAAATGATCCGACACAAAACTCACCGGCAAGTGCACCGGGTTGCATCAAGTAATAATAACTCACGGGAGTGAGGTCGATCCCACAGGGATTGAAGGATTGAGCAATTTTAGTTTAGTGGTTAATTTAGTCAAGCGAATTAAGATTTGGTTGAGCGATTTGTGATTTGCAGAATTCAAATTGCATAGAAAGTAAAGGGAATGGGTAAATTGCATGAAATTAAAGAGAACTGAAATTTAAAGTGCTGAATCTTAAAGAACAAGAAATTAAATGGCAGAAACTTAGACGCAAGAAATGTAAATTGCAGAATCTTAAAGTGCAAGAAATGTAAATGGCTTGAATTGTAAAGGGAATTGGGAATTGGATTTGTAGAAATTAAACAAGAAAAAGTAAAATTGCAACAAACAGAGAAATAGAAGATGACTTGGATTGAATCGGATCTAAAAACAGAATTGTAAATGAGCATGAAAAGCGTTAAACAGAGAAAGTAAAAAGAGAATTCAGATCTCAGGACTCAAGAGACTAGATAACCAAGTCTAGATCTCAATGCCTACCTAGATCCAACAAGAACAATTGCAAAGGAATTATAAATTGTAAATTGCAGAGAAAGTAGAAGACAGAAGCAATTAACCAAAATGGAAATTCAATTATGCAGTAAAATGAAACAGAGAGATCTCAGGATGAGATTGAAACAGATTTCCTTCAATTCTCCAACCCAAGATCTAAGACAAGGAAAGTAAAGAGTGCTGGGCAAGAACAAGGAAGAAGAGAGATCAATTCTCCTCCCAAATTCTCTTGAATTAAAACAACAATGCCAAGAAATGTAAAGTGAGCTCTCTACTAAGTGTACTAATCAAAACCGAAAAGAAAGCACCCTAAAAACTTAAATCCTATGCTATTTATACACTTTCTTCAAATGGTCTTCAAGCCTTCAATTGGGCCTTTGCTCTTGATGGAATTGGGTTGATAGAGGCCTTGGTTGATTGCTCTTGGAGTTTGGAGAAGGACCGAAGTGAACCGGGTTTGGAATCATGAAAGCTTGAGTAAAAGTTTGAGTAAAAGTTTGAGGCAAACTTTTACTCAAACTTTTCACATCAGCCAACCCATTTTGCTGCTACCAACGTTTGAGCTAAAGTTTGGGGTCAAACTTTTGCTCAAACGTTGGCCTCCCCTTGCACACTCATGGCGCCAACGTTTGCCAAAAAGTTTGAGGCAAACGTTGGCGCAAACTTTTGCTCTCCAGGGTGTGTTGTTCATGGCGCCATTGTTTGCCAAAAAGTTTGAGGCAAACGTTGGCGCAAACTTTTGCTCTCCAGGGTGTTGATTTGTGATGCCAACGTTTGCCAAAAAGTTTGAGGCAAACGTTGGCTCAAGTTTTTCTCCCAAAAGTTTGCGCAAAAGTTTGAGGCAAACTTTTGGTCAAGCTTTTTGCTCCCTGGTTCGTTTTCAATTAATCCAAAAGTTTGAGCTAACGTTTGAGGCAAACTTTTGCTCAAACTTTTTGTCCTCTCTTCCTCCTAGCCATTCCTTCTTGCTTCAACCTTTATCCAAGCTTTCTTCACCTATCATTAATCAACCAAACACATCAAACACATCAAAGCTATGCTCAAAATCATGAGTTTGTTATTCTTTCATAATATATGACAATTATAGCATAAAATCTCATGAAATTGCATTAATTCATCCATGGTTGATTGAATCAAAGGAAACATGAAAATCTACCCAATTGGCTTGCTTATGGCTCAAGAAAGTACATAATTCAATCGAAAACAAAAGAAAAAAGCTAGTGAAACTAGGCTAAGATGACTTGTCATCACAACATTTGCCAAAAAGTTTGAGGCAAACGTTGGCTCAAGCTTTTCTCCCAAAAGTTTGAGCTAAAGTTTGAGGCAAGCTTTTGCTCAAGCTTTTTGTTCCCTGGTGTGTTTTCACTTATCTGAAAGTTTGAGCTAAAGTTTGAGGCAAACTTTTGCTCAAACTTTTTGTTCTCTTTTGCTCCTAGCCATTCCTTCTTGCTTCAACCTTTCTCCAAGCTTTCTTCACCTATCATTAATCAACCAAACAAATCAAAGCTATGCTCAAAATCATGAGTTTGTCATTCTTTCATAATATGTGGCAATTATAGCATAAATCCTCATGAAATTGCATTAATTCATCTATGGTTGATTAAATCAAAGGAAACATGGAAATCTACCCAATTGGCTTGCTTATGGCTCAAGAAAGTGCATAAATCAATTGAAAACAAAAGAAAAAGGCTAGTGAAACTAGGCTAAGATGACTTGTCATCACAACACCAAACTTAAAGCTTGCTTGTCCCCAAGCAAGAAATGAACTATTGAGAAGAAAGAATGAAATGGAAGATGATGTTCATGCTAGCAGAGTATTATTGGTAGTCTATGGGGTTTTATGTGGATTTGTAAACACTCACTTCTTATTGACTCTTAGGCCTAGAAAGTCTTCTTCAAGCATCAAGCAACACACTGTTATGACCTCTCATTATTCCTTTATCCTTGGCTATTATTTTGTTCATAAGCTTTATTTGAGTGTCATGTGTAACAAGTTCATTGATTTCTTTATACTTGACACATTATTCACTATAGACACTTCGCTCACATTCCTTCTTAAAATATTGATGCCCAGCACCTCTTTGGGTTACTAAATGCCTTGTAGTTAGGTTGCTCTTGATAGTGGACTTTCAGCTGATGATCCTGGGTTAGTTAACCCAAGTCACCAAGTGTTGATGCACTCCAAAGAGCTTAATAATCCAAGCAGATCCTAGTACAAAGGCACCACAGGCATATATTCTAGGGTTCAAGCTATTGGTGTCTAGCTTTGTTTCTTTTTGTTTTTCTTTTGTTCTGTTGCCATTTTTGGCTTTTTCTTCTCTCTTTTTGTTTTTGTTTTTCTTTTCAACCAAGGACTTTTATTTGATTGAGATTCATAGACAGTAAGCCACTTTCTACTTAAGAGGAGACATCCTAGTTCTCTTATTCATTAAAAGTGAGCTATTATGCAATCACACATTCATACCACCACTTACTTTTATTGTATTTCTATCTAACAGAGAACTATCTCACTTCACATTCAAACATTTCTTTAATTGAATTAAAGATGCAGGGGACAAAGCATGCTTTTTGTTTAGTGAAAGTAAACACACAAGCACACACATAGGCTAGCTTACTTATTTTAAGAGTGATTCTACTTGTACTAGATGAACACTTTAGCAAGACACAAGTCAAAGCATTTTTTCAACAGTAAGAGTTAAGTGTAGATACAACCTATTGGTTTGCAGTTCCTTTGTCCTTCCTTCTGTTGTGCCCTTTTGAGTTATGATGCATGGTGTCTTCAAATGGTAGTGAGTTCCCTGCACAATTCTCAAAAGTTGCTTGCTTCTCAAGCCCTTAGGTGACTGGTTAGTAAGCATGAATTGAGTTTGGCTTTTGGGTTTGATTTGGTGTGGGAACACCAAACTTAATTTCTTGCCACTTCCTCTGATGCAACAGGTTGACTATATGTATAATCTTGTTTCCTTACTAAAGGTTATGGAATTAAAACTAGAAATCAGTTAGGTAAGTGAATAACCTGTTTGATTGCTTAGAGCTAGTATTGTGCAGGAGGTGAGAGTGTGCTTTTAAGTGAGGTTTTGGTGGAACACCAAACTTAGAGTCCTTCATTCTCCCTTAAATTGTTTTGTTGTGCAACACCAAACTTAGCTCCTTGCAATGCATACCAATTATTCAACATTTTTATTGAAAAGGCTATGAAAAGAAAACTACCTCAGGTTGGGTTGCCTCCCAACAAGCGCTCTTTTATTGTCACTAGCTTGACATTGGGGCTTTCTTTTATGGTGGTTGATGCTTGTAGTGCCTCAACTTGTCTCCCTTGACTGTGATCCTCCTCTTTGTTCCCTGGTGTTCAATTTCAGCGTGCTCTAATGAGAGTATGTTGCTGACAGTGTAATAGTCATCAGTCTGTTGGCTTGCTCCCAGTTGTTGATATATTAATTACACTTTGTCACCTTTGGAAAGCCCTTCTGTTGGAATCTTCCTGTTCTTCCAACCCCTTTTTGTTTTGTTTCTGTGTTTCTTCCTTTCTTTTGTTGATCTTTCTTTTCTGGCTGTAGGCTCACCTTGGGGATCTCTCTCTTCAGTGGCTAATATTTCAATATCCTCTTGGACTTTTTCATCCTTCTGCATAATCTTCTGCCTTGGGATGTTGTTGTGAATCACTTTGTCAATTTCCATATAGTCCCTCCTCTCATTACTAAACTGGGCTTCTGGTAATACCTTCAGAGTAACACTCTTATCATGCATCCTGAGAGTTAGTTCTCCTTGCTCTATGTCTATGATAGCTCTAGCAGTGGCCAAGAATGGCCTTCCCAGTATAATAGAGTCACCATCATCCCCATCTGAATCTAGAACCACAAAATCTGCAGGGTATATGAAATTGTCCACCTTGACCAGAAGGTTTTCAATCATACCCCTGGGGTATACCGTTGACTTATCTACTAGCTCTAGAGATATCTGTACCGGTTTAACTTCCTCTATACGCAGCTTTTTCACCAAGGAGGATGGTATTAAGTTAATACTTGCTCCTAGATCGCACATTGCTTTAGTGATGGTTAATTCCCCAATGGTGCAAGGTAGCAAGAAGCTCCCTGGGTCCTCAAGTTTCGGAGGAAGCCCTTTTTGAATCAAGGCCCTGCATTCCTCAGTAAGCAGTATGGTTTCTTTCTCATCCCAACTTCTTTTCTTATTGATAAGCTCCTTCAAAAACTTGGCATACAGAGGCATTTGCTCAAGTGCTTCAGCTAAGGGAATATTGATCTCCAGCTTCTTGAAAGTCTCAAGGAACTTATGAAATTGTTGGTCCTTAGCCTCTTTATTGAACTTCTGGGGATATGGCAGTGAAGGTGTGATGCTCTTTCCTACTTGCTGCTGTCCTTGAATCACTTTTTTGAACTGTGTGACTGGTTATCCTTCTCTTTGAGTTTCTCAGTGTCCTTGTTTGGCATCACAACTTGATCCTTGGCTTCATCTTCCTTTGTTTGCTCCTCATCTTCTATTGGCCTTTTGCTGCTCTCTGCTTGCTTCTTTGTAGTGTCATTGTTGCTCATCAATGTTCTCCCACTCTTTAATTGTATTGCCTTGCATTCTTCCTTAGGATTTGGGATTGTGTCACTCGGCAGTGAGCTTGAAGGTCTCTCAACAGAAATCTATTTGGAGATTTGCCCAATTTGCCTCTCTAGGCTCTTCATGGAGGCTTCATGGTTCTTGGTTGTCATTTCCTGGTGTTTCAACATTTTGTCTATCAAGGTCTCCAAGTTAGTGAGTCTTTGAGATTCAGGTGATGCTTGTGGTGGGTTGTGAGATGTGGGTGGTGGATGGTAGGCATTTTGGTTGGTGGGTTGGTTATTAGATTGGTAATGGTTGGGGTTGGGGTAGTTGTTTTGAGGTTTTCTGTAGGGGTTCTGGTTAGTTTGCTGCTGGTTGTGGTTTTGGTTGTTTCTTGAAGTGTTTTGGTTTGAGTTTCTCTGCCATGGTTGTTGGTTTTGGGTGTGATTATCTCCCCACCTGAGGTTTGGGTGGTTCTTCCAGGATGGATTGTATGTATCACCATACACTTCATTTGGTCCTTGGTTGTGCATATACTGTACTTGCTCTTGTTGTTGTTCTTCTTGAGTTTCTTCATTTTACCCCCATGTGGATGATGGTTGGCTTGTGTTAACTGCTGCAACATGGAGGCTATCAATCCTCTTGGCCATTTGCTCAAATTGTTGTTAAATTTGCTGCTGCATCATCTTGTTTTGAGCCAAGATTGAGTCCACCCCTTCTAGCTCCATTACTCCTCTCCTTTGTGATGGTTGGCGATTTCTTTGATAAGCAAAGAAATATTGATTGTTGGCCACCATGTCAATAAGATTTTGAGCTTCTTCTGCTGTTTTCATCAGTTGCAATGATCCTCCAGCTGAGTGGTCAAGTGATTCTTGAGCCTTTAGAGTGAGTCCTTCATAGAAGTTCTGTAGCTTGTCCCACTCAGTGAACATTTCTGGTGGACATTTCCTCAGCAGAGCCTTGTATCTCTCCCATACTTCATACAGATTTTCAGCATCCAATTGCGTGAATGTTTGCACCTCAGTCTTCAGCCTGATGACTCTTTGAGGTGGATAGAATTCGGCTAGAAATTTAGTCACCAAGTCATCCCAGCTAGTGATGCTTCCTTGAGGAAAAGTTTCAAGCCATTGTGCGGCCTTGTCCCTTAATGAGAACGGGAACAGCAGAAGCTTGTAAGTTTCAGGATTCACGCCATTGGACTTGACAGTGTCACAAATCCTTAAGAAAGTAGATAGATGCTGATTTGGATCCTCCAATGGTCCTCCCCCAAACGAGCAGTTGTTTTGGACCAATGTAATGAGTTGTGGCTTCAATTCAAAGTTATTTGCATTGACATTAGGGGTGAGAATGCTGCTTCCCCAATGTCTAGCATTTGCAAAGGTATAGGAGGCCAATACTCTCCTCTGCTGTGGGTTATTGTTAACTCCTCCTCCTGGATTAGATGGATCTCCTTCCATCTCGTGATATTCTTCCTCAGATTCTTCCTCTCCAACAATATTTTTCCCTCTTTCAGCTCTTCTCAACCTTCTAAGAGTTCTCTGGTCAGTTTCAGATAAAATAGGAATGGATCTCCCTGTACCTGACATACAAACAAAACACAAGAAACACCACCAGTAACTCTTCATTCTATTGCTAGAACGAAGTTTAGTTTAAGCAAAATTTCAAACAGTTAGTGTGTTAGTCAAAGATTAGAGAAACAGAAAATAAAAATGCTAGATCTAGATCACCACCTCACTTAATCATTGTCAATCTAATCAATCCCCGGCAACGGCGCCAAAAACTTGATGTGCGAAAAACGATCCGACACAAAACTCACCGGCAAGTGCATCGGGTTGCATCAAGTAATAATAACTCACGGGAGTGAGGTCGATCCCACAGGGATTGAAGGATTGAGCAATCTTAATTTAGTGGTTGATTTAGTCAAGCGAATCAAGATTTGGTTGAGAGAATTGTGATTTGCAGAATTTAAATTACATGGAAAGTAAAGGGAATGGGTAATTCGCATGAAATTAAAGAGCAAAGAAAGTAAATAAGCTGAATCTTAAAGTGCAAGTAATATAAATTGCAGAAACTTAGATCGCAAGAAATGTAAATTGCAGAATCTTAAAGTGCAAGAAATGTAGATGGCTTGAATTGTAAAGGGAATTGGGATTTGGATTTGCAGAAATTAAACAGAGAAAAGTAAATCTCAACAAATAGAAGAGTAGAAGATGCCTTGGATTGAATCGGATCTAAAACAGAAATATAACAGAGCTTGAAAAGCAGTAAACAGAGAATTCAAAAATGGGAATCCAGATATCAGGACTCAATAGACTAGATAACTAAGTCTAGATCTCAATGCCTTCCTAGATCCAACAAGAGCAATTGCAAAGGAAATGAAGAAGTGTAAATTGCAGAGAGAATAGAATAAGAAGCGATTAATAGAAAAGGAAATTCAATTAAGCAGAAAATTAAACAAGATCTCAAGGTGAGAATGAAACAGAAGTTCTTCAATTCTCCACCCAAGATCCGAAGCAAGAAAAGTAAAGAGTGCTCAAGCAAGAACAAGGAAGAAGAGAGATCAATTCTCCTCTCCAATTCTCTTGAATTCTAGAACAATAATGCCAAAATGTAAAGGTGAGCTCTCTACCAAACTACCCAATCAAAACCGAAAAGAAAAGCCCTTAGAAACTTAAATCCTAATCTATTTATACACTTTCTTCAAATAGTCTTCAAGCCTTGAATTGGGCCTTTGCTCTTGATAGAATTGGGTTGATAGAGGCCTTGGTTGATTGCTCTTAGAGTTGGAAAGAGAACCGAAGTGAACCGGGTTGGGAATTATAAAAGCTTGAGTAAAAGTTTGAGTAAAAGTTTGAGGCAAACTTTTACTCAAACATTTTACATCAGCAACCCCATTCTTGCTGCTACCAACGTTTGAGCTAATGTTTGGGGTCAAACTTTTGCTCAAACGTTGGCCCCCTTATGCACACTCATGGCGCCAACGTTTGCCAAAAAGTTTGAGGCAAACGTTGGCGCAAACTTTTTGTCTCCAGGGTGTGTTGCTGATGGCGCCAACGTTTGCCAAAAAGTTTGAGGCAAACGTTGGCGCAAATTTTTCTCTCCAGGGTGTTGATTTGTGATGCCAACGTTTGCCAAAAAGTTTGAGGCAAACGTTGGCTCAAGCTTTGCTCCCAAAAGTTTGAGCTAAAGTTTGAGGCAAACTTTTGCTCAAGCTTTTTGTTCCTTGGTGTGTTTTCACTTATCCGAAAGTTTGAGCTAAAGTTTGAGGCAAACTTTTGCTCAAACTTTTTGTTCTCTTTTGCTCCTAGCCATTCCTTCTTGCTTCAACCTTTCTCCAAGCTTTCTTCACCTATCATTAATCAACCAAACACATCAAAGCTATGCTCAAAATCATGAGTTTGTCATTCTTTCATAATATCTTGCAATTATAGCATAAATCCTCATGAAATTGCATTAATTCATCTATGGTTGATTAAATCAAAGGAAACATGGAAATCTACCCAATTGGCTTGCTTATGGCTCAAGAAAGTTCATAAATCAATTGAAAACAAAAGAAAAAGGCTAGTAAAACTAGGCTAAGATGACTTGTCATCAATGTCCAGGCATGTTTTGTTGAATCTTTCCATGTAGTTACGAAGACTTTCTCGATCTCCTTGCTTGATTCCTAATAGACTTGGGGCATGTTTAGCCTTATCTTTTTGGATGGAGAATCTGGCCACAAACTTCTTGGCTACATCGTCGAAGCTTGAGATGGACCTAGGAGGTAGATTGTCAAACCATTTAATTGCTGTCTTTGTTAAAGTAGTTGGAAAGGCTTTGCAGCGAACTGCATCTGAGGCGTCGGTGAGGTACATTCTACTTCAGAAATTGCTGAGATGATGGCCGGGATCTGTAGTGCCATCTTACAAAGTCATATTCGGGAGTTTAAAGTCTTTTGGGATTGTGGTCTTCATGATTTCCTTGGTAAATGGATCTTGGTTCTTGCGGGAGCTATCCTCATGAGAGGATCGATTAGCTTTGGCCTTGAGATCGGCTTCGATTTTTAGGAGTTTGTTCTCCAATTCCCAGTGTCATCTTATTTCCCTTTGTAGGTTTTTCTCAGCTTCTCGTTGATGCTCCGCCTCTTTTTCGAGTTACTTTAAGCGATCTTGAAGTGCCTCCATGGCTCCCACAGTTGATGAATCGTTGTTTTTGTTAGGTTGAGGAGTATCTTTTGGTGTAGTGTCTGTGTTCTTGTGCGGCGTTCTATCTTCCAGATCTGAATCGTGGTCGTTGTCATGGTCATCTGCCATGGTGATGGGATGACTTCCAGGTTCTCTGGCAACGGCGCCAATGTTCCAAGGGTTACCTGAAACTGTAGGTCGATCTCGGATGAGATCTTCTGTACTGGTCAGAGCTGACGTGTCCGGCTGGTGGGTGGCGACCGGAGCTGTCGTACCTGACTTGTTGGATTGGCTGCGCTGCTGATCCTTTGTCACCGGAGGGTGGTGGTACCTGCAAGGGACTACGATGCTTAAGTTAGCAAGGGTATTAAACAGGTTTTTAGTAGAATCAGAGTATGAGTTATATCTGGGTGCTCTAGTGTATTTATAGTAGTGTAGGCTGACCTTTCTAGACAAGATAAGTTAGTTATCTTATCTTTATCTTTAAGCGAGGTCATCTTATCTTTTGAGGAGCCGCCCTTATCTTTCTAGGCTTTAACTGCCTTTAGATTGGGCTGTGTCCCTTCATTTGGGCCTATTTGAGCCCTTCATGTTGAATTGGCCGAACTCTTTTAAAGAAGAGGTCGGGGGTCCTGACCTGAAGAGGTCGGTCGCCTTGTCGCTAAACATCCCAGGTCGGATAGCTCGACCTAGGGTATGAACAACAACATTCCTGAGATCCGAAAAGTCCAAACCTTGTCTGTGGTATTCCGAGTAGGATCTGGGAAGGGATGACTGTGACGAGCTTCAAACTCGCGAATGCTGGGCACAGTGACAGTGTGCAAAAGGATAGAGAGATCCTTTTCCGACGCTAGTGAGAATAGACACATGATTAGTCGTGCGGTAGCTGTACCTGGTATTTTTCATCCGAGATGAGAAATCCGACAGTTGATTAGCCGTGAAGAAACCGTACCTGGTATTTTTCATCCGAGAGGATCATACAGCTTGCCATGGAAGGGAGTACGCATGATTGGAAGAAGACAATAGGAAAGCAGAGGTTCAGAAGTAACAAAGCATCTCCAAACGCTTATCTAAAATTCCCACTAATGAATTACATAAGTATCTTATTTTATTTTATGTTTTATTTATCTTTTAATTATCAAAACCTCATAACCATTTGAATCCGCCTGACTAAGATTTAGAAGATGACCATAGCTTGTTTCAAGCCGACAATCTCCGTGGGATCGACCCTTACTCACGTAAGGTATTACTTGGACGACGCAGTGCACTTGCTGGTTAGTTGTGCAGAGTTGTGAAAAGTGTGATCACAATTTCGTGCATCAAGTTTTTGGCGTCGTTGTCGGGGATTGTTCGAGTTTGAACAATTGACGGTTCATCTTTTTGCTTAGATTGGGTAATTTTATTTTATGTTTAAGCTTTTTATTTTTTATTTCAAAAAAAATATTTTTAGTTTTCGAAAAAAATTCATAAAAAGTTTTAAGAATGAATTCTAGAGCTTCTTGAGATATGTTGAAGCCTGGCTGGCTGTTAAGCCATGTTTAATCTTTTGGACCGAGGTTTCCATTTTCCATTGTAGAAAGGACATGTCTGTAATTGTTATGCTAAAGCTTGGCTAGCCATTTGGCCATGTCTAATTCTTTTGGACCGAAGCTTTAGACTAACATTGCATGAATCCTGGAATTCTTATTAAAAATTTTGAATTTTTCTATTTTCTTTTTCCAAAAATAATTTTGAAAAATAAAAAAATTAATAAAATCGTAAAAACCAAAAAAACATTTATGTTTCTTATTTGAGTCTAGTGTCAAATTTTAAGTTTGGTGTCAATTGAATGTTTTTAATCTTTCTTGAATTTTCGAAAATTCATGCATTATGTTCTTCATGATCTTCAAGTTGTTCTTGATGATTTTCCTTGCTTGATCTTTGATTTTTCTTGTTTAGTGTCTTTTCTTATTTTTCATATGCATTTTCAAATTGTTAGTGTCTCTAGTACAAAAGTTCTTAAGTTTGGTGTCTTACGTGTCTTTCTTTTCTTAAAAATCTTCAAAAATATGTTCTTGATGTTCATCATGATCTTCAAAGTATTCTTGGTGTTCATCTTGACATTCAAAGTGTTTTTGCATGCATTATTTGTTTTGATCTTAAATTTTGATGTCATGTGTCATTTTGTTATTTTTCTCTCTCCTCATTAAAAATTCAAAAATAAAAAATAATATCTTTCCCTTATTTCACTCATAAAATTCGAAATTTTGGGTTGACTTAGTCAAAAATTTTTGAAATTTAGTTGTTTCTTATTAGTCAAGCCAAAATTTCAATTAAAAAAAATTTTCTATCTTTTCAAATCTTTTTCAAAATCAAATCTTTTTCATTTTTCTTTCATGTTTTTCGAAAATTCTTCAAAATAAATTTTTCAAAATCTTTTTCTTAATTTTATTTCACATTTTCGAAAACTTTACTAACAATTAATATTTTGATTCAAAAATTTTAAGTTTGTTACTTTCTTATTAAGAAAGATTCAATCTTTAAATTCTAGAATCATATCTTTTAGTTTCTTGTTAGTCAAGTCATCAAGTTTAATTTTAAAAAAATCAAATCTTTTTAAATTTCTTTTTCAAATCTTTTTCAAAATAAATTTCAATCATATCTTTTTCAAAATTTAATTCCAAAATCTTTTTCTAACTTCTCATCTTTTCAAAAATTATTTTCAAATCTTTTTCCATTAACCACTTGACTTGTTTGTTTTAATTTTAAAAAGTTTACTATTTCTTATCCTTTTTAAAACCACCTAACTACTTTTCCACTTCTAATTTTTGAAAATCACTAACCACTTTTTTCAAAATTCTTTTTAATTAACTAATTGTTTTAAATTCTAATTTTATTTTATTTCCTTTCTTAAATTTCGAATTCTAACTTATAATTAAAATAAAAACAAAAATATTTTTCTTTTCTTTTAATTAATATTCGAATACTCTCTCTCTCATCTCTTTCTAATTATTTTATTTATTTACTAACACTTCTCTTCTACTCATAATTCGAATCCTCTCCCTCTCTCTGTGTTCGAATTCCTCTTATTCTCTCTCTACCTCATTCTTCTATTCTTCCATTCTTCTACTCACATAAAGGAATTTCTATACTGTGACATAGAGGATTTCTCTTCTTTTCTGTTCTCTTCCTTTTTATATGAGCAGGAACAGGGATAAAGACATTCTTGTTGAAGCTGATCCTGAACCTGAAAGGACTCTGAAGAGGAAGCTAAGAGAAGCTAAAGCACAACACTCCAAAGATGACCTTACAAAAAATTTTGAAAAAGAAGCAGACATGGCAGCCAAACCCAGCAACAATGGTGGAGATGCAAGGAAGATGCTTGGTGACTTTACTGCACTAACTTCTAACTTCTATGGAAGAAGCATCTCAATTCCTACAATTGGAGCAAACAACATTGAGCTTAACCCTCAATTAGTTTCTCTAATGCAGCAGAATTGCAAGTTTCATGGACTTTCATTGGAAGATCCACATCAGTTCTTAGCTGAATTCTTGCAAATCTGTGATACTGTTAAGGCCAATGGGGTTAATCCCGAGGTCTACAGACTTATGCTTTTCCCATTTACTGTAAGAGACAGAGCTAGGATATAGTTGGACTCACAACCTAAAGAAAGCCTGAACTCTTGGGAAAAGTTGGTCAATGCTTTCTTGGCCAAATTCTTTCCACCTCAAAAGATGAGCAAGCTTAGACTGGAAGTCCAAATCTTCAGACAGAAGGAAGGTGAATCCCTCTATGAAACATGGGAAAGATACAAGCAATTGATCAGAAGGTGTCCTTCTGACATGCTTTCAGAATGGAGCATCTTATATATATTCTATGATGGTTTGTCTGAATTTTTCAAGATGTCATTAGACCACTCTACTGGTGGATCTCTTCATCTAAAGAAAACCCCTGTAGAAGCCCAGGAACTCATTAAAATGGTTGCAAATAACCAGTTCATATATACTTCTGAAAGAAATCCTGTGAATAATGGGATGACTCAGAAGAAAGGAGTTTTTGAGATTGATAATCTGAATGCTATATTGGCTCAGAATAAAATATTGACTCAGCAAGTCAATATGATTTCTCAGAATCTAACTGGAATGCAAGCTACATCCGGCAGTACTAAAGAAGCTTCCTCTGAAGGAGAAGCTTATGACCCTGAGAATCCTGGAATGGAAGAAGTGAAATACATGGGAGAATCCTATGGAAACACTTACAATCCTTCATGGAGGAATCATCCAAATTTTTCATGGAAGGATCAACAGAAGCCTCAACAAGGTTTCACTAATAATAATGGTGGGAGAAATAGGTTTGGCAATAGCAAGTCTTTTCCATCATCTTCTCAGCAACAGACAGAGAATTTTAAGCAGAACCTCTCTGACTTAGCAACCATAGTCTCTGATCTATCTAAGACCACTCTCAGTTTCATGACTAAAACAAGGTCCTCCATCATAAATTTGGAGGCACAAGTGGGTCAGCTGAGTAAAAGAGTTACTGAAACTCCTCCTAGTACTCTCCCAAGCAATACAGAAGAGAATCCTAAAAGAGAGTGCAAGGCCATAACTATATCCAAAGTGGCCAAACCTGGAGAGAGTAAAAAGGCAGTGATTCCCAGTGAGGAAGACCTTGCTGGACGTCCACTGACCAATAAGGAGCTCTCTATTGAGGAACCAAAGGAATTTGAGACTCATATAGAGACCATAGAGATTCCATGGAACTTAATGCTATAGTTCATGAGCTCTGATGAAGATTCTTCCTCTGATGAGGATGAAGATATTGTTGAAGATCAAGTAGCTCAGTATCTAGGAGCAATCATAAAACTGAATGCCTTGGTTCAACAGAAATTACCTCAGAAGAAATCGGATCCCGGAAGGTTCTCAATAACTTGTACCATACGCACCATGACCTTTGAGAAGGCTCTGTGCGACTTGGGGTCAGGAATAAACCTCATGCCACTCTCTGTAATGGAGAAACTAGGGATCTTTGAGGTACAAGCTGCAAGAATCTCACTAGAGATGGCAGACAAATCAATCAAACAGGCTTATGGACATGTAGAGGATGTCTTAGTAAAGGTTGAAGGCCTGTACATCCCTGCTGACTTCATAATCCTAGACACTAGGAAGGATGAGGATGAATCCATCATCCTTGGAAGACCCTTCCTAGCCACAACAAGGGCTGTGATTGATGTAGACATAGGAGAGTTAGTCCTTCAATTGAATGAGCACTACTTTGTGTTTAAGGCTCAAGGATCTTCTTCTGTAACCACGGAGAGGAAGCATGAAAAGCTTCTCTCAATACAGAGTCAAACAGAGCCCCCACACTCAACTTCTAAGTGTGGTGTTGGGAGGCCACCATTAAGCTCTGAGTCTTTGTGAAGCTCTCTAAGAGCTCACTGTCAAGCTATTGACATTAAAGAAGCGCTTATTGGGAGGCAACCCAATGTTATTTAATTATATTTATTTTTATAGACATTTGTTTTCCATTGTCATGTTATATTTTCTTTAGGTTGATGATCATGTGGAGTCACAAAAACAGCTGCAGAATTAAAGCGGAATCAAAAACAGCACACCCTGGAGGATAGGCTTACTGGCATTTAAACGCCAGTAAGGATAGCAGAATGGGTGTTTAACGCCCATGCAGGCAGCATTATGGGCATTTAATGCCAGAAATGGCAGCATCCTGGGCGCTCAAAAAAAGGCCCAGTAAAGAAGGATTCCTGGCATTTAACGCCAGCCAGGGTATCTGGCTGGGCGTTAAACGCCCAAAGAGGCAGTCAAGTGGGTGTTAAATGCCAGAATGGATAGCATTCTGGGCGTTTAACGCCAGGATGAGAGGTAATTTTGTTTCCAATTCGATTTTTTTTTCAATTTTTCATGTTTTAATTCATAAATTTCTTTGCATCAAACATATTTTAAAGGTTCATCTTTCAAATTCTATTTTCAAAAACTAATAATCTTTCCAATTCTTTTTAATTCTTTTCAATTCCTTCCAAAATGTTTTCAAAACTTACATATCTTTTCAAATTCTTTTCAACTCTTTTTAATTTTTCTTGTATACAGTAATAAGTTTTCAAAATTAATTGCATCATTCTTCTTCGACTCCCTTCTATCTTATTTTGCTCGAGGACGAGCAAAGCTTTTAAGTTTGGTGTGGAAAAGCTTAGCTTTTTGCTTTTCATAACCATTTATGGCACCTAAGGCCGCAGAAACCTCTAGGAAGAGGAAAGGGAAGGCAGTTGCTTCCAACTCTGAGTCATGGGAGATGGAGAGATTCATCTCAAAAGTCCATCACTAGAAAGAGGATGGAGCAAACAAGAGAGCCCACTCATGGACCTCAACAAGAGCCATGAGGGAAGAGAAACAAAGGCAAGGAAGAGATATTGAGGAGCTCAAGCACTCCATTGGTTCTTCAAGAGGAAGAAGAAGCCACCATCACTAAGGTGGACCCGTTCTTTAATCTCCTTGTTATTTATTTTTCGGTTTTCGGTTTTTATGCTTTATGTTTTGTCTATGTTTTTGTCTTTATTACATGATCATTAGTGTTTAGTTTCTATGTCTTAAAGCTATGAATGATTCCATGAATCTTTCACCTTTCTTAAATGAAAAATGAGAAAAAGAAGTACATGAATTTCGAAATTTATCTTGAAATTAGCTTAATTATTTTGATGTGGTGGCAATACTTTTTGTTTTCTGAATGAATGCTTGAAAAGTGCATATTTTTTATAGTGAAGTTTATGTATGTTAAAATTGTTGGCTCTTGAAAGAATAAAGAAAAAAGAGAAATGTTATTGATAATCTGAAAAAATCACAAAATTGATTCTTGAAGCAAGAAAAAGCAGTGAAAAACAAAGGTTGGGAAAAAAATGGCAAAAAAAAAGAAAGAAAAAGAAAAAGCAAGCAGAAAAAGCCAGTAACTCTTTAAACTAAAAGGCATGGGTAAAAAAGATTCAAGGCTTTGAGCATTAATGGATAGGAGGGCCCAAAGGAACAAAATCCTGGCCTAAGCGGCTAAATAAAGCTGTCCCTAACCATGTGCTTGTGGCGTGAAGGTGTCAAGTGAAAAGCTTGAGACTGAGCGGTTAAAGTCATGGTCCAAAGCAAAAAGAGTGTGCTTAAGAGCTCTGGGCACCTCTAACTGGGGACTCTAGCAAAGCTGAGTCACAATCTGAAAAGGTTCACCCAGTTATGTGTCTGTGGCATTTATGTATCTGGTGGTAATACTGGAAAACAAAATGCTTAGGGTCACGGCATACTGAACTAGGAGAATCAATAAAGTAGCTGTGTTCAAGAATCAACATACTGAACTAGGAGAATCAATAACACTATCTGAATTCTGAGTTCCTATGGATGCCAATCATTCTGAACTTCAAAGGATAAAGTGAGATGCCAAAACTGTTCAGAAGCAAAAAGCTACTAGTCCCGCTCATTTAATTGAAACTAATCTTCATTAATATTTTTGAGATTTATTGTATTTTATCTTCTTTTTATCCTATTTTGTTTTTAGTTGCTTGGGGACAAGCAACAATTTAAGTTTGGTGTTGTGATGAGCGGATAATTTATACCCTTTTTGGCATTGTTTTTAGGTTGTTTCTAATATGTTTTAGTTACTTTTTATTATATTTTTATTAGTTTTTATGCAAAAATCACATTTCTGGATTTTACTATGAGTTTGTGTGTTTTTCTGTAATTTCAGGTATTTTCTGGATGAAATTGAGGGACCTGAGCAAAAGTCCGATTCAGAGGCTGAGAAAGGACTGGAGATGCTGTTGGATTCTGACCCTCCTGCACTCGAAGTAGATTTTCTGGAGCTACAGAAACCCAAATGGAGTTCTCTCAATTGCGTTGAAAAGTAGACATCTTGGGCTTTCCAGCAATATATAACAGTCCATACTGGCGTTAAACACCAGAACTAGCACCAGAACTGGAGTTAAACGCCCAAACTGGCACCCAAGCTAACGTTTAACTCCAAGAATGGTCTATGCAGGTGAAAGCTTCAAAGCTCAGCCCAAACACTCACCAAGTGGGTCCCAGAAGTGGATTTCTGCACTATCTGCACTTAGTTACTTATTTTCTGTAATCCCTAGTAACTAGTTTAGTATAAATAGCCCTTTTTAGTATTGTATTCGCATACTTTATCATCTTATGTTACATTTGGGGAGGATGGCCATTCGGCCATGCCCAAACCTCTTTCTCTTTTGTATTTTCAATGGTGGAGTTTCTACACCGCAAAGATTAAGGTGCGGAGCTCTACTGTTCTTCATGAATTAATGCAAGTACTATTGTTTCTCTTTCAATTCACGCTTACTTCTTCTCCAAGATATACTCTTATACTTAATTCAGTCAAGTCAGAATGAAGGGGTGACCCAGGACAATCACCCACTATCTTCATTACTCGCTTAGCGATGATCCGCGTGCCTGATGAGCGGATAATTTATACGCTTTTTGGCATTGTTTTTGCATAATTTTCAGTATAATTCAGTTAGTTTTTAGCATATTTTTATTAGTTTTTATATAAAAATCACATTTCTGGACTTTACTATGAGTTTGTGTGTTTTTCTGTGATTTCAGGTATTTTCTAACTGAAATTAAGGGACTTGAGCAAAAATCAGATTCACAGGTTAAAGAAGGACTGCAGATGCTGCTGGATTCTGACCTCCCTGCACTCAAAGTTGATTTTCTGGCGCTACAGAACTCCAAATGGGGCGCTCTCAATTGCGTTGGAAAGTAGACATCCAGGGATTTCCAGAAATATATAATAGTCCATACTTTTCACGCGTTTAGACGATGCAAACTGGCGTTCAACGCCAGTTCCATGTTGCATTCTGGAGTTAAACGCCAGAAACAGGTTGCAAAGTGGAGTTAAACGCCAGAAATAGGTTACAAACTGGCGTTCAACTCCAACAGAAGCCTCTACATGTGTAAAGCTCAATGCTCAGCCCAAGCAGACACCAAGTGGGCCCCGGAAGTGAATTTCTGCATCAATTACTCAATTCTGTAAACCCTAGTAACTAGTTTAGCATAAATAGGACTTTTTACTATTGTATTAGACATCTGAGGATGCTTAGTTCTAGGTTATGGGGGCTGGCCATTCGGCCATGCCTGAACCTTCGTCACTTACGTATTTTCAACGGTAGAGTTTCTACACACTATAGATTAAAGTGTGTAGCTCTGCTGTTCCTCACGAATTAATACAAAGTACTATTGTTTTTCTATTCAATTCAAGCTTATTCCGATTCTAAGATATTCATTTTCACCTCAATATGAATGTGATGATCGTGACGGTCATCATCATTCCCAACTATGAACGCGTGCCTGACAACTACTTCCGTTCTACCTTAGATTGAATGAATATCTATGGGATTCCTTAATCAGAGTCTTCGTGGAATAAGTTAGAATCCATGGATGGCCATTCTTGAGATCCGGAAAGTCTAAACCTTGTCTGTGGTATTCCGAGTAGGATCTGGGAAGGGATGGCTGCGACGAGCTTCAAACTCGCGAGTGCTGGGCGTAGTGACAGACGCAAAAGGATCAATGGATCCTATTCCAGTATGATCGAGAACCGACAGATGATTAGCCATGCAGTGACAGCGCATTGGACCATTTTCACTTAGAGGACAGGATGTAGCCATTGACAACGGTGATGCCTAACAGACAGCTTGCCATAGAAAGGAGTATGAATGATTGGATGAAGATAATAGGAAAGCAGAGGTTCAGGAGGAACGAACGCATCTCTATACGCTTATCTGAAATTTGCACCAATGAATTACATAAGTATCAGTATCTTTATTTTATGTTTTATTTATCTTTTAATTATTAAATCTCTATAATCAATTGAATCTGCCTAACTGAGATTTACAAGGTGACCATAGCATGCTTCAAGCCGACAATCTCCGTGGGATCGACCCTTACTCACGTAAGGTTTATTACTTGGACGACCCAGTGCATTTGCTGGTTAGTTGTGCAAAGTTGTGACAAAGAACTAAGATTATGAACGTGCGTATTGAGTTTTTAGCGCCGTTACCAAGGAATGGAACCGTCACGATTTCTGCGCACCAAGTTTTTGGCGCCGTTGCTGGGGAATGAACCGTCACGATTTCCGCGCACCAAGTTTTTGGCGCTGTTGCCGGGGATTGTTCGAGTTTGGACAACTGACGGTTCATCGTGTTGCTCAGATTAGGTAATTTTATTTTAATTTTAAGCTTTTTATTTCTTATTTTCAAAAAATACAAAAAAATTTTCTTCTTTTTTGTTTTTCCCAAAATAATTTTCGAAAAATACCAAAAAAAATTTAATAAAATCATAAAACCAAAAATATCTGATGTTTCTTGTTTAAGTCTTCTGTCAGTTTTTAAGTTTGGTGTCAATTGCATATTTTTTAATTTTTCCTTAAAAAAATTTTCGAAAATTCATGTATGATGTTCTTCATGATCTTCAAGTTGTTCTTGATAAGTCTTCTTGTTTGATCTTTAAAATTTCTTGTTTTGTGTCTTTTCTTGTTTTTCATATGCATTCTTGAATTCTTAGTGTCTAAATATTAAAAATTTTTAAGTTTGGTGTCTTGCATGTTTTTCTTTTCTTAAAAATTTTCAAAAAAAAAAATAAGTTCTTGGTGTTCGTCTTGACATTCAAAGTGTTCTTGGTGTTCATCTTTGCATTCAAAGTGTTCTTGCATGCATCAATTGTTTTGATCCAAAATTTTCATGCATTGAGTCTTTTTCATGTTTTTCTTTTCCATCATTAAAAATTCTAAAATAAAAAAAATGTCTTTCCCTTATTCTCTCATAAATTTTCGAAAATTTGAATTGACTTTTTCAAAACTTTTTAAAATTTAGTTGCTTCTTATGAGTCAAATCAAATTTTAAATTTAAAAATTCTATCTTTTTCAAATCTTTTTCAAAAATCAAATCTTTTTCATTTTTCTTTTATGATTTTCGAAAATTTTTTTCTTATTTTATTTCATAATTTCAAAATCTTTACTAACAATTAATGTGATTTATTCAAATATTTTTAAGTTTGTTACTTGCCTATTTAGAAATGTCCAATCTTTAAATTTTAAAATCATATCTTTTTATTTCTTGTTAGTCAAGTAATCAACTTTAATTTTCAAAATCAAATCTTTTTAAATTTCTTTTTCAAATCTTTTTCAATTATATCTTTTTCAATGTCAATCACATCTTTTTGAAAATCAATTTCAAAATTTTTTCTAACTTCTTTTCTAACTTCCTATCTTTTCAAAATTTGATTTTCAAATCTTTTTCAATTAATCACTTAACTTTTTGTTTGATTTTAAAAGTTTACTATTTCAATCATATCTTTTTCAAAACTACCTAACTAATTCTATCTCTAATTTTCAAAAATCACCTTCATATTTTTCAAAATTCCTTTTTAAATTAATTAATTATTTTAAATTTAATTTAATTTGATTTAATTGTTCCTTTCTTAATTTTTGAATTTTTAATTTTAATTCTAATTTAAAAACAAAAATACTTTTATTTTATTTTATCTAATTTTCGAAAATTCTTCTCCCTCACCTCCTTCTATTTATCTATTTATTTACTAACACTCCTCTTTCACCCAAAAATTCGAATTCATTCCTCACCCTTGTGTTTGGATTCTCCTTCTTCTATTCATATCTTCTTCTACTCACATAAAGGAATCTCTATCATGTGACATAGAGGATTCCATATTTTCTTTTCTATTTTCTTCTTTTTCATATGAGCAGGAACAAGGATAAGAACATTCTTGTTGAAGCTAATCCTGAACCTGAAAGGACTCTAAAGAGGAAGCTAAGAGAAGCTAAAACACAACACTCTGAAGAGGACTTTACAGAAATTTTCGAAAAAGAAGGAGACATGGCCGAAAATAATAACAATGCAAGGAAGATGCTTGGTGACTTTACTGCACCAAATTCCAATTTACATGGAAGAAGCATCTCAATCCCTGCCATTGGAGCAAACAACTTTGAGCTGAAACCTCAATTAGTTTCTCTGATGCAACAGAACTGTAAGTTTTATGGACTTCCATCAGAAGATCCTTTTCAGTTCTTAACTGAATTCTTGCAGATCTGTGATACTGTTAAGACCAATGGGGTTGATCCCAAGGTCTACAGGCTTATTCTTTTCCCGTTTGCTGTAAGAGACAGAGCTAGAATATGGTTGGACTCTCAACCTAAGGATAGCCTGAACTCTTGGGATAAACTGGTCACAGCTTTCTTAGCCAAGTTCTTTCCTCCTCAAAAGCTTAGCAAGCTTAGAGTGGATGTTCAAACCTTCAGACAGAAGGAAGGTGAATCCCTCTATGAAGTTTGGGAGAGATACAAGGAACTAACCAAAAAGTGTCCTTCTGACATGCTTTCAGAATGGACCATCCTAGATATATTCTATGATGGTCTGTCTAAATTATCTAAAATGTCATTGGACCATTCTGCAGGTGGATTCATTCACCTAAAGAAAATGCCTGCAGAAGCTCAAGAACTCATTGACATGGTTGCAAATAACCACTTCATGTACACTTTTGAAAGGAATCCTGTGAGTAATGGGACGCCTCAGAGGAAGGGAGTTCTTGAAATTGATACTCTGAATGCCATATTCGCTCAGAATAAAATATTGACTCAGCAAGTCAATATGATCTCTCAGAGTCTGAATGGATTGAAGGAATCATCCAACAGTACTAAAGAGGCCTCTTCTGAAGAAGAAACTTATGATCCTGAGAACCCTGCAATAGCAGAGGTGAATTACATGAGTGAACCCTATGGAAACACCTATAATCCCTCATGGAGAAATCATCCAAATTTCTCATGAAAGGATCAACAAAAGCCTCAACAAGGCTTTAATAATGGTGGAAGAAACAGGTTTAGCAATAGCAAGCCTTTTCCATCATCCACTCAGCAACAGACAGAGAATTCTGAACAGAATCCATCTAGCTTAGCAAATATAGTCTCTGATCTATCTAAGGCCACTGTGAGTTTCATGAATGAAATAAGATCCTCCATTAGAAATTTGGAGGTACAAGTGGGCCAGCTGAGTAAAAGAGTCACTGAAACTCCTCCTTGTACTCTCCCAAGCAATACAGAAGAGAAGCCAAAGAGAGAGTGCAAGGCCATTGATTTGACCATCATGGCCAAACCTACAAGGAAAGAGGAAGACGTGAATCCTAGTGAGGAAGACCTCCTGGGACGTCCAGTGACCAATAAGGAGTTCCCCTTTGAGGAACCAAAAGAATCTGAGGCTCATCTAGAGACCATAGAGATTCAATTGAACCTTCTTCTGCCCTTCATGAGCTCTGATGAGTATTCTTCCTCTGAAAAGGATGAAGACATTACTGAAGAGCAAGTTGCTAAATACCTTGGTGCAATCATGAAGCATATTTGGTAATGAAACTTGGGAAGATGAACCTCCCTTGCTCACCAATGAACTAAATGCGAAATTACCTCAAAAGAAACAGGATCCTGGCAAATTCTTAATACCCTGTACCATAGGCACCATGACCTTTGAGAAGGCTCTGTGTGACCTAGGGTCAGGAATAAACTTAATGCCACTCTTTGTAATGGAGAAACTTGGGATCTTTGAGGTGCAAGCTACCAGAATCTCATTAGAGATGGCAGACAACTCAAGAAAACAGGCATATGGACAAGTAGAGGACGTGTTAGTAAAGGTTGAAGGCCTTTACATCCCTGCTGATTTCATAATCCTAGACACTGGGAAGGATGAGGATGAATCCATCATCCTTGGAAGACCCTTCCTAGCCACAGCAAGAGCTGTGATTGATGTGGACAGAGGAGAATTGGTCCTCCAACTGAATGAGGACAACCTTGTGTTTAAGACTCAAGGATCTCCTTCTGTAACCATGGAGAGGAAGCATGAAAAGTTTCTCTCACTGCAGAGTCAACCAAAGCTCCCAAAGTGAAACTCTAAGTTTGGTGTTGGGAGGCCACAACCAAACTCTAAGTTTGGTGTTGAACCCCCCATATTCCAACTTTGCTCTGATTATCTGTGAGGCTCCATGAGAGCTCACTGTCAAGCTATTGACATTAAAGAAGCGCTTATTGGGAGGCAACCCAATGTTATTTAATTATATCTATTTTATTTTTTTTCTGTTATTTCGTGTTTTATTAGGTTGATGATCATATGAAGTCATAAAAACTACTGAAAAATCTAAAATAGAATGAAAAACAGCATTGAAAATAGCACACCCTGGAGGAGAGCAGTCTGGCGTTTAACGCCAGAAACAAGCAGCAGTCTGGCGTTAAACGCCAGGATTGCACAGCAAGGGCGTTTTACACGCCTAATTGGAGCAGGGATGTTAAGTCCTTGACCCCACTTGATCTGTGGACCCCACAAGATCCCCACATCTTCTTCTCTCCTCTTCACACCTTTTCATAACTCTTTTCCCCAAATACCCTTCACCAATCACCTCAATCACTCTTTCCCATCACCTCTTTACCACTCACATCCATTCTCTCTTCCCCATAAACCCCACCTACCTTCAAAATTCAAACTATTTTCCGTCCCAAACCCAACCGTAATGGCCGAACCCTACACCCCCCCTCACTCCTATATAAACCCCTCACTCCTTCTTCATTTTCACACAACGCAACCTTCTCTTCTTTTCCTTGGCCGAATACATCTTCTTCCCCCATCTCCTCTATTTTCTTCTTCTTCTACTATTTTCTTTCTTCTTTTGCTCGGGGACGAGCAAACATTTTAAGTTTGGTGTGGTAAAAGCATAGCTTTTTGTTTTTCCATAACCATTTATGGCATCCAAGGCCAGAGAAACCTCTAGAAAGAGGAAAGGGAAGGCAATTACTTCCACCTCTGAGTCATGAGAGATGGAAAGATTCATCTCAAAGGTCCATCAAGACCAATTCTATGAAGTTGTGGCCAAGAAGAAAGTGATCCCTGAGGTTCCTTTCAAGCTCAAAAAGAATGAGTATCTGGAGATCCGACTTGAGATCCAAAGAAGAGGTTGGGAAGTTCTCACCAACCCCATTCAACAAGTCAGGATCCTAATGGTTCAAGAGTTCTATGCAAATGCATGGATCACTAGGAACCATGATCAAAGTGTGAATCCGAATCCAAAGTATTGGCTCACCATGGTTCGGGGGAAATACTTAGTTTTCAGTCCGGAAAATATAAGGCTAGCGTTCAACTTGCCAATGATGGAAGAGAACGCACGCCCCTACACATGAATGGTCAACTTTGATCAAAGGTTGGACCAAGTCCTCATAGACATATGTGAGGAAGGAGCTCAATGGAAAATTGACTCAAGAGGCAAGCCGGTTCAACTAAGAAGGCATGACCTCAAACCAGTGGCTAGGGGATGGTTAGAGTTTATTCAACACTCAATCATTCCTACTAGTAACCGGTCTGAAGTTACTATAGACCGAGCCATCATGATCCATAGTATCATGATTGGAGAGGAGGTGGAAGTTCATGAGATTATACCTCAAGAACTTTACAAGGTGGCTGACAAGTCCTCCACTTGGGCAAGGTTAGCCTTTCTTCACCTCATATGCCACCTCTGCAATTCGGCAGGAATTGACATAGAGGGAGACATCCTCATTGAAGAGGACAAGCCCATCACTAAGAAAAGGATGGAGCAAATAAGAGATCATGGACCTCAACATGAGCATGAGAAAATTCCTCACCATGAAATCCCTGAGATTTCTCAAGGGATGCACTTTCCTCCACAAAACTATTGGGAGCAAATTAACACCTCCCTAGGAGAATTAAGTTCCAATATGGGACAACTAAGAGTGGAGCACCAAGAGCACTCCATCATCCTCCATGAGATTAGAGAAGATCAAAGAACCATGAGGGAGGAGCAACAAAGGCAAGGAAGAGACATAGAGGAGCTCAAAAGCACCATTGGTTCTTCAAGAAGAGGAAGACGCCACCCTTACTAAGGTTGACTCATTCCTTAATCTCCTTGTCTATTTATTTTCTGTTTTCGGTTTCCATGCTTCATGTTTAATTATGTTTATGTCTTTACTATATGATCATTTATGTTTAAGTATCTATTTCTTAAAGCTATGAATGTCCTATGAATCCATCACCTCTCTTAAATGAAAAATGCTTTAATTACAAAAGAACAAGAAGTACATGGTTTTGAATTCATCCTTGAAACTAGTTTAATTATTTTGATGTGGTGACAATACTTTTTGTTTTCTGAATGAATGCTTGAACAGTGCATATGTCTTTTGAAATTGTTGTTTATGAATGTTAAATATGTTGGCTCTTGAAGAATAAGGAAAAGGAGACATGTTATTTGATAATCTGAAAAATCATAAAAATGATTCTTGAAGCAAGAAAAAGTAGTGAATACAAAAGCTTGCAGAAAAAAAAAAGAAAAAAAATAGCAAAAAAAAAAGAAAGAAAAAGAAAAAGCAAGCAGAAAAAGCCAAAAGCTCTTTAAACCAAAAGGCAAGAGCAAAAAGCCAATAGCCCTTAAAACCAAAAGGCAAGGGTAAATAAAAAGGATCCAAGGCTTTGAGCATCAGTGGATAGGAGGGCCTAAAGGAATAAAATCCTGGCCTAAGCGGCTAAACCAAGTTGTCCCTAACCATGTGCTTGTGGCATGAAGGTGTCAAGTGAAAACTTGAGACTGAGCGGTTAAAGTCGAGGTCCAAAGTAAAAGAAGAGTGTGCTTAAGAACCCTGGACACCTATAATTGGGGACTTTAGCAAAGCTGAGTCACAATCTGAAAAGGTTCACCCAATTATATGTCTGTGGCATTTATGTATCCGATGGTAATACTGGAAAATAAAGTGCTTAGGGCCACGGCCAAGACTCATAAAGTAGCTGTGATCAAGAATCAACATACTGAACTAGGAGAATCAATAACACTATCTGAACTATATGTTCCTATAGATGCCAATCATTCTGAACTTCAATGGACGAAGTGAGATGCCAAAACTATTCAAGAGGCAAAAAGCTACAAGTCCCGCTCATCTGATTGGAGCTAAGTTTCATTGATATTTTGGAATTTATAGTATATTCTCTTCTTTTTATCCTATTTGATTTTCAGTTGCTTGGGGACAAGCAACAATTTAAGTTTGGTGTTGTGATGAGCGGATAATTTATACGCTTTTTGGCATTGTTTTTACATAGTTTTCAGTATAATTCAGTTAGTTTTTAGCATATTTTTATTAGTTTTTAAATAAAAATCACTTTTCTGGACTTTACTATGAGTTTTTGTGTTTTTCTGTGATTTCAGGTATTTTCTAGCTAAAATTGAGGGACTTGAGCAAAAATCAGATTCAGAGATTGAAGAAGGACTGCAGATGCTGCTAGATTCTGACCTTCCTGCACTCAAAGTGGATTTTATGGAGCTACAGAACTCCAAATGGCGCACTCAATTGCGTTGGAAAGTAGACATCCAGGGCTTTCCAGCAATATATAATAGTCCATAGTTTGTCCGAGTTTAGACGACGCAAACTGGCGTTCAACGCTAGTTCCATGCTGCATTCTGGAGTTAAACGCCAGAAACAGGTTACAAAGTGGAGTTAAACGCCAGAAACAGGTTACAAACTGGCGTTCAACTCCATGAGAAGCCTCTACATGTGTAAAGCTCAATACTCAGCCCAAGCACACACCAAGTGGGCCCCGGAAGTGAATTTCTGCATCAATTACTCAATTCTGTAAACCCTAGTAACTAGTTTAGCATAAATAGGACTTTTTACTATTGTATTAGACATCTGGGGATGTTTAGTTCTTAGATCATGGGAGCTGGCCATTCGTCCATGCTTGAACCTTCATCACTTATGTATTTTCAACGGTAGAGTTTCTACACACCATAGATTAAGGTGTGGAGCTCTGCTGTTCCTCACGAATTAATACAAAGTACTATTATTTTTCTATTCAATTCAAGCTTACTCCAATTCTAAGATATTCATTTGCACCTCAATATAAATGTGATGATCGTGACAGTCATCATCATTTCCAACTATGGATTCTGTTCTACCTTAGATTGAATGAATATCTCTGGGATTCCTTAATCAGAGTCTTCGTGGTATAAGTTAGAATCCATGGATGGCCATTCTTGAGATCCGAAAAGTCTAAGCCTTGTCTGTGGTATTCCGAGTAGGATCTGGAAAGGGATGGCTGCGACGAGCTTCAAACTCGCGAGTGCTGGGCGTAGTGACAGACGCAAAAGGATCAATGGATCCTATTCCAGTATGATCGAGAACCGACAGATGATTAGCCATGCAGTGACACCGCATTGGTCTATTTTCACTGAGAGGACAGGATGTAGCCATTAACAACGGTGATGCCTAACCGACAGCTTGCCATAGAAAGGAGTATGAATGATTGGAAGAAGATAATAGAAAAGCAGAGGTTCAGGAGGAACGAACGCATCTCTATACGCTTATCTGAAATTCTCACCAATAAATTACATAAGTATCACTATCTTTATTTTATATTTTATTTATCTTTTAATTATTAAATTTCTATAATCAATTGAATCCGCCTGACTGAGATTTACAGGGTGACCATAGCTTGCTTCAAGTCGACAATCTCCGTGGGATCGACCCTTACTCACGTAAGGTTTATTACTTGGATGACCCAGTGCACTTGCTGGTTAGTTGTGCAAAGTTGTGACAAAGAACTAAGATTATGAATGTGCGTATTGAGTTTTTAGTGCCGTTACTAAGGAATGGAACCGTCACGATTTCTGCGCACCAGTGCCTGACAACCACAAGCGGTCTACATGATGTTCAACGTAGTCATTGGACGACAGCCAGAGTATTTTCTCTTCATGGTATAGGCTAGAACCAATTGGCAGCATTCTTGAGATCCAGAAAGTCTAAACCTTGTATGTGGTATTCCGAGTAGGATCTGGGAAGGGATGACTGTGATGAGCTTCAAACTCGCGAATGATTGGCACAGAGACAGTGTGCAAAAGGATAGAGAGATCCTATTCTGACGCTAGTGAGAACCGATAGATGATTAGCCGTGCGGTTGCTGTACCTGGTATTTTTCATCCGAGACGAGAAATCCATCAGTTGATTAGCCGTGCAGAAACCGTACCTAGTATTTTTCATCCGAGAGGATCATACAGCTTGCCATGGAAGGGAGCATGCATGATTGGAAGAAGATAATAAGAAAGTAGAGGTTCAGAAGCAACAAAGCATCTCCAAACGCTTATCTGAAATTCCCACCAATGAATTACATAAGTATCTTATTTTATTTTATGTTTTATTTATATTTTAATTATCAAAACCTCATAACCATTTGAATCTGCCTGACTAAGATTTACAAGATGACAATAGCTTGCTTCAAGCCGACAATCTCCGTGGGATCGACCCTTACTCACGTAAGGTATTGCTTGGACTACCCAGTGCACTTGCTGGTTAGTTATGCGGAGTTGTGAAAAGTGTGATCACAATTTCGTGCATCAAAACCCTTCAATCCCAATTCAAGATTCAAAATAGAAAATTAGAAGTTGCAGAAGAAATAAAATACAGAAAGAAAACCTGATGTGGATACAAGGCTGAGTAGGAGGACACAAAATTATGATAATTGCAGTGAAGCTGACGTATGTCATGATAGCTACTTTGCATGCTTGGGGCGACCAATTGGTGGAAAGAGCAAATGGCAACCTTTTTCTCTAGATACCAACTCAAAAATACAAGCTCATCGGTACATCTTATTCAATTGTGATAAAATTAAAGACTACATTAGGTATTTTTCTTATATATTTTCCAATTACGAATTCTCTATTAGCAAATTTAACTTACTCGCTTTTTACTTACTTTAGAGAGTATGAGGAACATGTCAACAATCAAACTAAAGGTAGAAAATGGAAGAAGGCAAAAACTCTAAGCCATGATTTTAGTGAATGGTTAAAAGAGCGTGCTTCTCATGAAGATGTTCCGAAACAACTTAAAGATTTGTCTAGAGGCCCAAACACAGTTGCAAAACGATTTTCTAGTTATGTAATCAATGGCTACAAATTTCAAACTAGAGAACATGATGCAAGCCACACAACTCAAAATAGTGGTGTGACTTTGGTGTGCGAAACACCAAGCTTTGCTAGTGCCAAGGACAACAACCCAATGACAAAAGCCGTAACATATTTTGGTGCAATAAATGACATAATTGAGTTAGACTATTATGCATGTTTCAAATTTGTTCTTTTCAATTGTGATTGGTTTGAAGTTGAGGAAGAGAATTTTGGTCTAACTTCAGTTCACTTTAATAAAAGATGTTCTCGGGATGATCCTTTTGTATTAGCTTCACAAGTCCACCAATGCTTTTATATTCAAGACCCTTTTAACGAAGACAAGCATTATGTCATGGACACAGTGCCAAGGGATTTATTCAATATGTATGATGGGTATGATGTTGAAGCCGAAGAGTCTAATCAGAAGGACCCCTTTGATCAAGCGAATAATTTGTTTGTCCCAAAGGATAATTGTGAAGTTCAATGGACTAGAGAAGACATGCCAAATACAATCATTGAGAAACCTTCACTTGTTCTACAACAAGCTGAATATGATGATGATTCTGATCTTTAAAGAGATTTCTCTTCTCAACATAGAATAATTTTTTTGAGTTTTATTTTTGGTGTAATTATTTATGAACAGGTGCATTTCTTATAGATTCTTGGTTCTTTTAATATGTGATCTGATTTTTTTCTGTTATGTTAATAGATTTTATTTATTTTTTCAGAAAATGTTCAAAAAATTCATTGAAAATGAGATAGATTCAAAGTCAAGTGCTGAATTGCGTGCAAAGTTCTTCAAAAATATGGAAGTTAAGCGAGAAAAGATGTCTTCCGGTCAGCAGCAACATCAACCACCACCACCACTTAAGAGGATAAAAACCCTTAGTGATAGGGAAAGGGAGCAGCTGTTAAGAAAAAATGGTATCCAAGCAAATGATAAGCAGAATTTTGTAGAAAAGCCAAAAGTTGCAAAAGAAAAAGGGCAGAATTTGAAGAAAAGTAAAGTACAGAAGGAAGCAAGTATGACTCACTCACAAGGATCAACATGTAGACAAGAAAAGGAACTTCCTTCTAAATCTACTGCTATGGCTCACAAGAATACTACAGAATAGATTCTAGAATGAGTAAAGATTTGAAGAGAAAAGAGACCACAATTGAAGATGACATTGAAGATTGTGGCAGCTTGCAAGAAAGGCCAACTAAGAAGGGAAAAACACGTCAATTTGCTTCAATGCCGATTGATACATTTCTTAAACTTAACAATGAACTTGATGGTGAAGAGCAATTAGATGAGAATGAAGGAGATATTATAGAGGAGCAGGACAAGGATTATATTAATCCAACTGAGGCTGAGAACTTAGACAATACTTTGAAAGGTAAACTTTTGGTTATGCATGCTTAGTGGATTATAGGTGGTTAGGAAATAGGAAATTATATCTGATTTGTAGTGGATTTAGGTTGAACTTTTTGGTTACTGCTGATGCCTGGAATGTTCTCTTCTCAAATTGTATAGTGCGTGCTGTTTTATCCTTGTTAATGGCTTATTATGCTAATTTTTATATCGCTGCTGATTGCCATTTCTGCTTGCTGCCATTTAATTCATATAAATTGATCTTGATTAGTGCTGATTTGATTTTAGTGAGTTCATATGGGTTGATTTTGCTGTTTGTTTAAATTCAGAAACGTCCTGTTTACTGCCAGAGTGCTGTCGAAATTTCTCAATTTTTTTCCCTGTTTATAGTTTCTTAGTTTAATTAGTTTGTTCAGTTTTTGTTAAATTAGTCGATTTAGCTATGCATGCTTAGTGGATTATAGGTGGTTAGGAACTAGGAAGTCATATCTGATTTGTAGTGGATTTAGGTTGAACTTTTTGGTTGCTGCTGATGCCTGGTTTAGGAACTAGGAACTAGGAAATTATATCTGTTTTATCCTTGTTAATGGCTTATTATGCTAATTTTTATATCGCTGCTGATTGCCATTTCTGCTTGCTGCCATTTAATTCATATAAATTGATCTTGATTAGTGCTGATTTGATTTTAGTGAGTTCATATGGGTTGATTTTGCTGTTTGTTTAAATTCAGAAATGTCCTATTTACTGCCAGAGTGCTGTTGAAATTTCTCAATTTTTTCCCTGTTTAAGTTTCTTAGTTTAATTAGTTTGTTCAGTTTTTGTTAAATTAGTCGATTTAGCTATGCATGCTTAGTGGATTATAGGTGCTTAGGAACTAGGAAGTCATATCTGATTTGTAGTGGATTTAGGTTGAACTTTTTGGTTGCTGCTGATGCCTGGAATGTTCTCTTGTCAAATTGTATAGTGCGTGCTGTTTTATCCTTGTTAATGGCTTATTATGCTAATTTTTATATCGCTGCTGATTGCCATTTCCGCTTGCTGCCATTTAATTCATATAAATTGATCTTGATTAGTGCTGATTTGATTTTAGTGAGTTCATATGGATTGATTTTGCTGTTTTTTTAAATTCAGAAATGTCATGTTTAATGCTAGAAAATGTCATATATAATTAATATCTTTGTATAGAGACAATAGTGAAGAAAACACGAGGACCTACACAATGCTTGAAGATTCATGCAAGACAGTTGGAAGATAGAGAACAAATTACTCTAGATAGTGAAGGAGAGGCAATTGGTCCTACTGATGAAGCTGTAAACAACTTGAGCAAATTTTTGGGCACAGTGGCAAGGAATTCAGATTTTTGTCCATTAATTTACACAAATTGGAAGGGAATTAAAGATAAAGAAGCCATTTGGGAATATGTTCAAGTGAGAACTTTAGTCTTGTTTCTTTTAGAAAGTATTTGGAAATGTACACATGTATTTTATTCTTACTAGCAAAAAATAATTGTGTTTTATAGGCTAAATTCATTATTCCAACTGAAGGAAAGAGGATGGTCCTTGCTCGTATCAATGACTACTGGAGAAGGTATAAGACTACAATAAAGCAAACTCATTTTCTGCCATACAAATGTGTTAATGAGATGCTGAAAAATCGTCCTAAGAGCATACCTGAGAGTCATTTTCGCAAGTTAATTGCTTATTGGAGAACTGAGAAAGTTAAGGTAAGACATGTGAAACTTAGTGTAATTGTTTATGCAATTATATTATATACACATATGAGTGAAGTTTGATGATTTGTTGATAATACTTGTCTCTTGTTATGTAGAAAATGTCTGCGCAGAATAAGAAAAATAGGGCACAACAGAAATTTAGGCATCAAAAGGGACCAATAAATTTTGCAAGAATACGTGCAAGATTGGTACAATTTTTAATTCTTTGTGAATTTGTTTGTGTATGTGTGGTGTTCCTTTTAACTCTATATAAATGCTATTTGAATTGGACTTATAGGCTGCTTCTAAGGAAAATAATGAACCACCTACTCAAGTAAAAATGTTTGTTGAGACTCGCCAAAGCACAAAGGGAAAATCATTGGATGAAGACACTCTGGATGTTATAGTAAGTATTAATTAGGAGTTAATTTGGTTAAAATAGGTTATGGATTTCTTGTATCTTGGCAATTTGTCCATCACTTGTGGTTATTTTTATGCTTGCGTTGAGTTAAAGAATCTTGACATTATTTTTAATCTCTATTATTTGTTTTGATGTTGTCAAATGATATATGCCTTTAGTCAAATTGTGTATTTACTCTTATTTTATTACTATTATTTTTCTTCACATTAATATAGGCACATTTGCAAGCTGAGAATAAAAAGTCTAAAGAATCAGCAATTAGAGCTTTCCAATCCATATTTGGGAAAGAGAAGGCAGGGAGAGTGCGATGTCACGGAAGAGTAACCACACCAACTTTGTTGAAGAAAAATGAGGAAATTGCCACCCTTAAGCAGCAACATGCAACTGAAAAAGCAACATTAGAGAATAAGGTTGATGTGATGCAAAAAGAAGTAGATGAACTAAAATCGCTTGTTAAGATGATGCTACAACAAAAAAGCTCAGGAGTGGACCTTGACATGTTAGCTGCTCAATTAGGAAGCACTTTAGGGGATCCGAACAATAATGATGTGCATGAAGAGGTATTATTTATTGTTAAAATTTCTATATGTTATCATATCTTAAAGATGTGTAGTTTTATATTTGATTTTTTTTTATGTTTACAGGAAAACTATGTTGAAGGGGAAATCGAACTTGATTAAGGTCAACTTTTTAAAAGCAAATGTTATAAGGTAAAAGTCATGAACTTGTGGACATGATGACTATTTGCTACTTAGCTATTTCAACTCTCTCTTTTGTTATTATATTTTTTGCAAACTTAGATGATATTGTGGATCTTACAACAATTTTTTTAAGTTAAATTTGATGGGAAATATTCAATTATTTTTCTTTAGTGACATAATTCAAATAGTTTAGAATATTTATTGACACTAAACAATTAAAAAAAAACTGAAATTAATTTAATTCACGAGAAAACTATTGTAAATAAAAAATTATATATCACAAAAAAATCGTTGTCAATAGTTACAAAAGACAATGGTGTTAAAACCGTTGTCAAAGAGGACTACATAATAAAACCGTTGCCAAAACGCGACTCTAAAGGTAACGCTTTAAAACCGTTGTTTTAGATGACTATAAAATGGCAATGGTATTAAAACCGTTGCCGAAAATGACATCAACTGCAACGCTTTAAAACCGTTGTCATAGATGGCTATAAACTGGCAACGGTTCAAAAACCGTTGCCGAAACCTGGCACCAACAGTAACGGTTTAAAACCGTTGGCTATGTGAATAATAAAACGACAACAGTTTAAAACCGTTGCCTATCCAGTTACGGTTTTAAACCGTTGTCATATTAATAGGAACGGTTCGAAACCGTTGCTTATTGAGTAACGGATCAAAACCGTTGTTTAAAATTTTTCGTCAAAACCGTTGTCTTAGGCACTAACTGTGGCAACGGTTTTTTTGTTACTGTTGCCTTAGGTAAAAAACCGTTGCCTTTGAGCATTGGTAACGGCCGCATATACCACAGGTCAAAAACCGTTGCCAAAGCGTTGCCTAAAGTTTTGGGAACGGTTTTTCAATCTACGGCAACGGTTTTTGACCGTTGCGAAAAGCCTTGTTTGTTGTAGTGTGATCCAGAACTTTGATTTTGCATGTACTACACTTGTTCATCCTCCTGCTGTCCCCACACCATTGATGGTTGGTTAGTTGTGCTCACTACTGCAAGTTGCAATCCATCCATCCTCTTTGACATTATTTCAATTTATTATTGGAGCTGCTGGTGCATGAGTTTATTCTGAGCTAATATAGTATCAACTCCTTCAAGCTCAAATACACCCTTCTTTGGACCTGCTTGCCTTTCAGGGGAACAGAAATACTCATTGTTGGCCACCATGTCTATGAGATCATGTGCCTCTTGAGTAGTTTTCATCATTTGCAAAGATCCTCCTGAGGAATAATCCAAAGCTTTCCTTGAAGGTAAGGATAAGCCTTCATAGAAATTTTGCAACTCCACCCATTCACTGAATATTCCCTGTGGACACCTTCTGATTAGACCTTTATACCTCTCCCAAGCTTCATACAACGACTCTTCTTCTTGCTGTTTGAAGGTTTGCACATAAGTTTTTAGCTTGATGACTCTTTGGTGTGGATAAAATTTGGCTAGAAATTTGCTAACCAAATCATCCTAGCTGGTAATGCTTTCTTTGGGGAAGGTTTCTAACCAATGTGTGGCTTTGTCTCTCAGTGAAAATGGGAATAAAAGAAGCTTATAGATGTCAGGGTTGACTCCATTGGTTTTGACAGTGTCACAGATTCTCAAAAACACAGAGAGGTGTTGGTTTGGATCCTCAGCAACACTACCTCCATATTGACAATTGTTTTGAACTAGGGTAATTAATTGAGGCTTGAGGTCGAAGTTATTGGCATTGACATTGGGAGTTAGTATGCTACTCCCACAACTCTTTAGGTTGGGGATAGTATAGGAAGCTAAGACTCTTCTCTGAGGCTGGCCATTGTTGTTGGCCACACCATCAGTGTGATTTGGGATGTCATCATCCATTACTTGATCCTCCCCTTTTGATTCCTCTTCACCAATAATTTCCTTTCCTCTTGCTTCTCTTCTCAATCTTCGGAGGGTTCTCTCGCCAAGGTTAAAAGATGTGGATTCACCTCTTCCTCCTCCTGACATAAAGCATAAAACCAGAAACCAAAAGCAATTCACTCTACTGCTAGAGTGAGGTGAATGTTAGCTTAAACAAAAACTCAAACAGTTAGTGTGCTTAGTAAAAATAAAAAGAAAATTCTTAATCTAGATTATCACCCTACTTAATCATTGTCAATCTAAATCAATCCCCAGCAACGGTGCCAAAAACTTGATGAGGAAAAAATGATTCCACACAAAACTCACCGGCAAGTGTACCGGGTCGCATCAAGTAGTAATTACTCACAAGAGTGAGGTCGATCCCATAGGGATTGATGGATTGAGCAATTTTAGTTAGGTGATGAATTTAGTTAAGCGAATATTTGATGATATGAGTGAAACTTGATTAACACAAGCTAAATTGCAAGTAAATAAAGAGGAGAAGGTAAATTGACTGAATCTTAAAGTGCAGAAGAAGTAAATTACAGAAACTTAAAGAGCAAGAAAGTAAAAGAGCTGAAACTTAAATTGCAAGAAAAGTAAATGACTGAAACTTAAAGTGCAAGAAACTTAAATTGCTGAATCTAAATTGCTGGAAAATGTAAATTGCTTGAAGAATAAAAGGGATTTGGGTACTGGAATTCAGAATTGAACTAGAAAATGTAAGTTGAAGTTCAGATCTGGATCTCAGTAGCTAAGACAGAAATGGAAAATTACTTCAAAAAACAAATCAGCAAGAAAACTTAGTTCAATTATGAAATTCTAAAAGAGAAATTAAAGATCAAAGAAGAGCAATGTGATCAGAAAGCAATCTAGATCTCAATTACTCCCTTGACCAATCAGAAAAGAAATTGCAGAAGAAAATGAAAATGAAAACAGCAAAGGAAACTTAGATCCAATTCTCCAATTCCCAAAACTATATGAAAGAAAAGCAAAGATGATTCTCAGATCAAGAATCAATGGAGCTCTTCAATCTCAATTCAAAAACCCAAAACAGAAAGTAGAAGTTGCAGAAGAAAGAAAATGAAAATAGAAAGAAAACTAGATCTAATCCCAATTCCCCAAATTCCAAATAAAAATTTAAAAGTGAAAACTAAAAATGAGCTAAAAGTCCTTTACAAATTGAATTTGATCCTATTTATACACTTTCTATTTTGGTCTTTAGATTTTGGAATGGGCCTTTTGATTTTGGATTTGAAGAAACAATGGATCTGGATAGCATTTCATTGAAAATGGGTTGGGGGAATATGTAGTTAGCTCCCAAGGGAGCGTTCAGTTGGGTTTTGTGAACGCTACATTCACTCTTGTGGCTCCCCTCGTGTGCATTGCTCCTTGCCTATAGCGTTCAATAAGTGAACGCAACGTTCACTCCTCCAATGCTAGCCCTTTGTTGAGTCTTCCTTCGCAAGAGAAACGCGAAAATATTGCCAAAAGGGAGCGCTACGCTCAAATTATTTAGCGCTACCCTTCCTTGTCTTGATGCGTGCTCAGCTCCCTTGGTGCTCCCTCTTCGAGCGCTACGTTGCATCCTTTGAATGCTAGCCTTGCTCCCTTGGTGCTTGGCCTTGTGTCACGATAAAGTTCACAAAAGTGAATGCTACGTGCACACTTTTGAGCGCTACTCCTTTGTTTTGCTTTGAGCACAGCTTCCCTTGGTTTAATGGTCACGAAAAAGGGAAGGATAGTGAACGTAGTGTTCACTTCTTTGAACGCTACCTCCTGGGCATGTCTTGGTCCGCGAGTTTGGTTCCTTGGTTGAGCGCTCCGTTTGCAATTTTTAGCGCTGGCCCTTTGCTTCCTTTTGAACGCAATGCTTTCTTGTCATGGGCCACGCTTTTAAATGCGTGGCCTAAGGTCTAAAGCGTGCTCAAACTTTAAAGTGTGCCAAAATTTCTTCTTTCCTCTGTTTCAGCTAAATTTGTGCTTTCTGCTTCTTTTCCTTTATGTTTTTACCTATCATCAACCAAACAAATACATCAAAGCCTCACCAAAATCACAAGATCTTTGCATCATTTATAAAATCAATTAATTCTAGCATAAAACCTATAATTTAGTGTAAAATACATGATGTTTGATTGGTTCAAGATAATCATGAAAATCTACTCCAATCACTTACTTATTGTTCAAGAAAGTGCATAAAACATAATGAAACTAATGAAAAATGCTTGTAATACTAGCATAAGATGACTTGTCATCAAAGGGTTGGTATAATTCTCAATTGATTGGGTCTAGGAGGATGTTTGGGTGCTTAAATGAGAATTCCAAGGTTAAACCACCCGGATGGAATCATGATGATCAACTTGAAGACGGGTGTAGAAACAAGATTTGGGATTCAGGCATATAAGAGGATCAATTTTGGGAGCTCAAAGCTTGTGGAGAACTTCATCAAGGCTTGGTGAATTTATTTGGAGATGTTGAAGCTTATTGGAAGTCCAAGCATTGGTGGCAGTTTCAAGATGAGTTCAAGCACAAGCCACCATGACAAGGAGCCCACCAAATGTCCAACTTAAGGACAATAACTAAAAGTGCTAGGTGGGAGACAACCCACCATGGTATGATCTTTCATTTTTATTATTATTTTTATTTTATTTTATTTTTATCAGTGTTGATTCATAGTTTCTGCATCATCACCTGCATTCTACATATATAAAAGAAAAAAGGGGACCGACGCGCAAGCGTCTACGACGCGCACGCGTTGTGTGTGTATGCGCAAATGAACAGAGAGTTGCGCGATAGTCGAGCAGGAGGAGTGCCTGGCGTATAAGCCAACCCACACGTACGCGTGCCCCACGCGTACGCGTCCCATGAGTTTTCTCCAATCCATGCGTAAGTGCCCGTGACGCATACGCGTGGAATGAAAAATTGGCGTAGTAAGGTAATTGAACAGAGAGTTGGGCTGCCACTGTGCTGGAATCGCGCGAGCAGTCACGCGTACGTGTGACCGACGCTCACACGTCAGTGTGCATTTTTGGCCACCCATGCGTTCGCATGGGCAACGCTTACGCGTCACCTGGACGTTTCCGTTTTCACGCGCACGCGTGATGCAAGCTCGCGCGTCGCGTCCTGTTTTTCATTTCCTTCTTCGTTCTTCTCACCTTTCTCCTTCTTTCTCCCTCCTTTCTTACTTTCTTCTTGTTCATTTCTTTAATTTCTCATCCTCATTCTCTTTCATTCTATTTTTCTTATTACATTTGCATACTTTCCTTCATTACATTTTAATTTTGTTAATGCTTTTATTTTCTTTTCTAACTTCCTATTTTGTCATTGGTGTTAAATGTCTTATTCAACTGTTGCATCTTTTCTTGCATTATTTTGGTGCTTCGTGACTTGTTTTAAATTGTTGGCTATTATTAATTATAAGTCAATGCTAATTTCTATGACACTTGTATTCCATTTGCATTGATATGCATTCATTCTATCTTGCATGGTTAGAAGCATCACACATGATTTCAAACGGCTGGCTTCAGTCTGGTCCTCTCACAATTGGGGCTCGAGTCAGGGCGGCCTTCAGCTTATCAAACGCTTGTTTGCAATCCTCACTGAACTCGAACTCAATATCCTTCTGCAGTAATCTGGATAAGGGAAGTGCTACCTTACTAAAGTCCTTAATAAATCTCCTGTAAAAACCTGCATGGCCAAGGAACGAACGGACTTCCCTCACAGAGGAGGGGTAAGGTAAACTAGAAATAACATTCACCTTTGTTGGGTCTACAGAAATGCCATTATTAGATACCACATGTCCTAATACAATCCCTTGTTTTACCATAAAGTGACATTTTTCAAAATTTAATACAAGGTTTGTATTAACACATCTATCTAATACTCTAGATAATCCATCTAAGCAAAGGTTAAAAAAATCACCATAAATGCTAAAATCGTCCATAAAAACCTCCATACAGTTCTCAATAAGATCAGAGAAAAGACTCATCATGCACCTTTGGAAAGTAGCTGGTGCATTGCACAAGCCAAAGGGCATTCTCTTGTAAGCATAAGTCCCAAAAGGACATGTAAAAGTGGTCTTTTCCTGATCCTCAGGAGCTATATGAATCTGGAAATAACCTGTGTAACCATCTAAAAAGCAATAATGTGATTTACCTGACAGGCGATCCAACATTTGATCAATGAATGAAAGTGGGTAGTGATCCTTACGGGTGCCTTAGTTGAGACGCCTGTAATCAATACAGACTCTCCAAGCATTCTGAACTCTAGTTGCTATGAGCTC